>NC_052158.1:102179123-102480434 GCF_902713615.1 Scyliorhinus canicula
TGCTGCTGCCTGCCTTGGTCTGCTTACAAAGCCAGCGATTTAGCCCTGTGCTCAACCAGCCCCTTTGATTGAGTGGAGTGGCGCTACTTGGGTTTGGGCCGAGATTTGTGGCATGGATGCGGTTACTGTATGTGGCGCCAAGAGCGAGGGTGAGGACAAATGATATGAGGTCACGAAGCTTTGACTGACACAGGGGTACGAGGCAGGGGTGCTCGCTGCCGCTGCTGCTGTTTGTGCTGGCCATAGAGCCATTGTTGATGGCTATCAGGGGGTCGGCAGAGTGGCAGGGGATAATGAGGGGACAGAGGGAGCATCGGATGTCGCTCTATGCCAATGACTTCTTGCTGTATGTTGGAGACATCCGTTGGAGAGTATGGGAAGGATTATAGGCCTGTTGGGGAGGTTTGGAGGGTTCTCGGGATACAAGCTGAATGTAGGGAAAAGCGAGGTATTCCCGGTGAATGAGCTGGCACAGCGGGCTAATTTAGGGGGGATGCCATTGACGGTAGCGAGGGATAGGTTTAGGTACTTGGGGATTCAGGTAGCGAGGGGATGGACGGGGCTCCATAAGTGGAACTTAACGAAGCTGGTGGAGGAGGCCAGCGAGGTGGGATGCACTGGACTTAACGTTGGTGGGGAGGGTCCAAGTGGTGAAAATGAATATTCTGCCGAGGTTATTGTTTATCTTTTAGGCTCTCCCGATCTTCATACCAAAGAGCTTTTTTCGGAAAGTGGACACAATCATCCCTGACTTTGTATGGGCGGGGAAGGTGCCGAGGGAGGGGAGGACCCTGCTGCAGAGGCAGAGGCAGCAAGGGGGGTTGGCGTTGCCAAACTTGCTTCATTATTATTGGGCGGCGAATGTGGACAAGGTGCGGCGGTGGTGGGAAGGAGAAGAGGTAGAGTGGGTTAGGATGGAGGAGGAATCTTGTAAGGGGTCTAGTTTGAGGGCTATGGTGACGACAGCATTGCCAATGGCTCCGAGTAGGTATTCAGGGAGCCCTGTGGTGCAGTCCACAGTGAAGATATGGAATCAGCTGAGGAGGCATTTTAGGGTGGAAGAGATGTCAGTGCTAACGCCGCTGAGCCGGGGGGGGGGGGGGGGGTGGTCAAGGTGAGGGATTTGTATTTGGAGGAAGGGTTCGCCAGTCTGGAGGAGCTAAGGGAGAGGGTAGAGCTGTCGAGGGGTAGTGAGTTCAGGTATCTACAGGTTAGGGACTTTGCACGAAAGGTCTGGAAGGGGTTCCCTCGATTGCCGGCATACACCCTGCTGGAGCGACTGCTGGTTCCGGATGTGGAAGGGGAGGGAAGAATTGGGGATATATAAAAGTGGCTGGGGGAGCAAGGAGGCGAGCGGGTGGTGAAGATCAGGGAGAAATGGGAAGTGGAGTTGGAAATGGAGATCAGTTGAGGAGTATGGAGTGAGGCACTGCGAAGGGTAAACAGGACCTCCTCTTGTGCAAGGATCAGCTGGATACAGTTTAAGGTGGTGCACAGGGTGCATATGACTCGGGCGGGAATGAGTGGGTTCTTTCAGGGGGTAGGAGATGAGTGTGAGAGGTGTGGGCGGGGGCCAGCAAATCATGCGCACATGTTTTGGGGTTGTGAAAAATTGGGAAGATTCTGGGCGGGAGTGTTTGCAGTCTTAGCCAGGATAGTGGAGGACGGAGTGGACCCGGACCCTTTGGTGGCGATATTTAGGGCTTCAGAGAAGCCGGAGCTCGTGGAGAGGAGGAAGGCCAATGTCTTGTCCTTTGCCTCTCCGATTGCACGGCGAAAAATTTTGCTGGCGTGGCGGTCGGCATCGCCACCGGGGGTAGCATGGTTGGGTGACCTGTAAGACTTCGTATGGTTAGAGAAGATAAAGTATGAGACAAGTTTGAATAAAATGCATTTTTTTTTTAAATAAAAAGATTGTTTTTCCGTTCCGTGGTATGGCTTTAACTTTCTCTACACTTTAGGCAAGTTTACTGTTATCTAAAATTTTCATTTTACTCTTTTATGTTCCCAATGTATCTGTAGAAAAATAGTGTAGAACTGACCCGTACAGACTTGTAAAATCCTAAATTTTGTCTCACATCTAGCTGAAGAAGCTGAACCTAGCGTTTGGGGGGGGGGGGGTAAAATTTCAGCCAGAGTTCCTCCATGCAATTTCCCCCTAATGGCCTCTGAGGACTGAGGAGGACACCACCATGCTTGGTGATAATACTCAGCATGGTCCAATATCCTGCTGATACTGTTTTCCCAGACTCTCGTGTGAAAAACGGAGAATTGGCTGGGATACGGCACTTATGCAACCAAGATGGGAAGTGTTCATGCCTACAAGGGAGAGCAGAAGAAAATGGGAGATGGGGAACTCCCCATTTTTCCAACATCTTCATTCATCAACAGAAGCTTGGGTATTCATGTTAAAATACTGTCTTTGGCTGAAAACTGATACTGTTGTTTTCTACCAGTTGGGAGCAGAGCATTAAAGTTTAAACTGGTTATGTCATTGGTGACCAGTTCTACTTCGAACTTTCTATTGGGCAACAGATGAAGTGCGAAGAGCCTGATGAGATAGCTTAATACTTCCAGAAAGTGGAAAAAATGATTGGTTTGTTAATCAACAAACTCTAATAACAGCATTAATGATCCTCTCTCTCCTCTGCTGAAACCTCCTACTCTTCTAGGCTAATTCGAGAAAGCAAGTATGACCATTTTTATGCCATAAACTGTCTCCGTGAACTCCTCTTTTCATTCTTCTACACCTGTAAATGACTTGATAAATTAATCCATCACCAAGATGGCAACTATCCATTCATCACCCAGCCTAATTTTTAGGTCGATGCTTCAAAGGAAGTGCAAATAGAAAGTTAATGTTTAATTATGTTCCTGAATGGAGCAGAAATGTTGGTTGAAATTAGGGTGTAACCAGGTTGATGTGCTTTGGTTTATGTAATACAAATGAAATAAATGTAGATTATTATTTTATTTATATATAAATGCCTATTTCACTGAAACCATTTCCATGGAGAATAAAATTGTTATTTTAACCACACCTGGGTAACACGTGTGCGTGTTTGTGTGTGTGTGTGTGTGCGCGCATGCATGTGCACGTGTGCAAGCGAGATGTGCCTGCGTACTAAAGAAAGGTAAATATTATTACCGCAGAAACATGTAACATGTAATGTTTACATGAAATTAGCCAGTTCTATATTGATTCTCCCCTCATGACATTATAGGTCTCTCAATATTGTGCTCATATGTGAGCAGCATGATAGTAAATGGTTCTCTCCCCTCAAACACTGCCATCATCTCTGAAAGCTGTCTTAAATTTGCCACCACAATGAGTCAGGTCATTTTGGGATCATCACATTGCCATTGAGGGATGTTGAATTTAGTGCATATTTGAAATGAAAAATTAAGAATTTTGCAATGATATAGTTTGTGAATGCCAAAAGCAAAATGTAGGGATTTAAATCAGTGTGCTACTTGCAGAAGCAATGAGTTAAATATTAGTACTATTGGAATAGCAAAATGCTCGGAAGAAGTCATACAGACTCGAAATGTTAACTCTGTTTCTCTCTCCACAGATGCTGTCAGACCTGCAGCATTTCCCCAACATTTTTTCTTTTATTTATTAACATTAATGGTATTGTAGATGGGCTGGCATGTAGCGATTTATAGAATTGCGTAATTTAAATATAGGCTTTATAAAGCTTGATGGAAACATATTCCAGTTCATCCAGAGCATTTCTTGCCAAGGTAGTTGTACATTTTTAAAGTTTCTAAAATAGTATGCTGTAATTATACACCAAGGTGTTTTAAAATAAATTTTTATATATTTCATTCATGCCATATATTACACAACTGTGCAGAAAGTTGTCCATTGCTGTATATATTATACATTGCTGTATTGCCGCATTGCTGTATATATCTATGAAAGATAACAGCCTCAGGTATAGCTGAATTCTAAAGTCGTATTCTTGGTTTAAAGTTCACTGCAACTAAAAGAATCTTCACTACCAATTTTGTCAAATTTAATATGAACCATATTGTTTATATCATTTATTTTGAGTTTTGAAAAATATCTTAAATATATTTTAATGTAGAAGAAAAGATGTCACAGTTCCTAAACCTTCTGACTCAAGATTGTTTAAAGCATTGGTTTATTTGTACTATTTAGGGAAGCATAAATACAAATCTGTTCTAAGGTGTCAATGACATTAATCAATCCTGCAAGCAGTTCAAGCATCTTGAGGCTGCTTTCCCTTATGTTTCCACCAGTAATATCCCAAAAGTCTGAATGAAATCGTCCAAACCGGTGGAAAAGGCTAACTACTTTAAACACAAGGTTAAAAATGCGGCATTCCTCGGATTATTCTGGCTCCGGAAGCTTATTCAAATTGCCTTTTCTTAGGAGCACAAACACTGGTATACATGTTTGAAAGTAATTTCATATTAAAAATATTTAATCTACGAAGAAGCTGACTTATGTACATGAATGAAATTGTTCAGTATAGTTTCTCAATCGTTTTAAAAGCGATTTGAATCAGATTGCTCCAGGTGGAAGATGGGATGCCCTCACTAAAAATTCAATTTGTGGTGATAAAGCAATCGGCTCAATTAATAAAACTGCAATTGGTAACCAGTCTAAATGTCAGCAAGGAGGAATACATTTTTTTTAATAATGTTTTTTTTATTTTAGAGTACCCAATTCATTTTTTCCAATTAAGGGTCAATTTAGCGTGGCCAATCCACTTGGCTTGCACATTTTTTTCTGGGTTGTGGGGGCGAAACCCACGCAAACACCGGGAGAATGTGCAAACTCCACACAGACAGTGACCCAGAGGCGGGATCGAACCTGGGACCTCAGCGCCGTGAGGCCGCAGGGCTAACCCACTGCGCCACCGTGCTGCAGGAATACATTTTTAATGGAAAAAAATATCTTTTATTATGCTGCCAAATTGCATTGACTCATTGAAGATTTTGCATCTTGTACCTATGCAGATATCCATATCGTTTGCATATTTACATTTTCAATCTGTCCAAATCCCATTAATACAAGAGAAAGTTCAAATTGTTCAATTGCTTTATTCCATTGGTATGGTCCACATGCAGGGTAATATTTCTGATCAGATTTCCTTCGTTCAAATTGGAATAAAACCTTTCTTTGTATGATGATATAAACATGCTACCTGATATTTTGTTCTGATTTCCTTGGGTTTTTTTCCGCATCAAGCCGCTACTTCTGTTGCAAAAGCTAGATGTCGGAAACAGTTTTTGACCATTAACAATCTGAAACAGATTGTATATCTTGCAACGCATTGGTTGTGAGCCGTTCATCTATGACAAAGGCAAGCCGCCAAAAATTTATTATTTACAAGTCTATCAGGAAACAGAATCGAGAGTCAGATCCCACAACCCCCCTCCCCCCCCCCCCCCCCCCCCCCCCCCCGTCAATCATTTTTAAAGTAGCAGTAATTATTTTATGCTCTTAAGAAACAACATTAGAAGTAACTCATTCCGAAAGATTAAACGGGAGTGTCAAATTAATCCAAAATCAGCGGTTTGGGGCCAAGGCTATTAAAAAATCCTGGTCCTTATTAACACCACGACCACCAAACCACCCAACTGAAACTTTTTATCCTTAATTAAGTGCTGCTGTCTAAAAGTGTAAGCACTTTTATCAAATTGTTCACATGGCCAATGTATTATTTCACACAGTCACAAAATATCCAAAACAGAAACAAATGAGGAAGTCAGTGTTTTCATTGTAGTTCATTCAGCCCACATCCCTGTATCTAACTGATAAACAATTTGAGGGGTTTTTGGCTCCGTTTATCTGACCAAATGTTCTTTCCCTGTGCTGATCACTTTTTTAACTTTCTGACATCAATGCCAACTTCATCATTTATTGGAACAAATGCGGTTCCCTTGGTATTATATTATAATAATGCACAAATGCACTTGAAATGGGTCAACACTCCGGTTTTGCAATAGTGGAAATGTATAGTAATAAAATATAAACCTTCAGTGTTCTAGTTTATTTGTTACTTCAGACCCCTGCAGAGATTCCTTTGCCCCCAGCATGGCACAGACTCTGGTGTGCACATATAAGTTATAAAAAGCTCTATTGTTTGTAGCTCTGTCAAACAGACCCCAAAGACCATCATTTTCACTATGAAATTCAATAAAAAGTTTATTACAGTGGCTGCACTTGATAAATAGCAGTGTTTTTAACTTATTTACATCATTGATTTAATCCCCTTTGTCATGCAATTTTTGAATAAAAAGGAATTTTAAAACTACTGCCATATGGATTAAAAGCACACTTTTAGTTGGAATGAAAGGAAACATGCAGAGATGAGGCATATTTAACACTGACCTACTTAAAGAAAAAACAATTGTTTCTTAGTCAGAGTAACTCTGTCGCTTGTTCTTTATGCATTATCCCAACGTCGTGCAGGTGGCTTTCACTTCATGGTTAGTTTCAGAAGAAATAACTACATTAAAACGTGATTGGGAAAATTAAAGCTTTTGTTTCTTTAATAAGATTGTAACTGCCAAGGGCAACACGGTGGCATAGTGGTTAGCACTGATGCTTCACAGCACCAGGGACTTGGGTTCAATTCTGGCCTTGGATGACTGTGTGGAGTTTGCACGTTCTCCCCATGTCTGCGTGGGTTTGCTCCGGTTGCCTCCCACAGTCAAAAAATGTGCAGATTAGGTGGATTGGCCATGGTACAAATTGCCCCTTAGTGTCCAAAGGATGTGTGGGTTGGGTGGGATTATGGGGATGGAATGGGCCAATGTAAGGTTCTCTTTCAGAGGGTTGGTGTAGACTCGATGGGCTGAGTGGCCTCCTTCTGCACTGTAGGAATTCTATGACATACTGATGCAGAAATGGGATTTTTAGTGAGCTTGTTTTTTTTTATTTTCCCAATCTCCTTCGTCTCTCTATTGCTTATGGTTTCATCGGAAGTATGAGAACATATCATCACATTCTGTGGACATCTTTCCCAAAAAAATGCTGCTCCTATCATTTGAGTTTGATCTCTGCCTGGCACAGACCACTGGAAGTGACCAAAGTTATGACTGGCATACTATGTTACTAAGTTTTATTGTACCTTTTGGCATCTCCACATCATTTATTGCAGTTGACCATCATCCTTCTAAATCATTTTCTTCTATTGTTCTGTTCAATGGGACTGCCACCACATGACCAAATACAAATAGCACATGTCCACCAATGTCCTCTTTTACCAGCTCTATGCAAGCACTTCCAGAGTCACCAAGCATTTATCCATGACTCTTTCCTCTTTCTGACCTACATGCTGCCCCTCAGTGACCTTACCTGTAGGGTTGCAGTCAGCGTCCACGCATATGCTGAGTTATAACTTTCCACTATTTCCCTCATAAATCTCAATGTCATATGTAAAGACAGATGAGGAAAAGTCTGGTCACAGGTATTTTTCAAGAAGCATCCTAAAGAAGGAAACAGTTGTAGGTTGTAAGAAAAGCCTAGGATCTACTGAGCAAAAGGCATGGCCACCAGTGGTCAACTCATTAAAGTTGGTGATGATCAAGAGGCTAAAATTAGAGGATTACAGATATCTCAGGGGGTTGTGAAGCGAAAGAAGATTGCAAGGCCACAGAGGGATTTGAAGGAAAGTATGAATATTCTAAAATTGGCTCCCGCTTAACCAACGACACAATGAACGTCTTCAGGAGCAGATGTGATAGGTGAACATAACTCAGTATCAGCTAGATTAGCTCAAAGGTTTCAAAGGATAGAATGTAAGCGACAAGCTGGGTGCTTTGGAATAGTAAAGTCCAGAGGTAAAAAAGGCATTAATGATCAGTAGATAAGCGATGGCAGGGTGAGGTCAGGTGATGTTTCAGGCTGGAAACAGATGGCGCAGATATATAGTCAAAAGCTCACATTACATGACAAGAGCGTCAAACAATCTGGCTCAGCTTCAGACAGTTGCCAGGGAGAGGGATGGAGTCAGTGGGGAACATGGTTTGTGGCCTAGTCTAAATACGTTTAGTCTTTCCACGACTTAGTTGGAGGGATTTTCAACTCATTCAGAACTGGATATCAGGCTAGCACAGGCATTGTCAAAGTCGGGTCGCGACCCGCGGGTGGACCGCGGGCGGGTGTCAGGAGGGTCGCTGAGCCGTCCGTCACGACTGTCCAGATCGCGCAAATCTGCGCGCAACAGCCGGAGCAGCCGGCTTTTAATAATGCCGGCTGCAAGTGGCCTTCAAAATAGCCACGAACATATAAAAAAAATGCGGCCGCACTGTGCATGGGTGCCCGCTTATCGGTGCACATGTGCACCGATGAGTGGGCACGCATGCACAGTGCAGCCGCATTTTTTTAATACGGTCGCAGCCTTTTTTATCCAAGTTCGGGATGTTTTTATTTGATAAAATTTTACAGGAAAAAAATGCAGAAACTGAAAATGTTTTCATCCTCTAGAAACTGGAGGTTCACCACGTTTCACCTAAACATTACAAGGTAAGAGAAAATGGTGGGTTGTGCAGGTCAGCCGGCGTGGGCCGTGAAGGTCGGCCAGTGTGGGTCGCGAAGGTCGGCTGCATGGGTCGCGAAGGTCAGCGGGGTTGGGTCCTGAAGGTTGACTGGTTGGTAAAAATGGGTCCCCGGGAAAAAAGTTTGAAAAACACCGGGCTAGCAGACAGTTCAGTCAGTGGAGAGGTCAAGAGAGGTGGTGATGAAACAGAATTGGACGTCATCAACATACATGTAGAAATTGTGTCTTCGGATCGTATTATCGAGGGGTAGATGAGATATAGGTGAGAAATAGGAAGGGGCTAAGAATAGATCCTTGTGCCCCCCCCCCCCCCCCCCCAATTTTGGAGGGATTGGGGTGGGAAGAAAAGTTCTAGAGGATAGAATGGAAAGAAAAGTATGTTATTCTCTGGCATGATTAGATCATTTAGAATGGAATTAGGTAAATGTAAATCAACCCAACTGGACTGTCTGGAACTCTGCCTCCTGCTACTCATTCTACCTTTAAGAAAGGAAGAACTTGAATTTACATTGCATCTTTCTTAACCTCTGACATCAATGAGGGTCAGACCAGACAGACTCGGATTGATTATTTTGGGACATACAGCCTTGTAAGACTTTGCAGATTAAATGTATTTTCCCACAAACAGAACAAATGATGACACTTCCATATGGCACAGTAGTTGCCAGATTAATGTCCAGTTAAACTGACAATAACAGTTATTTTACTAGCAGTAATTTATTTTTCCCTATTGTGCAATACAACTGTAAGAAAAAAAACAAATGTGGTGCTGGATTTAAAATAGATCTTGGTTGAACTGAGGCTAAGTATCTCAAAGTGAATGGTCAAGTGACCAAGCTCATCTGAAAGAACTCTGAAACCTGAGGTTACATATTTTCACTTCAGATCTGCTTCCTCAGGAGAACAATAGCATGCAAGGAATATTTGGAAAGCAGCATTTTGCCTTTGGAAAGACTCGGTATTCCAAGGGGACGATGTTTACAGTGGTTCTTTCTTACAGTTCTAAATGAATTGACACCAGATGGTATTTTCTTCAGAACTGTTTTTGTTTTGTCCAAATGGGACTTTACATAAACCTTGGCCTGACGGTGTTGTTCAGCAAAGTTTTAGCACGTCTTATGTCAATAAGAACTACGATACAACATTGTTTTCATTCTGAGTGCAAAACATTTTATTATAATATAATAATCTTTATTGTCACAAATAGGCTTACATTAACACTGCAATGTAGTTACTGTGAAAAGCCCCTAGTCGCCACATTCCAATGCCTGTTCAGGTACAAAGAGGGAGAATTCAGAATGGCAAATTTGCCTAACAGGGAGAACATGCAGACTCTGCACAGTCAGTGACCCAAGCCGGGAATCGAACCTGGGACCCTGGCGCTGTGAAGCAACAGTGCTAACCACTGTGCTATCTTTTAAAAACTCTTTTTCCAATTAAAGGGCAATTTAGCATGGCTAATCCACCTACCCTGCACATCTTTGAGTTGTGGGGGTGAGACACACGCAGACATAGGGAGAATATGCAAACTCCACATGGAGAGAGACCTGGGCCCCGGATGGGATCCGGGTCCTTGGCGCCATGAGGCACCAGTGCACTGCCTGTGTGAGGTACCAGTGTGCCACCGTGCCTCCCTGCAAAACACTTTTATGAAATAATATTCTGTCTCTAAATTTTCCAATGTGGTTAATCTAGACTATTTGAGAGTTATTAAAAAGTTACTAAACTATTATCTGAGTTATTTTGCAATGCACTGCTATGTATAAATTTTAACTGCAGAGTTCTGTGAACTTCCTTCAAATATTCATAAATAAATTAAGGTTTTTTTGTAGACAGGGAATCTTTGGATGTACAATTATTATACTCAGCTTTGGCGCAAAGAGTGCAAAGAGCATTTATGCTTACCTTTCTCACCTCTTTGTCAGAATCCTGTGGGTTCAAACCCTACACCGGAAACCTGGGCACATAATCGAGGCTGCAGTGGTCAGGACAGTAAAACATTATCAACCTTTACCATCCACTGAAACTGACAGCAACTTTGGGAGTCTACACATACGTAGCATAATATGGAAATACAGTCACTGTCTGACATCATGCACCAGTGACTATCTGACACTTGTTCACTTGATACTTTCCCTTTGTGCCCCTCATCGTGACAACCACAAATTTGACTGAACCAACCTGGTGTATCATGAATAGTTCTTCAGACTTGTCTGCTTAAAACTCTCAAGGGGCCACCTGCATGGACTTGATTTGCTGTTTCCTGGCCAAGCACGTGTGGGTGAAATGGTTCTGCTTCTTGCAGTTAAAACACTGCCTTACCCATGCTGGACAATTCTTCTTTTCCTGTGCTTGCTGTGATATCCTCCACAATATTTGCATTCTGCCCTTTGTCTGCGACCGCACAGCCCTTTTGCCTTGGGCTGTCTCTCAGCACAATGTACCCGCTGGTCTGCTCTGCCATACATATAGGTGGGATTCTCCATCCCGCCAGACAGGTTTTCTTGCACGACGTGCTCCCACCGGCAACGAGAACCTCCGTCCTGATAGCCGGTCAATAGGGATTCCCATTGTGGCCAGCCCCACACCTCTGGGAAATCCGCGGGCGTGAGTGCACTGCCGGCGAAGCAGAGGATCCCGCCAATGGAGTTCCCGCCCATGGACCAGCTGTTGTTTGACAAATTCTGCATTTTGACACATGTCAGTGTTTCAACTTCCAGTAGATTTGCTCTCACCCGGGGGGGGGGGGTCTCAACCTCTAGTCTCAATCTATCTTTAATTAGCTCTCCTTTCAATTGCCCATATTCACATGATTCTGCTAGCTGTGTTACTGCTGTGATGTACCATTCAGTAGTCTCAATTTCACTCGGAACTCTATTAAGTGTTGAGTACCTGACTGTCAGGAAAACACAGGTCTAGTTTTAAGTAGGTTTAGTTTGAATGTTTCTGTGCCTGGAAGGGTAAAACCTCTTAATAGAAATCATGCTGGAAAAAGGTGTTTGTATGTGTGGGAGTTGTTTCAATTCCAACTATGATTCTATTGTGCTCAGAGAGGACTATGGTGTGAGGAGTAAATAGGCTAGCAGAAGTATATGGGCATTGCTTAATAACTGGAGGCCCTTTTAAGGGAAAGAGGCTTTTAAGTTCTAGTTTTAGCTGGATATATTGCAGTTGGTGACAAGGCACTGGGGAATGAACATCTCTCAACTCTGCCAGGAGAAGCTGGAGAGGACAAGGGAGATGCAAAGTTGCAGGGCTTCCTAAGGAACAAGTTACATTTCAGATCATGAGAAAATGGGCGACACGGTGGTAGAGTGGTTAGCCTGATGCCTCATAGCACCAGGGATCTGGGTTTTATTTCAACCTCGGATGACGGTCTGTGTGGAATTTGCATATTCTTCCCATGTCTGCTCCGGTTTACTCCCATTATCCAAAGATGTGCAGGCTAGATGGATTGGCCATGCTAAATTGCCCCAAAGTGCCAAACAGCTAGTTGGCATTACGGGGATAGGGTAGGGGATTGGGCTTAGGTAGGGTTCTCTATTGGAGGCTCTGTACAGACTCGATGGGGCCTAATGGCCTCCTTCTGAACTGTTGGGATTCTCTGATCCTATGAATTGGGACAGAAAGAATACCTTAAAAAGACTGAGGTGAAGAGAATAAAGGCCAAGGTATTGTTCAGAAGAATTCATGGAAGAACAAACTAACTGTTCTGAGTTAAAGAGCCAACTGTAGTAACCAGATTTAAAGCGGGACAACATTCATAGGTAAATCAAACACCTGATGCCATTTTAATGAGAATCTGAGAGTTGAAGCAATTGTGTACATTTAGTACAGCAGTCAAGACAAAGAAATTTCAAAGGAGGTGCTATAAATCCTGGGCTGGATTATCTGTTAAAAGTGGAACAGAGCCTTATTTAAAAGTATCATTTATTTCAAATCTGGACCAGATTTCGGAATGCAAAGATGGAGTCCAAAGATGTTCAGGTTAGGTGGATTGGCCATGATAATTTGCCCCTAGTGTCCAAAATTGCCCTTCGTGTTGGGTGGGGTTACTGGGTTATGGGGATAGGGTGGAGATGTTGGCCTTGGGTAGGGTGCTCTTTCCAAGAGCCGGTGCAGACTCGATGGGCCGAACGGCCTCCTTCTGCACTGTAAATTCTATGATAATCTATGATAATTAATGGGAAGCATTATTCTGAACAAAGATTTGAAAGTGTTTTTTTGGGAGTGGTGTTTGAAAACTCTCCTGTGAGAATTATCTGGGGGAATTTTGAAGAAGATATTCACAGACATTCACTTGAGGTTCAGACTGGAGTATATTTGACCACAGCCTTCTTGTGTGGTTAAAAGGTTGTTGAGTTAATAGGACCATTTTAGCTTAAGATGTACTTTGTATTTCACGTTAATCTTAAAATCTGTGTGTATTTGTTAAATGAGGGTGGAGTAAAGGAGTATTGCATGATAATCACATTTTTCCATGTTTAATAAATGTTTTCTTGTTAAATTTAATTAGTGGTCCTCTGGCTCCATTCCTCCGAGTTTAATAAAAAAAAGTCAAAGTTAGAGTTCCATGCTAGGATTTTTCCATCCAGTTATAACATCAACTGGGATCCGAACATAACATCCAAATGTAACATTCCCCCAGGGTTCAAAATATACATTCAAGTCTTGCAAAATGTGTGCTGTCTGTTGTCTTTGCTCAACTGTTAGCTTTAGGGTGGCCCCTCTCCAGCAGTATGGACAGTGTGGCTCCCCCTATCAGTTCCGGCTTATTAGTTATGTCTGTTGAAATCTCATAGTTTTGCCATTGTCTGTGGAAAAACTGTCACATCTGACATGCATCACCATCAATGGAGTTGGAACTGGAAAATTTACTGCAGCCATTTTGACTCGCTCAATTTGCTTGCAGTCTTTGTCTGTGCTTCCATTTTCTCTGCAGCCATTGACTTCATTTGCAGTCTTTGTGTGTTTTTATCTTTAGTTCAATATGAAAGGGGGAATGTTTGGGTTTTGAAATGTAAGTGTGATTGACACCTCAAGCTTCCCATAGCCATGGCACCATGCCATGACTCTCTCTCTCTCTCTCTCTTGAGGCAGTTCAACAAAGCCTATCACAGAAAACCCTACTGAACCCTTGCTGTTCTAATGCTTGCAACACTAGTTAGTGTTTGTATGTTCCTCCAATGAATATGCTACTGAAGTCCCCTGGACTGAAAGCCTAAAGCAATCAGTGAATTAATGAGAACATCCACTTTTACTATCAGTCTCACTGTAAAAACTCTTTAAATGTTTCACCTTGTTGAACAAGAGGTAGCCTGGTTTTTAACAATGCTTTATATTCACAATTACTACTCAGCACCCTCGCTGGTCTTAAAATGATAACTTTATATTTGGGAAATGTCACACTTCTCCATGCAATGAACAAAAATGCACATATATTTGAAAACGTTCAAATGTTGATTTAAATTGGTGTTAAAACATCTTGCGTATCTATTTATTATGATAGTTTAAATAAAAGATGAATGATAAAGTGTGAATTTCCTGGTTTACTGTCTGAGAATACTTCAATATGATTGGCTGTTACTCTGTTGCTAACATCACTGCTACGTCACACTGGATATTCCTTGGGTCTGGCATCAGATTTATCACTGGGAAGAGGAATGTCCATGCTACAGTGATCGCTAGATCTTTGTTGACAGCCTTCTTCAAGTTCAATGGTAAGTGCTATTGTTTTGTTATTAGACCTTCCACCCCACGCCACTCCCACTCAACCTCCCCATTTAGCCTATAATACAAATGGATATGGAAGATATGAGTAAATTCCCATAAAAAATAAAACACTCAAACCATGTACAAGAGAAAACACTACACAGATGGAGGAGGTATCAATTGCAGACCTAATTTTATAAAGCCCTTGTCTGAAAATTTGCCTTTGAAAGTGTGTACAGCAATGATTGAACACGATTGATTTTAGTCACATGCTCATTTTAATATTTGTAATTATTGGCCCAACATCTCCAGAATCTTGCGAGTACAAATGACAAATTCAACCCCAAACAGGGCAAAACGTTCTTGTAAATAATAAAATAAGGTTTACTACACAGCATGTCTCTACCAAATGTTATGGGATTCCTTCAACATCGCAAAGGCTCTGTCCAGTGCAATTGTTTATTTCATCTTATGTCGAATGAAGTACAGTTGCAGAAATGCTAAAGGCCATGTGCAGACATTATGGCATACTGCCTCAGCACGCAGCTGGTGAACTTTGATATTACATGGCTTGTATGAAGTGTATTCATTCAGAAGTGTCCAACATAAAATAAGGCGTAATAAGCGGGTCATTTTGGGGTGTTAAGTTAAAAAATTTAATATTGTATTTATAATAAAGTTTTGTTTTAGAAATACCAAAGCGCTATTTTTTCAAGCAGTCACTCCTGGAGCGAATCATTCTTCCCGCACAATCTTAAAAATAAACTAAAAAATATTGGGGTTTCGGTCCAGTATTAGGGTCTCGTTTGGAATTGTAATGTGTTCCAGACATGGTCTGACTAAAGCCCTATACAATTGGCCAATACTTTCTTACTCTTGTACTCCAACTCGCTGGCAATAAAGGCCCACATACCATTTGCGTTTCTGATCATTTGCGATACCTGCATGTTAACATTCTTTGTTTCTGAAAGACAGACACACAAATCTTTCTCACCACCGACTTTTAATCATTTCTCACCATTTAAAATATATCCTGTGGCATTCTCCTTTGGCGGGATCGTCCGCTTCGGCGGCAGCTCACCCACGGTCTATGGGTGGCCACAATGGAAAGCCCCATTGGCCGGCTTCGGTTTAGAGAATCCCGCTGCTGGCGGAAGAGCGCCGCTCCATAATTCGGGGCTGGCGGGACGGAGAATCCCACCCATAGTTTTTTAATTCTTCCTACCAAAGTTAATAACCTCACAGTTGCTTTATTAGACTCTATGTGCCACTGTCTATATTGTCACTGTCTATATCCTAGCTGATTCTTTGCATCCCCTTCGCAGCTTAATTTCCCACTAATGTCCTGCCATCAACAAAATTTGACACATCACGTAAGTCGTTATATTCGTCCACAAAATGTGTCAGATGTGATCCACCAGATCTCCAGACAAGCGCAGATGTGGACATCATTTTCTCTCATTCATCTGCAGATAGGAGATTCTTCTTCGGCCGAGCACGTTGCCTCCGCGGAGTGGGTCTGATCCTCTGGTTCTAGCTGGGGCTCCCCTGGATCGTGAACCTCAGATGGGGCCTCCGCCCAAAGCTGTGTTCAGTGGCGGGCTATTCTCCTCCATTCCACAAGCACCATCAAGGAAACAGCATTGAGCCCAGGTTCCATTGCTGATTCCTTCACCCTGTGTGGAATGATAGGTGTAGCAGATTAATGAATCGCGGGGGAACATAGTAAAGCTCACATTTGCAAACAAGAAGCCACTGTCATAGTCTTCAGCTGCATCTATCCAGATACTAGCCATGTTGCTGATACAACCTTGCAGCTGAGGCACAAGCTCACAGATTGAGGTGACAAAGATTCAAACCTGAGACTTAATGGGCACGATCCAAATGAAAAGTTTCAAAGGGTCATTTGTGGCGGGTTTTGCTGGGAGTTTCCCGCTTGCTCTGTCGGTGAGTTCCCCAATACTATCTAACTGCACATAGTCACTTTTTTGGATCCTAGGGAGTTTCTCACGAGTTTAGCCAATACTTAGAATTATTTTCATCACTGGGGACCTGAACTCACTGGTCAGACCGGCTCCTCAGAGATCGGGTTGCCTTTTGAAAGGATGCCCTGATCTCTGTGAGCTTGTGGGTCCCCCACACTCCTACCATGGGAATGTCACCCCCCCCCCCCCCCCACACACACACACACATACGGGCATTAGCCCACACCCCCTCCCCCCCACCATGTGATGACACCCCGCTATGGGGTGGTTGAGGGCCTCCTTTCTCAGGCCTTCCCACCCATCCTTTTGGGGTTCCCCGCTTTCAGGACCACCACCCTTCACCCCCCCCCCCCAACCTTCCGGAGGCCCCATCATACCTGCCCTGCACCCCCACCCTCCTTTCATTGACATGACCCCCTCAGGCTCTGACCCTTGGCAGTGCCACCCTGACATAATGTCACCCTAGCATTGACACCCTGGCAGTGTTCCGTAAAGATGGCAGTGCAAGGTGCCAGCCTGATAGTGCCAAGATGCCCGCATTCCAGAGGAAGGGAAAGCGAGCTACCCTGCACTATCCCTGGCCACCTAAGGGCCTTTGACAGTGGGGGAGAATCCCCGGGTGGTGGTCCACCTGGTCCACGTTTGTGTGGATGAATACTGAACATTGCCTGGTCGTGGACACCCTGGGGAGGCCGGGAGATGCCAGGAGCCCTGTAGTTCCCGGGTGGTACGCTTTAGTAAGTTTAAAACCTACTTAGGTGCGTGCAGCTTGGTCATCCCATTGTGGGTGGGACCCTGATCGCGCCACTTCGTGAGGTGCAGGTAGATATTGCGAGGCATACTGGCTATCAGAAAGCCTGCGGAGGCTTCTCACAGAATCTACCAGCTATGTTGTGCTCCTATTCAGGCGCATTGCGGCCCATAGATCGCTCCCAACATCTCCAATCCCACAGAGGCTGGAAAAGGTTATAATGCCTCAATAACATGTGCCACTCTATCGAACTAACTTCTCCAATATCTCAGATCTGGTGTACTGAATTAAAGTTAATTGGCTCAAGAGTAATGACTCGATTCCCTTAAGCCAATTATACATGCCAATTGAACAAAACACAAGAGACTTTCATTGATAAACTACCATGTATGCAGCAATTATGCCTCCTTAACAGTTGCCATTCACAATTTTCACATTCCTGTGCGTGAATGTTGAAATGGAGCGACTGTAAGTAACGTCACCATAGTCCCAGATAGGCTGCTTTCCTTGAGGGGGAGAGCTGACTGATGGTGATTTAACCTGAGGATCACCACACCCCAGGTGAAGGGCAAGGTTCACGAAGCAGGGCCTTCATGGTGCAGGAATTGATCCCAGGCCTCTATCTGCATCACAAAACCAACTGTCTAGCCAACTGAGCTAAACCAGCTAAGTCAGTGACTCTCGCAGTCTCTATTTAATGTGCAGCAAAAGGTGTTTGTTCGGACAGCACCTTCTCAAGAACATCTTCCTATTCTCAGCTCTGACTTAATTTCAATCATCTAAGAAGTTTGAGGGTGACCCCTGAAAGGGCCCCTAGGTCCAGCTTTATGCTCCTCCCACACTGCCTCAGACCAAATTGTTTCTTGTTTTGATTTCAAACTGAACCATTGTTGTATTTATTGAATTGACCTTCCCTGTCAATTCCTGCTGGTGTGACGGAAGACTGGAAGGTGGCATCTAATTGTGGTGAGAAAGATATTAAAAGAGCAATCATGGGCAACACGGTGGCGCAGTGGGTTAGCCCTGCTGCCTCACGGCGCCGAGGTCCCAGGTTCGATCCCAGCTCTGGGTCACTGTCCGTGTGGAGTTTGCACATTCTCCCCGTGTTTGTGTGGGTTTCGCCCCCCACAACCCAAAGATGTGCAGGCGAGGTGGATTGGCCACGCTAAATTGCCCCTTAATTGGAAAAAATGAATTGGGTACTCTCAATTTATTTTTAAAAAGAGCAATCATGAGATGGTAATGAATGCAAATGGCGTTCACGTAGAGACAGCAGGATACTGACCCACCATCAACCCACCATTCAAGAGGTTAGGGAAGTATTGCAAACTGTTATCACACCGGCAGGAATTTTCCCTTTCTCCATAATTTCTGTTCCCGCCCCCCGGCCTTGCAGCCATGACAGGAAAATTCCAGCCAAAGAGTGATCAACCAGTGGAAAAACTGCCAAGTAGAGTAATACTGACAAAGGCCAGAATATTCCTGCCCCTCCTGCCAATGCAATCTTCTGAACCGCCAAAGTTAATGGACCTTTGGCTCGGTGCTTTTTCCAGCCCTGCCACCAACATGATGGGGCTGGGAAATACCCCTCATTTCTGAAACAAATTTGTGCTGGAAGTTGTATGGGAGTTGGAGGAAATGTGGGGTTGGGGCGGGTGAGTCAGAGAGAATGTTGAAGACATTAGAATTTTTCTGGATTCTTGATTAAAGATGGAATTCTCCATTTTGAAATGGACCCTATATTATTCTAAAAGCTTGAAATCGCTAACTATTTAAATTTAAACTCAGTAAAATCCAGGCTAACTCTAATAAAGTGATAATTCTGACTTATTCAGTTATCTCATACACACTGTTGTCTCTACCTGCTCACGATTGAAAAGCTTGGTTTTATCCAAATTTCATTTGGGTACGTGAGTGGGAGGGGGGAAATTCCAATTGTTTTGTAAAGAACCTAGTAATCTATTTAAATGAATTGGCATATTCTTTCATCAAAAGTGTGCAATTCAAGATTTGAAGATATGCCCTGTTCACCTGAAGTCTTGGGCCTGCTGCGAATGGGGAGTGGGCTGATAACTTGGTGTAAACAAAGACATCATTGAACCATGTTACTCAGTGGACTTTTCACCCAGGGCTATATTTCTATATGATTTCCGAGTTTCCTGATCGTGGCGGAGTGCGAGTTGGCGGTTGATTCACAGAGCGGCTGAGTGAAAGTCCAAATCCAGGGAGCGGCAGTTGAGCGCTTGCCAGTCGACGCCTGGGAATTGAGGAGTAGGGTGGCATTCTTTGTCCTCCTTTGTATATAGCTGAACTTCAATAAACACATTTGTTAACTTTCACCTGGCAAGTAGTTGTTGAGCCTTGCAGCTATTACATTTGACGATGAGGTAAATCAGGACTGCAATCACAAGCTCCAAGAATTGGAGCGGAAAGGGTTGCCTTCGAAGTTTTGTTTTAATTTCTGCAGCAGGTAAGCAAAATGAAAATGCTTCTTTTTGGGAAAATCGATCCTTTTGATCGAGAGTCGGAACACTGGGTTCAATATTTTGAAAGACTTTGCTATTGAAATTACAGGAGAGAATAAGCAAAAAGTCATTCTGCTTACAGTATGTGGACCTCAAACTTACAATCTCATTAGGAATTTAACATCCCCAGAAACATATTGTACTAAATCTTTCGAACACCTTATAACATTGCTAAAGGATCATTTGAACCCCAGACTTTCTTTCATCATGCAGTGTTTTTAAGTTTAACTCTGCTGTAAGGGACCCAGAGGAGATGAGTATGACATACACGGCAAGATTAAGAAAATTGGTGGAGCCATGCGAATTTGGATTATTGATCAGTGACATGCTATGAGACAGATTAGTTTGCGGCGTGAACAACATAAATATACAGAAAAGGCTGCTAGCAGAGAATAAGATTTCCCTAGAGAAAGCCATGGAAATAGCTCTGCCGATTGAGAATGCAGAGAAAGGTGCTCTCGAATTCCAATACATGCGGACAGGTGAGGTGATTTAGCTATGCCGCAAAATTTCTGCAAATCGAGAGGGCAGATGTGAGTGCGCGGAATGGATAGAGCTGAAACTCCCTGAGCAAGGCAGGGGACAGAAGAATGAATAAAATGGACCAAGAAGCCAGAAATTCTGTTGAATGCTGAAGGTGCGGGGGAGATCACCCACAGGTGAGATGCAAATTCTGTGTTTCTATCTGTTTTGGCTGCAATCGGAAGTCTCTCAACATTACTGGCACCATTACATCTGATTTTAAAGAAATATCAGTGTTGGTATTGGAGTAAGCCACAAAAAGAAGCGTTTGAGAAAGTTAAACTTGCTTTATAATCTTCAGATTTGGTGGTCCATTTCGACTCAAAGGGAGAGATAATGCTGACGTGCAATGTTTTGTCCTTTGGCATAGGTGCGGTGTTATATCATAGGATGGAAGACAGCATAGAATGACCAGTCGCTTTTGCGCCTTAAACCTTAACTGATGCCAAGAGAAAATACTCCCAATTTGGGAAAGAGGGCCCAGCTATCATTTGCAGGGGTGTAAAATATTCCACCAGAATGTGTGCAGATGTCAATTCGTGTTCATCACTGATAACAAGCCATGATTGGGGTTATTTCGCAAGGACAACCTGTTCTTCCTATTGCATCAACCAGAGTCCAAAAGTGGGTTTTACTTCTTGCAGCTCACAACTACGTGTTTCGGTGCAATGGTTAGCACTGCTGCCTCATGGCGCCGGGTTCGTCCTGGGTCACTGTCCGTGTGGATTTTCCACATTCTCCCGGTGTCTGCATATGTCTCACCCCCACAACCTAAAGATGTACAGGGTAGGTGAATTGGCCACATTAAATTGCCCCTTAATTAGAATAAAAAGAATTGGGTACTTTAAATTTAAAACAGAACTACGTGTTTCAACGCAGACGAGGTGACCAAACACACACACACAATTTACAGTGCAGAAGGAGGCCATTCGGCCCATCGAGTCTGCACCGGCTCTTGGAAAGAGCACCCTACCCAAGGTCAACACCTCCACCCTATCCCCATAACCCAGTAACCCCACCCAACACTAAAGGCAATTTTGGACACTAAGGGCAATTTATCATGGCCAATCCACCTAACCTGCACATCTTTGGACTGTGGGAGGAAACCGGAGCACCCGGAGGAAACCCACGCACACACGGGGAGGATGTGCAGACTCCGCACAGACAGTGACCCAAGCCGGAATCGAACCTGGGACCCTGGAGCTATGAAGTATTTGTGCTATCCACAATGCTACCGTGCTGACCTCGAATGCAGATGTCCTGAGTGGATTTCCACTGCATCAAACCTACCACCACCGGCAGTACCAGAAGTGCTAGCCCTCAACCTCTTGGATGCGCTACCAGTATCATCAAAGCAAATTCGAAATTTTATTCAGAGAGACACAGTACTGTCCAAAGTGAAGCGTATGGTCCTCTACGGATGGCATTTTGACAGGTCGGACACATTTAAGCCTTTTCAGCTCGGCAAAGTTAAATTGAGCTGTGTGGATGGGGCATTACTGGGGGATCTAAGAGGGGTGGTTCCAGGCCCAGAAAGAGGAATGCCGCTGCAGGAGTTACTCAATGCTCACTCAGGTCAGACCAAATATGAAATTTCTCGGCAGACGTTATGTATGGTGGCTAGGTATTGACGAGTGTTGCTCGATATGCTTTCCCTTAATTTGCTCTGTTTTAGTTTCCTTTGCTCTAGAGTCGCCAGGTATCTTTCTGATACCACCACGAGGTTCAAAGCCAAGTACTGATCAATAACTCAATACACCAGTTAGTAAGTTTGAAATCAATAAACATTTATTTACACACAGTCAACTATTACTCCTGCATAAACTCTACTCGCTAAACTACCTCTACTACTAAAAGCCTATACTTAGCTTCGAGTGGCCCACAGGGTCAGAGGAACAATGGCCGTTGTCCGGTTCTGATGCTGCTGGCTTCGAACTGGTACGGAATAGTAGCTAGGAGCGTCTATCTCGTAGCGTGCGTTGACCTTAGACTTATTTGTTCTGGTGCAGCTGCTAGCCGAGAGCCAAGAGAGCGAACTGAACTTGGGGATGCTATCTTATAGTCCCCAGGGGTTTCGCGCCCTTTCGGGTGGACCCCGGACTTGGTCCCAATTAATTGGACCATGTCCCAATCATTCCTATCGATTTTCTCCAATACTGGAGTTGTTCCCTGATTGTTGGCCTGCCTTTGCTTCAGCTTCCACTGGCGCCGGAAGTCTGTCTTGGTCTCGATTGTCTCAATGTTTCTTTTTGTCCCTGGAGATAGCTCATTAATATGTTAATGGCTATTGGTTTCAGTTCTGTCTGGGTTCTGCAAATCTTAATACACAGGAAACCTTGCACCTGCTTGTTTTCCCTGGTGTTGTCCGTTTTTCCCTGCACTCCTTGCGAGTGTCCATTTTGAATCAGGACGTGGCCACCCCAGGTGGCTACATGAGGATATTGAAATTCTAGTCAGGAGTTGTGATCAATGGCAATTGCAACAAACACTGCCTCCTTCGGCTGACTTTCATGTGAGTGGTCTGGCCGACCTTGGGCATGGCTACATGTGGATTTTACAGGTCGTTTTATGGACACTTTGTTCTTAATTATCATTGACGCCCATTCCAAGTGGCTTGATATTCATGAAATGAGAACGACAGCGTCATCTGCAGCAATCGAAAACTATAATCAACCTGTTATGTTCTGTGTTGTGGCCATGGTAAAGATGCACACAGAACATCTATTTCTTTGACTGGTAAGATAGTTTATTAACAAAATGAACACGTAAAAAGATAACTAACAAAATATGATACAAATGGTAACGAATAAGTGAATTCAGTGAATTCGCCTGGAGCTGCTTTTTCTTATATAAATTTAGAGTACCCAATTCATTTTTTTCCAAATAAGGGGCAATGTATTGGGCCAATCCATCTACCCTGCACATCTTTGGTCATGGGGGAAAACTCCACACAGAGAGTGATCCAGGGCCGGGATCGAACCTGGGACCTCGGTGCCGTGAGGCAGCGGTGCTAACCACTGAGCCATCGTGCTGCCTCATGTTTTCCAATTAAGAGTCAGTTTAGCATGGCCAATCCATCTACCCTTCACATCTTTGTGTTGTGGGGCGAAACCCACGCAAACACGGGGAGAATGTACAAACTCCACACGGACAGTGACCCAGAGCTGGGATTGAACCTGGGACCTCGGCGCCTTGAGGCAGTAGTGCTAACCACTGCGACACCATGCTGCCCATGGAGCTACTTTTAATGTAACTGTCCTTTAGTACAACTGACTACCAACTGCCCGATCTCTGGAGTCATATGGTGGATGTCAATCACCAGCTGTTGATCGGAGGCCATACATCCAACTATCTACATTGCTATGCACATGCATATCACCACTCAACTTTCACTATGAATGGCCTGTCAGAAGTTTCAGTCTCCGAAAATGGCACTGCCTTTTCAAGGGCAGAGTTTCAGCATCTTATGCAAACTAATGCAATAAAGCATGTGTGTATACATGACACAAACCCTGAGGGACGGAGCAAAAGAAACTTGAATTTCCTGGCAGAGTCGATAGTTTAGAAACAAATAGAGAAAGAAAATCAAGAGAAAGGCCTGAAAAGTTTATAATAATGAACTTTGAAGTTAACAAAAAGAGAGAAACGGCCAGCGGCCAGTGGAAGATCTTCCTTTAGGAAAAGGAGAAATTTTAAAAGTTTAAAAAAGAGCAGCCAGGTTTGCACCAAAACTCCAAAAGCACTGGAAAAACACAGAGAGAAAGCCAGCAGCTGCTGACAGCTGAGAAAAAAGATGAATGCCTTAGAGTGGCAATGTATTTAAAATCGTAATCCATTTAAAGTGGCAATGCACTTGAAGCAGCAACCACAAGAAGGAACAAAGGGCTATGGACAGGAAAATTGGAGAAGACCCCAGACAGTGAACATTCTTACCCTGACAGTACTCATTCATGTCCTTAAACTCCAACAGGGATATTGTTGTGAGGATGTTGGTTTCAGAAGTGTCTCTTAAAGAAGTCTTTCTCGTCTTCAGTAGGCTAACTGTAAATCTTTTTATTAACTACTGGGATTATTTACACATGTACAGTAAAGGGTAAAGGCTATGAGTTATCTCCATTCCCATGTCTTTAACTGTCTCTGTTCAACAACAAACTGCCCCGTGCGTCTGGGTCATGTGTCTTCTTACATCACTGTGTCGACGGTACCGTACTCGGTCCTGCATTGACCCTGTATGAGTCAGATGCTACTACTACAGCTATTAGACACCCCACGAGAGGTTGGGAAGTCTTTGGCAGGGTCTTCACAGGCTCCATTGTGCAGGGGATCTCAACCAAAAGTATCTTGGTAATCGGAGCAGGGACCTGAGTAGTCTGCTGAAGTCAGAGGGGTTCACCTCATCGAAATGGTGGGAAAAGAAAGAGTAAAGATTTGTAGTCAGATAAGGATATGCATGGAGGTGGATTACACATTGTTAGAATGGTAAGTTTATCTTTCAGATGTGAATCGGGTGAATATAATTCATTTGAAAAGGGGGTTAGACTGTCTGCAGAATTGCTTTCTGTGAATGGGGAAGCAAGTTTCAGATTTCTGCTACCCTTCGTTTGATAAAGGGCTTCCCAATGTCATGCCCAGAAAAGTTGCATAGCTCTAATTTTAAGATTATGTCCTCTCATTTGGGATTCCTCCACTAGATGAAATGTTTTCTCTCCAGATAGTCTTTCACACCTCTTTATAATTTTAACAGACTGCATTAGATCACCCCTCAATTGAAGGACGTTTACGTTGATACAACCTGCTCTCATAATGAAATCCTTGAAGCTGTGTTATTAATCTGGTGAATCTGCACTGTTCACCATGCTAAGACAGTCCAGCTGCCAAAACCTGAACTCAGAACTGCAGATGCTTCTGACCATGACTCTGTACAACTGAAGCATTATCTCATCACCTTTATACGGCCATCAAATCATTTATTTCACAGAAAGAAGCCATTCGGCCATCCGATCGGCTGCAGAACAATTCAACCGGACCCACTCTTCCCCCCCCCCCTCCCCCACCCCCACCCCCTCACCCCTGCCTGATCCCCATGTCCCTGCAAGTTAATTTCCTTCAAGTGCCCATCCAATTTCTTTTGAAATCATTGATTGTTTCTCTTGCCACTATCGTCATGGGAAGCAGATTTCAGGTCATTGCCACTGTTATGGGCCAGGGTTTAGAGAACACCAAAGTATATCATGGAGTTCGCCTAACCCACAACATTTAATAAATTTTAGTTATGAGAAGCACAGGGGTCCACTTTCCAGGTGTTATGCAACAGAGAGCTTAAGTATTTTTAAACAAAACAATGTTTATTCTATGAATCCAGTTAAGATTGTATAAACACACAGTAAACATCTTATCAACTACCAACACAAATACCCCCAAAAATATACAGTACTCTATAGGTAACCCTTAGTAACTTTCCTAATAACATCCATTAACCAAACACCCTTTTTTCCTACAAAAACAGTAGGTTTGCATTTCTTACAGAAACAGATATTACTTTGAAATTATCAAGTGATCTGGAGACATTCTTTAGCATGCAGAGAGAGACACCAAAATAGACCTTCTTGGTTTGGATGCAGCTCCCCAACTGAAAACCAAAAGTAAATCTCAGAGCCACAAAGCTTCCAACTCAAATCGAAAGTTAAAAGCAGAGCCAGAGCTCAGCTCCAGCCACACAATGATATAGAACATAGAACAGTACAGCACAGAACAGGCCCTTCGGCCCTCGATGTTGTGCCGAACAATGATCACCCCACTTAAACCCACGTAACCCGTATACCCGTAACCCAACAATCCCCCCACTAACCTTACACTACGGGTAATTTAACATGGCCAATCCACCTAACCCGCACATCTTTGGACTGTGGGGGGAAACCGGAGCACCCAGAGGAAACCCACGCGCACACGGGGAGGACGTGCAGACTCCACACAGACAGTGACCCAGCTGGGAATCGAACCTGGGACCCTGGAGCTGTGAAGCATTGATGCTAACCACCATGCTACCATGCAGCCACTTGAGACGACAAACATTTCTTAAAGTGACATTCCCATGACACCTCTCACTGTGTAAAAAGCCTCCTCCTCACATTTTCCCTGCATCTCTTGACCAAAATCATAAATATGTGTCCCCTCTTCCTTGGATCATCAGCAAATGGGATGAGGCCCTCTGAGCCTATCTATCTAAGCCTGTCATAATTTTACACCTCGATTAAATTTCTCCTTATCTCCTTCGCTCCAAGGACTACAGCTTCAGCCTTTCCAACCTAACATTTAACTAAACCCCATCCCAGAATTATTCTGGTAAATCTCTTCTGGACCCTCACATCTTTCCTAAAGTGTGGTGATCAGAGCTGTACCTAATACTCTAGTTGGGGCCTACCAGTGCTTTTTAAAAGGCTCCACATAATTTCCCTGCTTTTGTTCTCAATAACACTATTTATGAAACCCAAGGTCTCATTTGCTTTGCTAATGATTCTCTTAATATGTTCTGTCCAATTCAAAGGTCAGTGCACATGTATGTCTCCCTCAGTTCCTGCACACTCTTTAGAATTGTGCCTATAAGTCTATATTGCCCATCACTATCCATTCTACCAAAATGCATCATCTCGCACTTCTTTGTATTAAATGCTATCTGCCAATTGTCTACAAATTTTGCTCTGGACTATCTTTGTCCAGTTACAGGCGATTTGTTTCTGTTCACTGTTTACCCTCCCTCTAAGTTTGGCAAATTTTACAGTTTTACTCTGCATTCCAATGGTTGAGAAGGGTGAGATACTCGTTGGTGTTTAGAAGAATGAGAAATGATCTCACCGAAACATAAAATTCTGAGGGGTTTTGCAGTGTCGCTTTTTCCTCTTGTCGTGGAGTCTAGAACTAAATTTCAAAATAAGGAGCCTCCCATTTTAAGCTGATGATGAGGAATTTCTTCTCTCGGAGAGTCATTAATCTTTGGAATTCTTTATGCCAGAGAGCAGTGGAATCCGGATCATTGGATGTATTCAAGGCTGAGTGAGACAGATTTTTGATCTACAAGAGAATCAACAGTATGGGGGCAAGCAGGGAAATTGAGTTCAGGCTGCAATCAGATCTGCCATGATGTTATTGAATGGAGAGCAGGCACAATGGGCTGAATGGCCTACTCCTGCTCCTATTCCAGTGGGGCAGCACGGTAGCACAGCAGTCAGCACTGTTGCTTCACAGTTCCAGAGTCCCAGGTTCAATTCCCGGAGTGGGTCACTGCCTGTGCAGAGTCTGCACATTCTCCCCGTGTCTGCGTGGGTTTCCTCCGGGTGCTCCGGTTTCCTCCCACAGTCCAGAGATGTGCAAGTTAGATGGATTGGCCATGATAAATTGCCCTTAGTGTCCAAAAAGGTTGGGTTGGGTTGGGTGGGGTGGGGTTACTGGGTTACAGGGATAGGGTGCTCTTTCCAAGTGCCAGTGCAGATTCGATGGGCCAAATGGCCTCATTCTGCACTGTAAATTCTATGATTCTATGACTCTATTATGTTTTTCACCACCTGCTGACTCACTTTGATCGACTGCTGCTCATCTAGTGCTTAATCACTGCCCCACCATTGATGTTAAATTGATCCTTCCCCGATTAATTCCTCAGGTCTTAAGTAATTGAACAGCATTTGCAAGTCCACACATTGTCCTATACTAATGGTGTGATGTAAATGCAAGCGTTTTTTCACTTAAAGCAAATAACATAAAGCTGAACTGTCCCATGTTTGTTCAGTATATTTTCTAGCCGGCCTCGAGGCAGGAGCTGAAAAGCCTATTCTTCAACTGTTCACCCTACTAACATCAATTTTGAAGATATTTAAGTTATGACAAGAGGTTAAATTTCACAAATGTATAGTTAGTGAGTAGTGGCGTTGACCTCTTTGCAGCCGCATGCTCTGCCAGTCAATGAACCCGAACCAAGTGCTGAAGACTGCACTTCACAAACTGCACATTCCTGAAATGACCTCCGCGGTGAAAAAGTTAACGTCTCCATAACAGATGGTGTTGCAAAGAATATTTTATTTTTCCTTAAACGGATCATTTTCTTTGGCTCCTACCTAAATGGCGGAAAGAACCAATTATGGGACAACTGCCTGCGTGGCAGCTATAAAACTAGCAAAACAAAAAATGGGGCAAATCACAAGAGGCACACAATTCTTTCTGATTTGTGTGTCTCCTTTCTGTGCCTTGTGGCACAGTCATCACAGCTTTTGGCTGAGCTTCAAATAATATCACTATGTACAAATGATCCTTTATGATTTGTACAATTCGGGAATCTGCCAGTTGCATTTGATGTGAACAAATAAACTTCTCTGCAACTGTTTCCAATTTTAGTAATTCACATGCATGGCATAAAGGGAAGTGTTGTACTGTGTAATTTAGATCTTTACACTCAAAAGTCAAATGTGTTGCAGTTTTGAGCTCAGCGTCTTATGCCATTATGAATGCAAATGCTCATTACAACCAGACAGCATTTATATCTTTCTCTTTCATCCTCTATGCAACAACCACACAATTCTACACTGTATATTTATATAAAAGTTACAATGCAACTCCATGGGGTGGAAATTTGAATGGCTTATCCCTGATCAGTAGCTTCAGTTTTTCTGACTTATTCAACTCCTTTCCCACTGAGTGGCCATAACCTCTGTCCCTGGCTATCTTATTGATATTTCACTTCTGTTCCATTCCACCAAATAAAGCCTTAAGCTAAGTCTGTCTTTGATTTTATACCGTTCTTACCAATTTAAAGGATAACGTCTCGGATGCTTTCCTTCGTAGAACTAACTGTTTTACCATGATGTTATCAAATTAATAACACGCTCTGTAACTTTAGGAATCAAAAGACTGCCTTTTAATTAAGTCTCTTATTTGTTCACACTGGAAGTTGACCATTGCTGTGTGTACCTGGAAAATAGGTGCTTCTGCATTGAGATGCCTCCCCAACTCATTCCCACCTTTGAGGGATTTTCCCAGGGTTGGGTTGAGAATGGGACCGGCTTCCATTCCATGGAGACAAGCAGCCAATAATTGCAATTAATGCCCCGCTTAGAAACCATTTTGTGTAGGGGCCAGTATTTTACCAATGTTGGAGTGGTCCTCCACCGCCATGCCCAGAGTTCAGCTGCTCACTGAAGGTGGTTTATTAACAACAGGCCAGGAGGCCAGCAGATCCGAAGACTCCATAGACTAATGGTGGGGGCCACTGATGTTGGCTGCAGCCTTGCCTGTTTATAAACATGTAACTGGTTTCCCCTCTATCCTCATATTCTTACCAAGTTTGGGTCTTGTTATTGAATCAATTCTATGCAGGAAATCAAGGTGTGTTTCTATGTTCAGGTGCCTTCCTGACATCACTATGGACCCTCTAATTGTATGAATCTCTCATGATTAATAAGGGGATCAGGGGTTGTAGGGAGAAGGCAGGAGAATGGGGATGAGAAAAATATCAGCCATGATTGAATGGCGGAGCAGACTCGATGGGCCGAGTGGCCAAATTCTGCTCCTATGTCTTATGGTCTTATGATTCCCACCCAACTGCCAGCCTGGTGGTCAGGCTTGGCTTCCTGTTGGATGTGAAAGGCTGTGGCTCAAGTAGGTTTAGAGGTGGTGGAAAGCAGAAAGATGGGTGTTTTGGATATAGTGTGATCAGGGCATTGCTGATCACAGTGAGGAAGATGACAGATGACAGGAATGAAACATTTATGGGGGGGGCTGTGGGGTTGAGAATGTGAAATCACAGGGCAATGGGGTATTTGGGAGGTGGGAGAGATCGTTTTACAGGGTTAGCTTGTTGTTCTGGGATAAAACACTCCTTCTCCTCCTGATCCACAAGCAGTGCGACAAAGCTACTTACTTTATGCATCCAACCCTTCTCGCCCCTTTTTATCTGTTTCCTAAGACCAGGAAACTTAACCAACATTCGTTAAAAATAGAAGCCTTGAGCTGAATATTATGGAGCCCACCAGAGCGGTTATGATTGCAGGGCATGCTGGGAGAATCAAGCGGGAGTACCCAAGTCAGAGACATTGTAAAACACCCCAATTAACTTTGGAGTGGGTGGGACCCGATGTGAGAATTCCACCTGCCGACAGTAGGGAGGCAATAATTAATCCCTTGAAGCTAATATTGCTCAGGCCGTTAGAACTTAGTGAATTTTCCCATGCCTCCTGAAGACTACTAGAAAATCCAGTTGCATTTGCCTGTGGCCTTGTGGGGTGGGGCAGGGGGGTGGGGCAGGGGGGGTGGGACACCCCCCCTCACTCACAGGTAATTTATGCCCAATTGATGGACCCAGTATTAGGAAGTGGGGGTTGCTGAAAGTCACCCTCTATTCTTTCTTCCATTCCCTGCCCCTCACTGGTGACCCCTCCCCATGACGTCCATCCCATCCTCACCTGTATCGATCCAGGGTCTCAGTACATACATGACAGTAGTCACTGTTCCTGGTGGCACTGTCTGCATTGGAGAGCAACAGCAACTGATTGGCCAACACCTGTTGGCAGATGGGAGTTCAGCCTATCCAGAGTGCTTAATTGCATAGGAGGCTCCACACCGGCCAATTGAGTAGTTGACATTCACTTATTCCTCCCCCTTGAAGGTTATGAGGGGTTTCCGGCAGTTCTGCAAATGGCGATGTGAAGTGTAGCATGGGAACAGCATCCAGCACTTTTTTTAATGGAATGTAGCCTCCTTATAGATTTCAACGACTGATCTACCTCCTGAGAGTGGATTAGTCGCCATTTCCTTGTTAAAACTGGAAGTGAGCAGGTTTGAGACTTAGTTGGGGTCATTTTTGACATTTGTACTTTGCATCTAACCTGGAAGGTTGGAATGGTTCCTTGTGACGATTGAGAAAGAATCCAACAATGTGTTCAGCACTGTTTACATGAACAATCATAAAGCAATGATTCAGTTGGCACGACCAATAAATTTTAGAAAGTCATTCTTTCATTAAAGTGTATTTGTGTTCTTCTTGGAAAGCATTCTGGGGCATCCTGGAGTCAGTAATTATTGCATGGTTCTAAACAGAGAAGGTTGTGTTGTAGTCTGGTTAAAAGGCAGGAACACATTTCGTAACATTATGGCGTGAGTAACTGAGTTGGCAATGGAATTGCACATGAAACAAAAAAAAGTGCTGGAAACACACAAAGGTTCGGCCAGCATCTGTGGAGAATTTCAGTGTTTCAGGAATACCTGAGTTCCGCACAGACGAAGACTGATCATAGTGTTGGCAGAATTTTATGTTTTTGTTTCAGGATTCCAGTTATTTTGCCCGTTGAGTGGTTAAGATGAAGAATTCGTAACAAAGGGTTGGTGGAGAGAAGAACTGATGATAGAAAATAGCTATCCCAGTTCACAGAAGAAATTTAACCCAATGCAATATCATCCACCTTCTGAAACTAACCTAGGGCAAAATTGGCCTGAAAGGTTTTTCTGATAAATTGCCTCCAAGGCCTGACTGGTGATGAAGACTTCTATTCATTCTTCCATATGTTATTTGTGCTGAAGTTGCAAGAATTTGTCCTAGACTCTAAAGGATAAATAAAGTTCTGAAACATCTCTTGGTCGGGTTAGTTCTGTATTATCAGATAAGGGGTGGGATTCTCCGGCCGTTCTCTGGTGGCTGGATTCTCTGGTCCTTCCGGCAGTGCACCCCTCAACCGTGGGTGTCCTGGTGGCCTGGAGTGGCTTCTATGGGAAATACCATTGATAAGCGACGGGAGTGGAGAATCTCAATGCCAGCGAACTGCGTGCCAAAATTCTCGGTCCTCGCGGGCAGCTGTAGCGGGGTGGACTCACAGTGGAAAATCCCGGCCAAGAGCTCACAAACATAACCATCATCATGAGACGGGCAGCAGAGTCAAATGAGTTAGGCCCTATTCCTAGATCAAATGTGTTCACCAGATCAATCAATGATTTCCACAAAGGTTGTCTTTGCGCCTATCATTACCGTCTACAGTACTTCCATGTCTTTCCCTGAAAGAATTGCCATTTTATTCACTTTTTTGTAAAAAGTTTGTGTTCGATTTTCTTATCGCTCCTAACCCCCTCAATTTAACTTCTATTTCCTGGATTTTCAAGTGCGCACTCTCGTTAGCAATTTCACTGGCTCAATTTTGTTCATCCACTTTATTAATTTAAGCTTCTGCCGGACTATTTTCCAAACAACACAAGCTTAACTTTCTTAAGTTTTCCTTATTTAAATTGCTGATATCCAGAATATTCTTTGTAATTTTTGTATTTACACTCCCAAAAGCCATAATATTCTTCCCACGCCAAGCTGTCTCGAACCATATACAATACATTAGATGGAGTTTGACCAATACCATATGCAGTAACATTGCAGCCTCTATACATGTGTGCTCTACCCTTCTGCAAATACAACCCAGACCGCATTTCAGACTTCATTTGCATTTCTTAAGAGAAAACTGGAACTAAGAATTATGCTGACAGCTTCGTAGATTAATTCCACATAACTCCCAGATCCTTGTTTAAGATCAACATGTTGCACTACTTAACACATATTTCCTCTTTTGGTTCCATTCATTTAACATTTATCCACAATTAAATGCATCTGTCAACTATTGGCCCCATAGTCTAAATAAGATTGAAATCCTTGGTTGCATTGTTAGATTAATTTTCCCTGCCTGCTATTTTTTTATATTCTCTGCAGTGGTAGAGCTTTAGCTTTATTCAAGTCATTGGTATATAATAATAATGATAAACTTTACTGTCACAAGTAGGCTTACATTAACACTGCAATGAAGTTACTGTGAACAGCCCCAAGTCACCACATTCCGGTGCTTGTTATGGTACACAGAGGGAGAATTCAGAATATTTATATAGGGTAGTGTTGACATAAAATGATTTCATTTAATGTTGATGCTACAGTTGGTGTTAATGCAGCTTGTATTGGCGTCAGGGCCCAAGCTGTCCCACATTAATCAACAAGAGCAACAGTTTGAATCTCAATAAACAATTACACTAACTTTGTTGTGAAGTGAACATGACTTTGCACTGACAGTTCAGTTATAATGTAAACGTAGCATGGTATGGTCCCTACCATGGTCCCTACCATGGTCCCGACATTGACTCCTGAAGCATGCCAAATGCAATGGGATTATCCATCCCGCCAGCTCCATTTTCCGGCAGGGCGCACCCCCACCGGCAGTGAGATTCTCCGTTCCAGCCGCTGGTTAATGGGCTGTCCCATTATGGCCACCCGCACACCGTCTGGAAACCCACGGGCATGGGTGTGCTGTCGGCAAAGCGGAGGATCCCGCCGAGAGAGAAGGAATCCCGCTGAATATCTTTACAGCCTAAAATGTACCAAGTGCGGTGACTCGTTTCTCAATTTCCATCCGGAACCATTTTTATGTTTTATTTCCTTTGTTCAGTCAATCATTAATGTGGAACGTTTTCATAAGCTTTTTGAAAATTGAAGGACAGTAAAAATGTTATTATCCAGCATGCATGGGGAATGGGTGATTAGAACATAGAGTGCAGAAGGGGTCCATTCAGCCCATCGAGTCTGCACTGACCCACTTATGCTCTCACCTCCACCTTATCCCCGTAACCCAATAACCCCTCCTAACCGTTTAGGGCACTAAGGGTAATTTAGCGTGGCCAATCCACCTAACCTGGTTATGCTGGTGATGCTGGTTAATCAAAAATATGGAGAGTCCCATTTATCGATGGAATACAGCACAATACTTGTGGCATGAGCTAATAATCAAGCACTCAAGAAATAAAGAAAAGTATTATTTTTGCTTCTAATCATTAACAGTATACTAAAACATGAAGTGTAAAATAATACATTATACAGAGATGAGTTTCAACTAACTTGGGAAAGTGACGATTCATATTAGAGGAAAATCTCACATGTCGGATAATAGAACATTCCGGTTGGTAGAGTGCCAGGTAACACAAAGTTTACTGTGCGCAATATCAACTGTGCTTGTCATACCCACATCAAGTTAACTCTACCAGCTATGTAAACATGACTTCTAAAAAAAAAAATCCATGCTGACTATTCTTCGACAGGTTATATATTTCCAAGGCTTGGAGTTTTGTGGAGTTGGAAGTGACTGGCAGGACCCGATTCTGGGATTACCATCCCTCCTTCTGGAGCACTAAATTTAGCTAGTGCGGGATACCATTGCAGGTAGTGAACTACACAACCTACTTGGCTGGCTCTATTTCAGACAGTAGGCACCTCCTAGACCCCTACAATTTTTGCGGAGTCAAGTCACCATCTGGATGTCTCACGGTTCATGATTCCTCCGAGCAGTCATGAACCATAATCTGGATTTAGGAACTAGGAACTAGATTCGACTTGTGCCCCCTTGTCCATTCCATGATCCCCCCTCCCCCCCAACATGCCCCTTCCATGCCAAATTATGGGGGGCTGGATTCTCCGCCGACGGGATGCTCCATTTTGCCGGCAGCCCCGGGGGTTTCCTGACAAAGTGGGGCTGCCCCGTAATGGGAAACCCTATTGACCAGCCGGTGTAACAGAGCATCCCGCCAGCAGGGTGAATCTGAAATGTGGCGCAGTGGGGCTGACAATCCAGCCCATGGTCCTTCCATTCACCCAGTATACAATATGTATAGAACCAACGAACCATATAATAACAATGGCATGTGTGAAACTGCTCAGAACGAAACACCAATTCACAAATCTTCCTTTAAAAATAAAGTGTTCCCTCAACCCTATAAAAGTATCAATCAGACAATAATAACAAAGGCTTCAAACACTTCACATCTCTTCATCTGAGACATTGACGAAAGAGATCATAGAAGGAACAATTTATTATAAACACTTAAAGATTTCACTCAAACAAAGTCAATAATTCTCTCCAGCTGACAAAACAGAACCCACTACTGAGAAATTCCTTTCATGAGGCTGAGCTCTCAACCAACCATAACGAGGACATAGGACATAGAACAGTACAGCCCCTTCGGCCCTCGATGTTGTGCCGAGCAATGATCACCCCACTTAAACCCACAACCCAACAATCCCCCCATTAACCTTACACTACGGGCAATTTAGCATGGCCAATCCACCTAACCCGCACATCTTTGGACTGTGGGAGGAAACCGGAGCACCCGGAGGAAACCCACGCACACACGGGGAGGACGTGCAGACTCCACACAGACAGTGACCCAGCTGGGAATCGAACCTGGGACCCTGGAGCTGTGAAGCATTGATGCTAACCACCATGCTACCGTGAGGACAGATATAAGAACTCTTTCAGCAGAATTGAATGGCCTACCTGCCTCGGTGGTAAAAATCCAACCTGATATCTTGAATCAAATAACAGAATGAAATATATCCTAAATAGTAAAATCTACAATAGTGTGGAGCAACAGTGAGATCGAGGAATGCAAATACTTCAATCTCTAAAAGTCGAATAACAAGTAAATGGGATTTTGAGTTTCATGCACATAGGTTTAAATTATAAAAACAAATACTCCATTAGTTAAATGGCAATGAGAACAAATATGGGTGATTTTGAGCCCGCACTAGCCATCCACAGAATCAACAGCGCAGGCGGAAAATTTCTTCAGAGTCAGGCAGCTGGATTCTCCCGAATCCCTGCGATGGCCCGATGCCGTCGGGCCGACCAGAAGTTGCGGAATCCTCCGCACTTCCGGGGGCTAGGCCGGCGCTGGAGGGGTTGGTGCTGTGCCAACTGGCGCCGAAAGGCCGGCGCACGTTAGTGCATGCGCAGAACGGCCAGCATGGTCCCACGCATGAGCAGATCGGCTGCCGTATTCTAGCGCATGCGCAGGAGGGTGTCTTTTGGTCGGCGTGGAAGGAAGGGGTGCCCCCATGGCACAGGCCCGCCCGCAGATCGGTGGACCTTGATCGTGGGCCAGGTCACTGAGGCCCCCCCCCCCCCGAGGCAAGAACCCCCCGCTTCCCCCCACCCCCGAGGACTGCACCAGATGGCCTACCAGCCAGGTCCAATGTCCAATCTACGCCAGCAGGACTGGCCAGTAACCGACGGCCGCTTGGTCCATCGGGGCCCGGAGAATTGCCGGGGGGGGGGGTGCTGCCAACGCCCTCCAACCGGCGCGGTGTGATCCCCGCCCTCGACCCGAAAACCGGCGCCGGAGAATACGGCAGCCCGCGTCGGAGGTCGGAAAATCCGGCCCAGGAAGTGCGATTCTCACCGGAGAGATCGTTTTTCCTGGTTTTCCCTGCCCCTTGCTGGCAACATCACGAGATTCACACACGTACAAAGGGTGTGAACTTCATTTTAATGGATTTACATCTATTTAAATATAATTAACAGGCCCCAGCAATGTGATTCCTCTTCACTAAATGCGCATACCTCACCGACGTGATGTTAACAGCTTTGGCCAGATGTAAGGCAGTCAAGGGGATCCCTCCAGGGGCACAGAGGTGAGTATAGCTCCGGGGGGGAGAGGGCCATACCCAGGCACTGCCCCCTGCACAGACTGGCACTGCCAGGTTGGCTCTGCGTGTCTGGTAGTGTCAACTGGCAATGCCAACTTGTGCCAAGCCCTAGGCAAGCCCTAGTGGGACCCTCCATGTCTGGATGTGTTGATGTGGGGTGGGGGGGTTAGAGGTCCAGCTATATGCCCGCGGTGTTTGTGGGGTCGTACAATGCCTACAATGTCGGGAGGCGGGGATGCCAACTTATGATCGAGTCGTGCTTTAAGGATGGTCTCCCAATCTCTATGTAACTGCTTGAGGCTCCACTCCACCAGAGTGACACCCACTCATTTTTTTTTGCTCAAAGGGGCTCATTATTTGGCAGGAAAAATGATCTGTTCAACTGGAGAGTTACACGCCCCAGTTTTCAGTCTGAGCCTGACACTTTGCCAAGCTCTGGTAGGATTCCACCCATTGTATACAGTTCTGTGCTTCATTTTATAGAAAGGTTATCCTTTCTATTGAAGATGATTACAGATTCATTGAGGTGATACAAGGATGAAAAAATTGTTACGACCGTAGCATTCGAATAAATGGCACTTAGCTTTTTACCAATCACTTCTTGCTATGAACCATTATTTTTGCAACATTTATTTGCAAGCATTTAGTTTGCTTTCAAATTCCAAATGTACTACACATGCATTTCTCTGAGACAGACATTTCCATCATTGGGCATAATATGGAGGTCATTGTAATGTTCTTTGATTATGCTGATGTTGAATCTTGATGTTGTAGTGTTAACAAAGAACATTAGACTTTGTTTTACAACATAACTATTTATTACTAACACTACTCTAAAGGATTACCATAATGCCTAAGATTAATGCAGTTGGAAATAATGGTCTGACACTAATTTATACTAAGATCCTACACTGAGATATTGCAGAGCTACTCTAATATGCAACTTCTATCAACTCCTTACTAACACCTTGTCATGGAACACATGGTGCGACCAGGTCACATGTCTGCCCATTAACATTCTTCTGAAACTTCAATTTGAGTTCTCTGCAGCAGAGCTGGTGTGTGAGCTCACCCTCCAGTGTGCCAGCACCTGTGCTGTCCTTCTCCCTTGCACTGGTTACAACAAATTTCTTGGTGACAGAAACCCACTTCCTGGTGTTTTCCTATTACTTTGCCAGGCTGCAAATCTTGATCATCTGAATGGTAAAAAGCACAAGGATAGAGTTATGATGAGGTGGGGGTAGGGGAGCTAATGAGGGCAGGAGTAAGAGATGCTTATTTACTCTATCTGCATGTTGTCAGAGGAGAATGTGGGATGAAAGGGAAGTGATACAGCACTGCTTCAGCATAGCACTGATAAGTCTATATAATGCACTCAAGTTATGGAATGGGGCTTAAATGCACAATCTTCTGACAGAGAGACTTAATAAAGTTGCCACGTGAGATTTTATTCATGCCTTCTGTAAGTGGTAGACATATTTAAGATTGGTGTTACAGACAGTAACTAACTTGTTAGAATTCATCCAATTTTCTTTTCATCATGGTTTTAATTCCCCAGCTTCTAGGGATCACATACTAACGCATGTGAATACACGGCCAGCATTGTGATAGCATAAGGTGTTAAATATTCTGAGGCGAAGGCCCTGATTTTAAGGAGAGCTGTTTGGTGAGGAAATGGTGGATGCTATGCAAGGGCAGCAGCAGTGCAACAGTCAGGAAACCCAGAAAAATGGGTCTCCTCAGATCCTGATGAATTTAATGGAAGTACCTGATTTGCAATTTTGAAATTATTTCCTGACTGGAGCCAATCAGATGAGTAGGCTTTTGGCACCAGGCCACAATGAAGAGCGCAGTGAAGCGAGGGAAAATGTCAAGAAGTAGGGAGAGAAAATTGTGGAAGGTTGGACGATCAGAGAATGAGGGAGAAGATTGCATGGGGCTCATGGAGGAAGGAGATTGCAGGCCAGAACTAAATCGAGAGGGCACCAAATTACAAGTTGGTATCCAATCACTGGGGATTCTCCTGCGGGTGGTCGAATTACTGCAGTTCAGAGTGTTGGAGAATCATGCAGCTGTTCCATGCAGGAATCTCACCTTCCTTTTAGATGCTGGAATTTCCAAGTCCGTGGAAACCCAGGCGATCAGTATTAAAGCTGGAAAAGAGATGTACTCGAATGTACACAGCCTGATTAAAATACATAAATGAGTGACCCACTTCCTAAGAGCAGGCTCATTGCAGACTCCTCGTTCCATCCATCTCCATTCATGCTGCAAGATGGTGAGTTAAAAGTGGTTTGGGTTCAGGTTTGAAAAGTTTTAACGTTTTGACTTCCCACCCGACCAAAACCCTTGATTTTTGATGAAAACTTCCCTCATGAACTTTAACTGACCAATCGACACCAAAATTCGGACATTAAGAAAAATGACAGAAATCATCTTGTAAGGTTTTGCTTCCCCCTGCTGGATTTGATCAACGCATTTACAGAACAGAAAGCTTGCAAATTTAAATAATGATTTTTTTGCTTCGACTATTCATAGAACATAGAAAATACAGCACAGGACAGGCCCTTCGGCCCACGATGTTGTGCCGAACCTTTGTCCTAGATGAAGAACAAATTAATCTACACCCCATCATTCTACCGTAATCCATGTACCAATCCAATAGCCGCTTGAAGGTCCCCAATGTTTCTGACTGAACTACTTCCACAGACAGTGCACTCCAGGCCCCGCTACTCTCTAGGTAAAGAACCTACCTCTGATATCCCCCCCTATATCTTCCACCATTCACCTTAAATTTATATACCTTGTAATGGTTTGTTCTACCCAGGGAAAAAGTCTCTGACTGTCTACTCTATCTATTCCTCTGATCATCTTATAAACCGCTATCAAGTCACCACTCATCCTTCTCCGTTCTAATGAGAAAAGGCCCAGCACCCTCAACCTTTCCTCGTAAGACCTACTCTCCATTCCAGGCAACATCCTGGTAAATCTCCTTTGCACCTTTACCAAAGCTTGCACATCCTTCCTAAAATGAGGCAAGCAGAACTGCACACAGTACTCCAAATGTGGCATTACCAAGGTTTTGTACAGCTACATCATCACTTCAAGGCTCTTAAATTCAATCCCTCTGCAAATAAACGCTAGCACAGCATAGGCGTTCTGCACAGCTCTATACACTTGAGTGGCAACTTTCAAAGATCTATGAACATGGACCCCAGCATCTCTCTGCTCCTCCACATTGCCAAGAACCCTACCGTTAACCCTGTATTCCACATTCATATTTTTCCTTCCAAAATGGACAACCTCACACTTTTCAGGGTTAAACTCCATCTGCCACTTCTCAGCCCAGCTCTGATTCCTATCTATGTCTCTTTGCAGCTGACAATAATCCTCCTCACAATCCACAACTCCACCAATCTTCGTATCATCTGCAAATTTACTGACCCACCCTTCAACTCCCTCATCCAAGTCATTAATGAAAATCACAAACAGCAGAGGACCCAGAACTGATCCCTGCGGTACGCCGCTGGTAACTGGGCACCAGGCTGAATGTTTGCCATCCACCACCACTCTCTGACTTCTATCAGTTAGCCAGTTTGTTATCCAACTGGCCAAATTTCCCACTATCCCATGCCTCCTTACTTTCTGTATAAGCCTACCATGGGGAACCTTATCAAATGCCTTACTAAAATCCATGTACACTACATCCACTGCTTTACCTTCATCCACGTGCTTGGTCACCTCCTCAAAGAATTCAATAAGACTTGTGAGGCAAGACCTATCCCTCACAAATCCGTGCTGACTATCCCTAATCAAGCAGTGTCTTTATAGATGCTCAGAACTCCTATCCCTCAGTACTCTTTCCGTTACTTTGCCTACCACCGAAGTAAGACTAACTGGCCTGTAATTCCCAGGGTTATCCCTATTCCCTTTTTTGAACAGGGGCACGACATTCGCCACTCTCCAATCCCGTGATACTGCTCCTGTTGACAGTAAGGACGAAAAGATCATTGCCAAAGGCTCTGCAATTTCATCTCTTGCTTCCCATATAATCCTTGGATATATCCCGTCAGGCCCAGGGGACTTGTCTATCCTCAAGTTTTTCAAAATTCCCAACACATCATCCTTCCTAACAAGTATCTCCTTGAGCTTACCAGTCTGTTTCATACTGTCCATTCCAACAATATGGCCCCTCTCATTCGTAAATACTGAAGAAAAGTACTCGTTCAAGACCTCTCCTATCTCTTCAGACTCAATACACAATCTCCCACTATGTCCTTGATCAGGCCTACCCTCACTCTAGTCATTCTCATATTTCTCACATATGTCCACGTAACATAAAGATTCCTGTTTTTTTCTGCAGGCTGTTTTTGCAGTCTTTGCTGCAGTTGTTAATATATCGAATGCTGCTTGAAGAGAAGAACAGACAACTGCAATAGAACTCCAAAAATATCAATGGATTTAATGTTGTGGCAAGTGAATGCATTCCAAATGGAGTTATGTTCAGTTATCCGTGATTGTCCTCCACTATTTACAGAAGGAAATTAATAAAATATGAGGCCCCACAGAAGAGAGTGGTAAATACAAATATTACTGGTAAAATATAAATGTGTGCGCAGTATGAAAGTTTGTAAAAGATTGTTTTATTTGATTCAACTATTAACCAATGTTCATACTGTGAAGTGATCTTTATTAAATTTGCAAATGTAAAATCAGGTTTTTTGGGACATGACCTGGAATTCCGATGCTCTATTGCACTTTACTCACTTTATTAAACAATGACCAAGATATTCCGGCCCTGGCTAGGCAGATCTCGCCCCGGTGGGTGTGGTAAGCCAGTCAAAATTCCATTGACTTCCGTGGGACTGGAAGATTCCACTGTGGGCAGGCCGTAAAATCCTGCCCAATGCTTTTCCAATGGATATAGTGATGGTGGTTGCTCCCAACTGCTTTGTAATGGACTTGCACAACTCAAGAACAGACATTGAAGGTGTTGCTTGAAAAATGTAAGGGGTATCTGTTCCTCCTTACTGTTAATTCATATTGATAATTTAGTAGCTAAATTGGAATGTAGAGCGCCCTCTTTTAAGGAGCTATGCTGCCAACTAAGACTCAAAAATGGGGTCCTATCCATTTTGGAATAAGGCTTAGAGCATGCAACTTGGAGAATTGCTTCCATCATGCAGTGCAGTGAGATGATGTTATGAATCAATATGTAATGCTGATTTGAACCCACCACTTCCATTTTGCAACCCCACACTCCAAGCAATGCCCTGTATGAATTTTCACAGTTGAACACAATGATAAACAAAATGAAGAACCGTATTGATCATTACCAGTGCAATTATAAGGGATCATGAAGTACTTTGGGGCTAGTTCTTCGGCAATATTTCTGACTGCTGGTACAATATGGAGCTTTTTTGTACTTGGCTATAATTTTACTACTCCTCGAGTTAGAACTTTGTGACTTGTTGTAGAACATTTTTCGTTGTATAAAGTATTATGTTAGATAAAAGTTGCTTCCACACATGGTTAGCTTGGTAGGGTTCTTTTGGGAATTTAAATTACTTCGAGAAGAAACTAAGGTCAAATAGAGGAGGACAAGTGGCTCAAAACTGAAGGAGAAGGAGGGAGAGAAAGACATAAGAAGGAGGTTGTACTCACATAGGGGGCTGGATTCTCCCCTACCCAGCAGGGCGGGGGGTCCCGGCGGGATGGAGTGGCATGATCCACTCCGGCGTCGGGCCGCCCCAAAGGTGTGGATTTCTCTGCACCTTTAGGGGCCAAGCCCTCACCTTCAGGGGCTAGGCCCGCGCCTGAGTGGTTGGTGCCCTGCCGGCCGGAGGAAAAGGCCTTTGGCGCTACGCCAGCCGGGGCCGGAGGGAATCCAGTTTCACGCCGAAATCGGGCCCGGCGCTGGTTCGGCGATTCTCCGGACACCGAAAATCGGCGTTGCTGCTGAGTATGCCATGCCACCAGGGGGCCATTGCCAGAGACCCGCCGAGCAATCCTCCGCTCCCAACCGGCTGAGTTCCCAATGGCATGGAACAAACCATCCATTGCCATTGGCTGCTGATGTCATCCCCACGCATGTGCAGGGGAGGGGTCACTTCCACGTCGGCCATCGTGAAGGCTCTGGCCAACGCGGAAGGAAAAGAGTGCCCCCACGGCACATGCCCGCCCACCGACTGGTGGGCCCCGATTGTGGGCCAGGCCACTGTGGGGGCACCCCCCCCCCCCACCCCCATGGCCAGATCGCCCCGCACCACCCCCCAGGATCCCGGAGCCCGCCCGTGCCGCCAGTCCCGCCGGTAAGGGAGGTGTTTTGATTCATGCCGGCGGGACCGGCATTACAGCAGTGAGACATCGGCCCATCGCGGGACGGAGAATCACCGGGGGGGGTCCCGCCAATAGGCGCGGTGCGATTCCTGCCCCCGCCGAATATCTGGGGCCGGAGACTTCGGGAGACGGCGGGGGCGGGATTCACACCGCCCCCCCCCCCCCCCCCGGCAATTCTCCGACCCGGCGGGGGGTCGGAGAATCCAGCCCAGGGTCTTGTAAATTCTCTCACACACCAACATACAAATTAGGAACAGGAGTTGGCCACTCAGCCACTTGAGTCCGATCTACCATTCAATAATATCATGGCTGATCTTACTGTAACTTAAATCCCATATTATTGCCTATGCTTGAAAATCTTTCCTCCCCCCCTCTTGTTAATTAATAATCTCCCTAGCTCAGCTCTTACCTCAATTTTAGTGACAACCGATACATGAGGGGCTGGATTCTCCGCAGCCCCATGCTGAAATCGCGACCGCCGTCGGGACAGAGAATCCAGTTTCACGCCGCAATCGGGCCCGGCGCTCGTTCGGCGTTCTTCGGGCACCGAAAATTGCCGTTGCTGCTGAGTATGTTGCGCCACCGGGGGGCCATTGTCAGAGACCCGCCCAGCAAACCTCCGCTCCCAACCGGCTGAGTTCCCAACGGCATGGAACAAACCATCCATTGCCAGTCGGGCTGTTGGTGTGACTGCTATGCATTCAGTCCACGGCCGCCTTGGTCAGGGGCGGGTGAATCAGAGACCGGGGGGGGCCTTATAGGCGGCCGGTGATTAAAGGCACAGGGTTTGAGGCTTGGGTGCACAGCCGATCAGGGGGTTTATTCTTTTTGTCTGGCTCCGTGGTCCGAGTCCGCCATAGAGCACGGAGCGGCTGCTGGGGGTCGCCGCCATGCGCATGCACGGACTCTGATCCGGACATGCAGGGGCTGTATCTACAGTAGAACCTGCGAGATTCACTCTGGGTTCCTGCGAGCCCCCTGCAGGGCTATGAATTCTTCTAACTTTTTTCAAGGAATCTTTGGAGTAAACTGTTTTTACGCTGGCATGGGTACACTGTCGCATTTTCGGAGACAAGCCCAAGATGTCTTTAGTTCACAAATTAATAATAATCTTCATTATCGTCACAAGTAGGCTTACATTAACACTGCAATGAAGTTACGGTGAAAATCCCCTAGTCGTCACATTCTGGCGCCTGTTCGGGTACACTGAGGGAGAATTCTGAATGTCCAATTCACCTCACAAGCACATCTTTCAGGACTTGTGGGAGGAGTGCGGTAATTTGCCTCCCCTCCCTTCTCCCACCAAGCCAACCTTCCTCTAAAGTTTCCCCCGCCATAATCCTGAACTCACATTTATCTCTAGTTTCTCCCATCATTCTCTGCTAGAGTTTATCTTGTCAATAAAATTTGCTCTTGGCCCTCTAAGTACTAACCTATTGACCACCCAACTTTCCATCATGGTCCCCATGTTAGCTGATATTGTTAATGGTTCTCTCTCTTCGGATACTCTTTCAAAACAGACATCATCATCCCTCGTCTTAAAAAAAACAATCTTCTACGCCACCATCCTTACGAACTACTATGCCATGTCCAAACTCCCTCTCCTCACCAAAATCTAAAGTGCTGTCACCTCCCAAAACAGTGCTCATCTTTCCCAGAATTCCTTGTTTGACTTGTTGTGACCTCCTTCAAAACGAATGGGGGTAGGTGGGGCTGGAAACTATGTATATCAATCAGGTGAAGATGTCTGGAAACTTGCTTGATATAATTATCCTATGACAAATTACTGAGAAGTCTTCTCCCAGTTCCTGGTGGGTCTAAGCCCCACAGCACAAAATGGACAACCTTGCTCAGGGTGACCATAATGATAGGTGGGGTGGGAAGCAGGAAAGATCCATCCATTGATAGTCATTTGAGGTTGGAATACCTTGTATTATATAGCCGACTGCGCTGTTCATGACCTAGGAGACCTTCTGTTGACAAGAGAGATAGAACTGCTCAAACTATTTAAATTCCCATCATTTTGATGAGCACAAAATTCCAACCAACGTCTCTTAAATTCCAAGTTAGACACTTAAAACTGAATCAAATGTTGACTTGTCTTTGCATCAATTACACCACTATAAGACTGTAAGGTGTGCTAAAGAATCCAGATAGTTTGAGAAGTCTGTGAAAGATTTTGATTGTGCTGTAGACTTTGTAAGCAGACTGGGCGGTGGTATGATCACCAGCACAAACCAAAAAAATTGCAACTAACTGTCCTGCTTATTACTTGTATTGTGCACTGTTACCCCAGTATTATGTCTGGATGGGACCCAAGATGGCGCCGGAGCGTGGCGACTCTCTGCGATCCTCTTCCTACATCTCTTATAACCCGTGTCCTATGTTTTTTTTTCAATCTGTCTGGACTGTATGCTGAACAATACTTTTCACTGTACCTTGGTACAAGTGACAATAAAACAAATCCAATCCAATTGATTCCATCCAGTCAGGTTCACCTCCCAGCCACAGTCCCGAAACAGCTCGAATTAAAGTCACAAATGACATCCATCCAATGTGGCTGGTCCTTGCTAAACAATCCCTCCTTGTCCTTCTCCACCTTTCTGTGGCTCTCATGCAGTTGACAACACCATCCTCCTCCAATGCCTCTCCACCATCGTTTCGTTGGGTGGGACTGCTCTCAGCTGCTTCCATATTTATCGATCTAATAGTGTCCAAAGTATCACCAGTAATGGCCTCTCTTCCCACTCCTGCACTCTTTCCTCTGGCCGGTGTCCCCAAATGATCTATTTTTGGCACACCTCCTGTTTCTCATTGGCATCCTGCCTCCTAGCAGTAACATCTGAAAACATAGCAAAAACAAAACTGAGTTTTATATGTAAGAAAATGGAAACTGAAGCTGGCTGAGAATGTACAGCTAGCCACTGGCAGGAATGTCTGCAATGGCTTCTCGAAGGAACAATGGAACCCCTCCCTGTGCATCCATGCAATGTACTTGTAAAACCATCCAAAGACTGATTACCATCTCCGATAAAGACAAAGGCTAATATTTTCTGGTCCTTCCCTCTGACAAGATCTTCCCGTCCTGCCGATAGTGAACCCTACAGTAGGTTCCCCGGTGGTGGAAGGTACGCACAATGGAAAAGTTGTTGACATCGGCGGGATCAGAACATCCCCCTGCCAGCCAATGGTGAGCCATCTTTGCCACTGCAAAAGATGCCGCGGGAGAAGGGAGGAATGAAAACTCCTGCTCAAAGGGACGTAACTGTTATCTCATTTAAAAGACCCTGGGCACAATTGCCTACATGAGAGTGTGTACCCTAGGTCTCCAGCTGGATTACACATAGGAAGAGGTTAAACGTCTGCCTGACAGTGGAGTAGTGGTTCTGTCTGATGGTCTGTGTGTGTGTGTATATGTGTGCTGTGAGAAAAGCAGCTAGAGATTTGCCACACTGAACAGGATACAGTAACCGAGGTATGGCCCCTGCAAAATAGCCACCTTTTGCATGAATATCGAAAACTCTCTCTCTCTGACTGTGAAAGTTGATCAGGTGGCAGAAAAAGGAACTGAAATCTCTCTACCGGACTACAAAACACCTGAACTAAATAATCAATTGGAATCAACCTATATCAGCTGCCACCCACCATTATCTACTCCTCACAACTTAGAGACTGTTCCGTATAACTTTCTATTTATATTTACTTTCTACTGCACCCAATTCTTACTTCTCATCAATGTAGGTGCAATTTTTTTATCATCTCTCCCTAACTTATTAGTTTATACACTTATTCTACCCTAACTCAAGAAATTCTAGTTAAATTAACTCCTTTTTAAACATAACTATTGGGTTTGGGAAAAGTAGCCAATGGAACCTTGTTAGATTAAACCTTTCTTGCTACTGGCAGAGGGTGGGTTGAATAAAGACATGGAACCAGTCATCCTTCCTCACCCGGTTTTATACAATTTGGGGTGATCCCAGCTGGATGGTGACAAATTGAATAGTCTTGCCGGGATCAACAACCTTGGAGAATCTCACCAGGGGCAGGTCATAAACAAAAACGTCATCCCATCACCAAGTTTGGTATTTTGTAGCAAAGGAAAATTACTGTGGAATACATGAAGAAAGTTCAGCCATTTATAGTGAGTCAATTGTAAAGTCTACTTTTATTAAAGCAGTTATTTCCCCAACAACTTTGTAAATGTATAGGCTTTTACATTGAATTGCCTGGATTCTGTTTCCATGGGATCATTTTGTGCATGGAGAGTTAATAGGCATCAGCATTCAGGACCAAAGAGTCCTATTGCTTAGTACCAGAGAGTTCATGTTGGAATGTGATCACTGGCAGAATGTTACTTATCACAAGCTACACGGAATAAGGATAATTTTGTTTAAAATATACAATATATTGACTGAGTAAATTTTGAATCCTTGATCCGCGAAAAGAAACTTTCCATATGGTCCTCGTCATTCGAAGGGAATTCTACTTATCTTTGTTAGTGAGTTCTTCTTACAAAATAATGTCAGATGTGTAACACCAGCTGTCTGGATCGCACCAAGTCTCACTTGCAGATGAAAGTTTATAAATATCACCTTAATAAAATAGTTAGGTTCAGCCAAGGTTCTTTGGTGCTCAACTTACTGCAATATCCTGTCTCTTCCGGGCATACCTCTTTCTTGCCAGTTACTTTGTTAATAATACCACATGATTGCAAACATATTATAGTTTGCCATTATATCTTCCAATTACACTGCACTTTCATTCGGTAATTATGACAAATTTACTTACACCTGAAGAAAAGAGGTCATAAGCTGAATCAAATGATACTACTGAAATCAGACACCATTACAAATAAAATTCAGTCCCATCACACATTTTTGTGCTGTGATGCCTGCGCCTCACAAGCACATTTCTGATGCATGCTGTGCTGAATGCCACTTTGGTGAAGCAAGTATTAGAAAATTGCAAGAATTGAGTAGGTAGATTGTGATGATAGCCAGCTTTTACCACTGATTTGACTCTCAGGCCCAGATTTTCCATCTCCCAATGGGAACTTACTTTGTTTTTGCTGGAAGACAATTTTCTTGTGCCTTCCCCACCCCATGCAATTTTTCTTTGGCCTTTTGTAGGTCAGGAATGCCTCAAGTGTAAAACGCACCACATCTTCTGGTCGGGGTCCTTACGGCGATTAACACAAGAAATTGTATTTCCTTCTGCACACTATTATCATGTGTTTTGTGAGCCTTAAAAAACACATCTCCTTAGCATGTGAGGACACCTGCTGTGAAGTTGGGAACATTCTGATAAGTAAGTCGAAAATGTTTTGAAACCTTCATATGCCACTGTTAGATGCTATATTGTAATGTAAATGTGTTTTTAATGCAGTGATTTATCATTAGGGATCTACCCTGCAAAGGTAAGTTAACTCTTACATTGACCAGCAATGTGTAATTGCTGTGATGCATTACAGTACTATTCCAATTGTCAATAGTACTATAATGCGTTTGAAATGTAAAAACAAATGTCCAGTCAGCCGCAGATATCATGTTTTGTGCTGTGTTTTAAATCAACTGACAGCTCTGGCTGTTAAAAAAAATCTACTTTGAAAGTTGAAAAAAGTTTCTGTAGCTGTTTCCCGCCATTTAGAAATGGGAAACCATTCTGTTCCTGGCAATATAGCTGGAAGCTTTAGTTATGACAGATATAGCCATTATGAATACTTGGCTGGGTTTCAAAAGATAATAATGGCTTCAGATCAGCAGGTGGTCTATTGATCCAAGAACCATTGAAACATTTAAGAATATGTAATAAGAGAATATGCCTTTAATGTGGTTTCTTGTTTGTTTATGAATCTAATAGATACTTAAAGGACTACATGTTTTTTGCACTGGAGTAGATTTGTTTTCAGTATAAATAATAGTGTATTTGAATTCAGTGTTTTATTGGATTGTTAGAGGTTGAATTTTCTACAGTGATATTAAAATAATTCCCACTACTATTGCATGGCCTCTGAGGACTGTACATAGTGTATAGTTTTGGTTTTGGAATTGTGTGAGGAGCCAACTGGAACGTCAGTAAGAATAATTAGTCCAGTCATCGTGTAACAATTATTAAAGACTATTTACTAAATTAAAGAAAAGTCAACTATACACAATCAGGACTACACTACTCAAAGACAATTAAGTATACAAACCACTAAACACACATACCATTTATGTAGAACGTGCCCCTTGTTCCAAAATATATCTATGGTCCCTGAACTCCTTTCCACCAAACAACATCCAAATTAAATAAATCTATAAATTAAATCCAGCTTATAATTACCAGAAGACATATGAGCAGAATTAGGCCATTCGGCCCATCAAGTCTGCTCTGCCATTCAATCATGGCTGATATATTTCTCATCTCCTTTCTCCTGCCTTCTCCCCACAACCCTTGATCCCCTTGTTAATCAAGAATCTATCTATCCCTGTCTTAAAGACACTCAGTGACTTGGACTCCACAGTCTTCTGCAGCAATAAATTCCACAGATTTACCACCTCTGGCTGAAGAAATTTCTCCTCATCTCTGTTTTAAAGGATTGTCCCTTCAGTTTGAGGCTGTGCTTTGGGTTCTAGTCTCCCCTTCTAGTGGAAACCCTCTCCACATCACTCTATCCAGGCCTGTCAGTATCCTGTAAGTTTCAATTAGATCACCCTCATCCTTCTAAACTCCTTCATGTACCACACACTACAGGGCTGATGATCAAGTCTGGGAAACGTCTTTTCCCGCTCCAGCGAAGATATTTAAACTACTATTATGAAGGTTTCTGCACTGCCTTGGCCCTAAGATGTAGAAGCTGTTAGATGTAAAACTGCCCTACAAGCTGCTAGATGCAAACTGGCCTGCCTTGCTTCTGAGGATCCTGGCAATTATACCTTTGTTCCTCTTTGATTCTGCCTTCTGTGTGTTTGGCTATCTGCCCCACTCAGATTCCTTGACTCTAGAAATTAGCATGTGTATGCCTCACTGAACCCCCAATTATTTAGATAAGCTGTGTCTATCAATAGGGGATTCACACCTGATTCTATCATTTGATCCCACTACAGGGAAAGTCACATCTCATCCTGCCTTTTCTAGGCTGGCTACTGCCATTGTGAGGCAGATTTCTGCCTGCTGTTGGGCATAGCGCATCCTACCATGTCTTGTTCAATTCATGTTACTAGGTAAATCCATGACATTATATAAAGGAGAATCACCAATAATGTGTATGCCTGGAGAGGAGAGTACATTTTCCAGGCAGAAGTTGCAAGTGCTTTCACCAGAATAGCAGATTTCCCCATGGTACATGATATCATTGTTTGCGCACATATTGATTGGTGGGGGCTGCATCAAAATGCAGAGATATCCTGCAACCTCAAAGAGTTCCACACCCTGAATGTGTAGTCAGTGTGCAACCATGCACATGGCACCATGCTGGTGAATATTGGCTATTCTGACAGCAATCACGATACCTTCATTCTGCACCATCCTAGTGTGCGATCATATTTGCATCACACATCAAACATGCAAAGTGTCATTGAGTAAATGATTAGGGTGCGTAAGCAACAATTCTGTTACTTGGATGCTGAGATATCACAGGTGCTTCCTTGTCGAAGTTAAAGGCTGTTGTTCACAGACTTGTTCGGAGTGTGCACTCACTGCTTTGGAAGGGATTTCCAACTTTGAGGTCATTCCTGCTTCCTTGGAGAACTTGGCCTTTGGTTTGTACTTCCCAGCTGTCCTCCTTCTCGGCAGCAATGTGTGACAGCTCCACCTTGGATCTCAGATAAGGAACGAGAGGGGCAGCAACAACAGTCAGGAACAACAGTCTTCTCCTCAACCATCTGCTGCTCCACAGGACATAGGAAATGAACACAGAGTTCCAGCTTGCAGGAAGCAATATGCCCTACACATGATATATGGGCAAAAGGATTAGTTTACTGGATACAGTTGTGCATCAGTGCCTCAAGAGAATAACGTTTTCCTGTTGGGTTGACTGACCTTTTTAGTCTCTTCGCCCTCTTGCCAAGTGCACCAGGTGGGCATGGATTGCCAGTGCTGAGGTCAGTACATCCTGATTTATTTTTGCCTTTAGCTCCTTCCAGGGATTTGTTGGTGATATTTATAGACTCACACTCTGATGTACACAAGTGCATCTCACTTGTGAGATGCCATGTGCCATGTTTGCAAGGGGTATCACTTACATCTACTGATGAGATCTGTCAGAAGGAGAGAATCTTTGGGTTTGTTGCTGTGGTTGGATTTACACATGCTCACAGTCATAGATTGCACACATGTGGTAATCAAAGCATCCCAGATCATCCAGCAGAATTCAACAGATAAGGATTTCACTGTATTAATGTTCAGCTGGTATGCTTCCATCAAAAGATCAACATGATATCTGTACAATTTTTTTCTTTTGTTCTACCATTTTGGGATATGAGCATCACTGGCAAGACCAGCATGCTGACCATCCCTAATTGAGAAGGTGATAGTGAGCCAGGAAGACATCCAGTCCAGATGCCCAGGAAACTGGCATGGTCCCCTTACCCTGTGTCAGTCAACTTCCCACAGATCCTCACACCTCAATTAGAGTCAGCGATAACTTATTGGACACGAGAGCTACCCTCCAAGGTCATGGCTGAGAAACCCTACGGACCACTGAGGCCCAGGAAACGTGCAAGTCAAGTGACAGCATGAGCACAAGCATGGTCATTGAGCAGTTCATTTGCTTAGGCTGCTCAGGAGATGCCCTTCAGTGTGCACCAGCAAGGGTGTCCAGAATGGTAAAGCTGAGCAAGATCTAGAACTGCAGGAGAAGGAAGAGAATCTTTGGAGGAGAAGAAGGATAAAGAGGAGCAAGGGAAGGAGCCTTGTGGGTACCTGTCATCTCTAACATGGATGCCACATGTTATATATGTGGGTTATTGTCGTTGTGTGCAATGTCTCTTTAAGAACTGAATCACATGACATTGGCTTCTTCGCAGGCTTTTGCCTAGTCTAGTGTCAAACCTTGTACTGTGAAGACTTATTCAAAAACCTCTGCTGATCTTACACTAAACCCATGTGCTTTGGCAATCTATTTCTTTTGAACTGTTAGTCTAAAGATACAACACCACTGATGTCCAGGACAGCCTGATTCAGACATGCTTCAGCATATCTAATGCTGTGCAGCTATCTGGCAAGTTCATTCTGAATCCAATGTGTCCCTCAACCTCCAGCACAAAATAGTCCCACAGTCAGCAAACCATCCCTCTCATACACCATTGCTTATTTTTAATTCTTGTCATACCATTTTTCATCATGCAGACAGCAGCAATGGAGAGAATGAGACAGTAAGTTTATAGCTGATAAACATTAAAAATAAATGTGACAGTAAATGCATTAATCACCTAAGTGATTACCCTTGAATCACTACAAATCCTTTCTCTTCCTTTCCCTTTTATCCCGACGTAGTGTAAACTATGTGGTTTCAGCAGAGCTAGAGAAAGGTTATTGCTCCCCTGCTCTGAGATGCTGAAGGCTGACATCTTCTGTGTTCTTAAGCCTCCCCCACCTGTCCCTGTACAGGGGAGGACTTGGCCTTCAGGACAGGAGGCAGCATATGGAGCTCTGACTGGGGGAGTCAGGATGGAATTCGACTTCTCTCGTTCACACACACACACACACACACACACCTATTCCTTGCTAGTCATGAGTTCAAGAGCAATTTGGTGGAAATTAATGAGTTAATGAGGCTTTGAACAGCCAAGTAGCCAAGTCGACTTTACTCCACCCTGCTTAAGTTGGCATTCAAAATATGTGGGCCAATTGCCAGGTTTGGCCCTTTTTGTAAGTAGCCATATTTTCCAAGAATGTAAAAATCAGCATGTAGGCCTGAGACATCAAGCTACAGACGGACTCCTCCAATCTATTTACAATCATGTGCAGTACGGCTAGAAAGGCTCACATAAATCCCACACATTTTCCCTGCCACCCCAGAATATCCCACTTTGTTGATGATTCATGAGGTTGAGCATCTGCTCCAACTGAAAAAAACTTGAAGGAACCTGTGTCCTCTGGTGGGATCTCTCCATTATTGTCCTTCTCTCCATATTCTTGTCCTGCTCACTTCTGCTGTGCGTCTCACCACTACCTCGTCATATTGGATTGGTAGTGGGTAAACAGGAGATGATGGAGAGAATGGTCAGTAATTGGTCGAGGGGGAGCATGTTTGGTAACTGATGGAGGAGGCAAAATGGTTGGCAATAAATTGCGGGGGGTGGGGGAAAGATCCGTAATCAATTTGGGGAGAGAGGCTGGTAACTGATCGGGATGGGGAGAGGTTGGTAATTGATTGGGATGGGGGGGTTGGGGGAGGACGGGGACAGACCGGTAATTGATCGGGGCGGAGTGGTGGCAGTGATTGCTCAAGGTGAAAGAAGTCAGACTTCCGGTTGTGACCATGGAGTGAGTGGTCACACACAGGGCGACTCCTGCTTTAAGGCACAGAAAAGAGCTCATTTTACCCGTGTGGAATTTTGTTGAAAAGGTATAGTTGGAGGAGTAGTTTCCCCCGGAATGGTATATCTGCTGGCTATCAGACCTGGCAGAAAACACTGAAAGATTTGGTTGAAATGTTGGAGCGAGCCTTTGCTGCAGCAGCCACTGTAAACGTGCAGGCGGGGGAGGGCTGATGCAAGCGGGAAGGCCCCAGATGTAGGGGCTGATGGCGTTTATTAAAGAGGAACTCTGCCAGCAGAGGAAGGAAATGCGCGAGAATTGCTCAAAGGCCATTGAAGGAGCTGTGGAACTCCTGAAGAGTTCTCTGGAATGGGTGGAGAAGCGTTTAGAGATGTAGGGGTCACAGATTTGGGTGATCGAAGGAGTGATCTCGGACCACAGCTATCGTGTGGTGGCTCTGAAGGGGAAAGAGGTCATTAATTGATTGGGGAAGAGTTCATTAATTGATGGGGGTTGATCAGTAATTGATGGGGAGAGCGCAGTAATTGACCAGGAGCAGGGGGTTGATTGGAGAGATTGGTAATTGATCAGGGGAAGCCAATAATTGATCGGGACAGAGAGAGTGGGTAGTTGATCAGTGGTGAGGGCAGTAATTGGCTGGGGAAGAAAGCAGTAATTATCAAAGGAGGGGTCACTTATTGAACGGAAATATTGATAATTGATCAGGGAAGGTCAGTAATTGATTGGTGGAGAGAGGTCAGTAATTGATTAGGGAAGAGGTCAGTAATTGGTTGGGGAGAGGTCAGTAATTGATTGGGGAGAAGTCAGTAATTGATCAGGGGAGAGATCAGTATTTGATTAAGGGAGAGGAAGAATTGAGAAAGTTTGGACATGGGTGGGAGAAATGGGAGTGATTGGAGGCTGCAGGAAGGGGGACAGTTTGGAGTCTAGAAATAGGGGGAGAATTTAAACGCTGGAGGGAGTGGGGAGAGTTTGGACGCTGGATGGATTGGATTGGATTGGATTGGATTTGTTTATTGTCACGTGTACCGAGGTACAGTGAAAAGTATTTTCACTGGGAGGGTGTGTTTGGAGGCTGAAGGGAAAAAATTGATTTGGAGAGGGAGAGGGGAGAACTTAGACCCTGATAAAGGAGGTGGTGGAAGGGGTGGGAGAGATTAGACCCTGAGACTGGGTGGGGGGAGGGTGGCAGAAAGTATAGATCCTAATATTTAGAATGAATTAAGAACTGTTGGTGATCAGGTACTGCTCTCAAGCATGTACTGTAAAGCTGAATGATTCTTCTGGCCAAAATGAAAAACTGAATCAATTCAGATATTACTAAGTAATTAATTTTCTTGTATTTTTATGTGTGGATTGCTGAGCGTATTTGATAGCTTTGAGCACCCTCGATAGATTTGAGTATACTGGTAGCTCTGAGCACAATGGATAGCCTTGCGTGCACTGGATAGGTTTCAGCATGCCGGATAGCTTAACAAACAATCAAATTTGATGTTAACTTAATTCCAAATTAAAGCTTTTGAAGTCAATTTGTAATTGAGAGGATTGAATACACCTGAAAGCAAAAATGACATTAAAACCTTTGGGTAGGGAATTCCCTAAAGAGAAGAGCCACAGCTTCTCGAGTCTAACAACATAACTGAAGTCCCTCATCCCGGGAACCATTCTTGTGAATCTTTCCTGCAGTGTCTCTAATGCCTTCACATCCTTCCTAAAGTATGGTGCTCAGACTTGGACATGTTACTTCAGTTGAGGCTGAACCACTAATACCTCCTTGCTTTATATTCTATAGTTTAATTTATAGGCCTCAGAATTGTATAACGTTTTAACCACATCTCAACCTAGTCTGTCACTTCAACAATTTGTGCACATATATCCACAAGTCTCTCTATTCTTGCACCCTCTTTAAAATTGTAGCCTTTTCTTTATAATGTCTCTTTTGTTCTTCCGGTGAGATGTATCGGGGGCGATTCTCCGATATGGTGGCCAAGTGTTTGCGCCGTCGTGAACACCGTCACGTTTCACGACGTGCGAACAGGGCCCGGGCATGTCCTATTCTGGCCCCCCACAGGGGGCCAGCACGGGGCTGGAGCGGTTCACGCCACTCCAGCCTCTGTACGTGGCGCCAAATAGGCGCCGTGCCAACCCGCGCATGTGCAGTTGGGGCAGCTCAATCCTGCGCATGTGCAGTTGGGCCGCGCCATCCTGCGCATGCGCGGGGAACTTCTTACGTGCGCCGGCCCCGACACAATATGGCATGGGTGTTCAGGAGCCGGCCATGGCGGAATGTAGGCCATGGGGGGGGGGGGGGGGTGAAAGAGGCCGGCCCACCGATTGGTGGTTCCTGATCGGGGGCCAGACCCCTTCGGAGCCCCCCACCCCCCCACGGGCCGCCCCCCGAGTGTTCCCGCAGAGTTCCCGCCGGCAGCGACCAGAGGTGGACGGCGCCGGCGGGACCCTGTCGTGTCGGAGCGGCCACTTGGCCCATCCGGGCCCGAGAATCGCCGCTTGCCGTTTGTGGCAATTCTTCAAGCAGCTCGGTGTGATTCGCGCGGCGCTGGTTTCGGGGGGGGTGGAGAATCGTGTGCGGGGGTCGGGGTGGCGTGGCGCAATTCGCGCAGCGCCCCGGCGATTCTCCCACCCCGAAACCAGCGGCGGGGGAGAATACCGCTCATCATTTACACTTCTCTGCATTTTATTATGATACAGGCAATATATAAATTGTTTTTGCTGGGAATAGCCAAAGGATTCCTTGAGGGCCCGAAGGAGAGCTCTTGCTGTTCCTGGTCCACAGGGTGTTCTAAAAAAGATATTCAACTTGTGAAGCCAGGTGCTTTCGCCTCCTTTTCATTGCTGGCTTTCCCGACTCCATTGACGTATTTATGTCCCATTGATCCTGAGCGCATCAATTTTCTAGTGTTGGAGGGAATAAATGAACGGAGTGCTTGAGACCATATCGAACTTCAGCAAAAATGGATTTATTCAACATGCATGAGGGAGAGCTGTAAACTTCAGCCTGTTTCCAAGTCACTCTGCTGAAAACAGTTTTCACACAGGTCTTTATACCTTTCTTGCATTACAGAGTGTTACATTACGTTAGGCCATCAATACTGATAGTTTTGAATTGGTTATTGAGTAGTTCATATTACATTATGCGGATCTATTGTCCAGTATGCTGGATTTTAATCGTTTTCCGGGCATCTCTTGTTTACCTGTTTTACAATACAAAAGCAATGTGCTATTCCAGCAGATTCTGATGATGTGATAATTACCCCATCCCCCTGACAGTTGACTAGTTTGCAGGAGCACAATGGCTCCTCTAGACTTTGTTTAGCCTGTCTAAACTGTCTTTATTGTCACCAGGGCCTCAGACAGTGTCGACGCTGTCTTTTTGAATCTTTCCTTACATTTTTCCCTGCTGCCACATGCCCGCTCTGGATTTGCCCTACTACACTAGCCATTTCCCAACACTGAGTTTAATCATTGACTCCACTCAGTGTAGCCAAGATAAACTGAAACTCCATTTTGTTCAGGTCTTTCAGCAATTTAGAGGGCATTAGGATTTTGCAAAATTACAAATTACTATTACAAATTACTATTGAAAGCATCTCCCAAGTATAGCAATAATTTAAGTTAACATTTTAAGTCAAGGTGAATCCTGGTTGAAACCAGTCAGTCAGTTCTAAGGTAAAAGCTTTCTTCACTTCCCAGAAGGAAAAAAAACTGTAAAATTGGAGAAATAATACTGGTCTTGTATACCTTGAAATGGACCACCAGTGAAAATTGGGGAATTGGAATACTGGTCTTACTGTTTTTCTATTGGGAACTTCTAATGGGCTGTTTGTACAAAAAGGATCCAAACAATGAAACAACAATAATAATTGATTACTATGTTACCAGCAGAATCTTAACCATTAAAATACAGTTAATGGGCTTGGAACAACAGAAACTAAGGGCACATTCCACCGACCGTGTTGCGCTCTCATTCGAGCGCAGTGCGGCCGGTGAATGTCGAGAGAGGCTTCTCGCGGGCTTCCCGGCAGTCTTAATGCCTCGCTGGATCCACCCAAGTCCCATTAGGCGTGCAAGTCACAAACATGCCCACAAGGGGCGGGACCAAACAAACTGACTTGGGCGAACTTACCCGGGATCCACCGGCCTCCCCAACGAGGCCACAGCAGGGTGCCGTTCAGCAATGGCACACACAAATGTACACACACATTGGAGACTCCTGGGTGGTCAGGGATAGTGCAGGCTGGCCCCCTGGCCTTCACACTGGAATGTGGGCGCCTGGTTGTGCAGTGGAGAAGGTCACAGTGTGCCACCAATCACCTTCATGCTTGGAAGCCTGTGTGTGGCCAGGTCCAACAGATGGGGTTGAGCGTGGGAAATCTGCATCTGCTGGGAGTATAGCTGCAGTATGATGTGGGTCCTGGGTGTGACACATAAGTTGTGGCAACCTGCCTGAGGGCAGGATGAATGGGAGCAGGGGCACGGTGGACAGGCAGAGCGTAGTAATCCACGGGAGGCAGGAGTTCCATCACCACACCAATATTTATTTACAATAACGATATTACAGGAGCAGCTACAAACAGTGCTGCTAGCAGTCCAGTCAACTTAAGACTGGCTCACAAAGCCTACACAGGTGATTATATGGGCCCCCTCAATGAGCTATCATTGAGGGAGCTCATACTCCAATTGGCCAACCAATAAAGCCAATTGGAGTTCATTACACAGAGCTTGGAAACAGCTGGTGGTCCTGTGGAGTGGGCTAGCTGATAGTGTCATTGGTGAGGCCTCTGCCCTGAGAATGTGCCAGGGAGGATGCCAAATGCCATGGTACATGTGTCTTTTGTTTCGGTGAGCTCTGCTGTGTGGTGAACATAGTTGGATGGTGTGCGACCTCCAACCAGCAGGCGGCGGTACAGATGCCCCATACAGTCTCTGGACCAAAGTCATGTGACCAATGACTCGGATATAAAGGGAGACACAGCCAGATATCTAGAAGAAGATTGAGAGGATAATAAGACATAAATGTGAATGGTCAGTGCTTAGGTGCAAGTTCCAGAGGAATAGTTAGCAGACTCCATGATAATGCACTCTGTATCAGATTGCTACCGTACCATATGAGACTCAGTGAGAGATTCTGGTTTGGACAAGTCAAAGTGTTTGGTGCATTCCTTCATGAAGTACAAAGAGCAAACACAACATGCTATTCCCCTACTTCCCCTGCACTGGGACTGCGCTTCTGATGAGTGCACTGAGGAGTAGCAGCACCTGGTGTGCCACTGATTGAACTTGGCCATGCCCATCCCATTGCTGGGTCAGCTGGGGTCCGAGGGTTTCCAGAGGGGCGGCCTGAGTGGGATCTCAAACGAGCAGAGGCTCTCTCGTTTACAGGACTCAGTGAGCAGTCAGCAGAATGAACAGCCAGGAGCCTGTAAATTGCATCAAATGGGTGCATTTAAAACACACACTACAGCAATGGCATCTGAGCCAGGCCACCCAATCCCAAGGGGGACATCCCAAGTGCCCAGAGTTGGCATCAAGTTGTTCCCTGCTACTCCCCCTGCCCTGGCATTCACCCCCCCCCCCCCAGCAACCATTTTGGAGAGTTTTTAAGTGTTCTCTTACCTTCTCGCTCCCCCTCAATGGTCATGGCACCCAGGCCCCGCTTGTAAATACTTGCACCAAATTACGTCAGCGTGACTTCCACCTTAGAGGAGTGGAGCATCACGGAAGGGTGGAGCATGAAGTGTCTAAGCCGGTAATTATATCTAAATCAGGGACTTCCGGTGGCGGCTATGAGGTGAGCAGTCGCACACGAGGTGGCTCCCTCATGGCGATTTGGTTTTTTGATCCTTTCTGCCCGATTATTGGGTGATTTTTGGGAAGAAATTGATACAGTTTGACAGAAATAGATCCCCTCTGGCGAGTGGTGTCTGGTGAGTACATCACCGATCAAAATCGGCACCTCCAGAGTCAGGAGCCACCTTGTGTGCGATTGATCAGACCATGGTCGCCACCGGAAGTCCCAAATCCACTCCTTCTTATACCTAGAACATAGAACATAGAACATAGAACGATACAGCGCAGTACAGGCCCTTCGGCCCTCGATGTTGCACCGACATGGAAAAAAAAACTAAAGGCCATCTAACCTACACTATGCCCTTATCATCCATATGCTTATCCAATAAATTTTTAAATGCCCTCAATGTTGGCGAGTTCACTACTGTTGCAGGTAGGGCATTCCACGGCCTCACCACTCTTTGCGTAAAAAACCCACCTCTGACCTCTGTCCTATATCTATTACCCCTCAATTTAAGGCTATGTCCCCTCGTGCTAGCCACCTCCATCCGCGGGAGAAGGCTCTCGCTGTCCACCCTATCTAACCCTCTGATCATTTTGTATGCCTCTATTAAGTCACCTCTTAACCTTCTTCTCTCTAACGAAAACAACCTCAAGTCCATCAGCCTTTCCTCATAAGATTTTCCCTCCATACCAGGCAACATCCTGGTAAATCTCCTCTGCACCCGTTCCAAAGCTTCCACGTCCTTCCTATAATGAGGCGACCAGAACTGTACGCAATACTCCAAATGCGGCCGTACCAGAGTTTGGTACAGCTGCATCATGACCTCATGGCTCCGGAACTCAATCCCTCTACCAATAAAGGCCAACACACCATAGGCCTTCTTCACAACCCTATCAACCTGGGTGGCAACTTTCAGGGATCTATGTACATGGACACCGAGATCCCTCTGCTCATCCACACTACCAAGAATTTTACCATTAGCCAAATATTCCGCATTCCTGTTATTCTTTCCAAAGTGAATCACCTCACACTTCTCCACATTAAACTCCATTTGCCACCTCTCAGCCCAGCTCTGCAGCTTATCTATGTCCCTCTGTAACCTGCAACATCCTTCCGCACTGTCTACAACTCCACCGACTTTAGTGTCGTCTGCAAATTTACTCACCCATCCTTCTGCGCCCTCCTCTAGGTCATTTATAAAAATGACAAACAGCAACGGCCCCAGAACAGATCCTTGTGGTACGCCACTCGTAACTGAACTCCATTCTGAACATTTCCCATCAACTACCACTCTCTGTCTTCTTTCAACTAGCCAATTTCTGATCCACATCTCTAAATCACCCTCAATCCCCAGCCTCCGTATTTTCTGCAATAGCCGACCGTGGGGAACCTTATCAAACGCTTTACTGAAATCCATATACACCACATCAACTGCTCTACCCTCGTCTACCTGTTCAGTCACCTTCTCAAAGAACTCGATAAGGTTTGTGAGACATGACCTACCCTTCACAAAACCATGCTGACTATCCCTAATCATATTATTCCTATCTAGATGATTATAAATCGTATCTTTTATAATCCTCTCCAAGACTTTACCCACCACAGACGTTAGGCTCACCGGCCTATAGTTACCGGGGTTATCTCTACTCCCCTTCTTGAACAAAGGGACCACATTTGCTATCCTCCAGTCCTCTGGCACTATTCCTGTAGCCAATGATGACCTAAAAATCAAAGCCAAAGGCTCAGCAATCTCTTCCCTGGCTTCCCAGAGAATCCTAGGATAAATCCCATCCGGCCCCGGGGACTTATCTATTTTCACCTTGTCCAGAATTGCCAACACTTCTTCCCTACACACCTCAATGCCATCTATTCTAATAGCCTGGGTCTCAGCATTCTCCTCCTCAATATTATCTTTTTCTTGAGTGAATACTGACGAAAAGTATTCATTTAGTATCTCGCTTATCTCCTCAGCCTCCACACACAACTTCCCACCACTGTCCTTGACTGGCCCTACTCTTACCCTAGTCATTCTTTTATTCCTGACATACCTATAGAAAGCTTTTGGGTTTTCCTTGATCCTACCTGCCAAAGACTTCTCATGTCCCCTCCTTGCTCGTCTCAGCTCTCTCTTTAGATCCTTCCTCGCTTCCTTGTAACTATCAAGCGCCCCAACTGAAACTTCACGCCTCATCTTCACATAGGCCTCCTTCTTCCTCTTAACAAGAGATTCCACTTCTTTGGTAAACCACGGTTCCCTCGCTCGACCCCTTCCTCCCTGCCTGACTGGTACGTACTTATCAAGAACATGCAATAGCTGTTCCTTGAACAAGCTCCACATATCCAGTGTGCCCAACCCTTGCAGCCTACTTCTCCAACCAACACATCCTAAGTCATGTCTAATGGCATCATAATTGCCCTTCCCCCAGCTATAACTCTTGCTCTGCGGGGTATACTTATCCCTTTCCATCACTAACGTAAAGGTCACCGAATTGTGGTCACTGTCTCCAAAGTGTTCACCTACCTCCAGATCTAACACCTGGCCTGGTTCATTACCCAAAACCAAATCCAAAGTGGCCTCACCTCTTGTTGGCCTGTCAACATATTGTGTCAGAAAACCCTCCTGCACACATTGTACAAAGAACGACCCATCCAATGTACTCGAACTATATCTTTTCCAGTCAATATTAGGAAAGTTAAAGTCTCCCATAACAACTACCCTGTTACTTTCGCTCTTTTCCAGAATCATCTTCGCCATCCTTTCCTCTACATCTCTAGAACTATTAGGTGGCCTATAGAAAACTCCCAACAGGGTGACCTCTCCTTTCCTGTTTCTAACCTCAGCCCATACTACCTCGGAAGAAGAGTCCCCATCTTGCATCCTTTCTACCACCGTAATACTGTCCTTGACTAGCAGCGCCACACCTCCCCCTCTTTTGCCCCCTTCTCTGACCTTACTAAAGCACCTAAACCCCGGAACCTGCAGCAACCATTCCTGTCCCTGCTCTATCCATGTCTCTGAAATGGCCACAACATCGAAGTCCCAGGTACCAACCCATGCTGCCAGTTCCCCTACCTTATTTCGTATACTCCTGGCATTGAAATAGACACACTTCAAACCACAGACCTGAACACTGCCGCCCTCCTGCGAAGTCAAAACTGTGCTCCTGACCTCTCTACTCTCAATCTCTCGCACCCCAAAACTACAATCCAGGTTCCCATGCCCCTGCTGAATTAGTTTAAACCCCCCCAAAGAGTACTAACAAATCTCCCCCCCAGGATATTGGTGCCCCTCAGGTTCAGATGTAGACCATCCTGTCTATAGAGGTCCCACCTTCCCCAGAAAGAGCCCCAGTTATCCAGAAATCTGAATCCCTCCCGCCTGCACCATCCCTGTAGCCACGTGTTTAATTGCTCTCTCTCCCTATTCCTCATCTCACTATCACGTGGCACGGGCAACAACCCAGAGATAACAACTCTGTTTGTTCTCGCTCTGAGCTTCCATCCTAGCTCCCTAAAGGCCTGCCTGACATCCTTGTCCCCTTTCCTACCTATGTCGTTAGTGCCAATGTGGACTACGACTTGGGGCTGCTCCCCCTCCCCCTTAAGGACCCGGAAAACACGATCCGAGACATCACGTACCCTTGCACCTGGGAGGCAACATACCAAACGTGAGTCTCTCTCGCTCCCACAAAATCTCCTATCTGTGCCCCTGACTATTGAGTCCCCAATTACTAATATTCTACTCCTTTCCCCCCTTCCCTTCTGAGCAACAGGGACAGACTCCGTGCCAGAGGCCCGTACCCCATGGCTTACCCCTGGTAAGTCGTCCCCCCCACAAGTATCCAAAACGGTATACTTGTTACTCAGGGGAACGACCGCAGGGGGTCCCTGCACTGACTGCTTCTTCCCAGTCCCTCTTACAGTTACCCATCTATCTCCAGTCTTTGGTGTAACTACTTCCCTGAAGCTCCTATCTATGACCCCCTCTGCCTCCCGAATGATCCGAAGTTCATCCAGCTCAAGCTCCAGGTCCCTAACACGGTTTTTGAGGAGCTGGAGTTGGGTGCACTTCCCACAGATGAAATCAGCAGGGACACTGACGGCGTCCCTCACCTCAAACATTCTGCAGGAGGAACATTGTACTGCCTTCCCTGACATCCCCTCTAGATTAAAAAAAAAACAAGAAAAAGAAAAAGAAAGGAAGAGCTTACCTGATATTACCTCAAACCCTGATCCCGCTGAAAGGTAAGCAAATTTAAAGGCACTCACTCACCTTCACGACAGGCCCCTGCTCCCGCTTCCCAACCACCGTGGGGTGGGGGGGTTGGTTAGAGAAGGAGGTAGGGTGGGAAACACTCACGAAGTGTTTCGGGTTTAACTGTCACTTGCCGACAGCCCCTCCACAAACCACCTTCAACTTAGGCTGACCGCACTGCACGTATGCAAATTTCCCCAGAACAGCTGATCAGTAGCTCTGCTCTGCTGCCCTCTGCTGGTTGCTTGCCTTTACTCAAACTCCTTGGGTCTTCTTCGCAGGTTCACCTTCAACTTAGGCTGACCGCACTGCACGTATGCAAATTTCCCCAGAACAGCTGATCAGTAGCTCTGCTCTGCTGCCCTCTGCTGGTTGCTTGCCTTTACTCAAACTCCTTGGGTCTTCTTCGCAGGTTCACCTTCAACTTAGGCTGACCGCACTGCACGTATGCAAATTTCCCCAGAACAGCTGATCAGTAGCTCTGCTCTGCTGCCCTCTGCTGGTTGCTTGCCTTTACTCAAACTCCTTGGGTCTTCTTCGCAGGTTCACCTTCAACTTAGGCTGACCGCACTGCACGTATGCAAATTTCCCCAGAACAGCTGATCAGTAGCTCTGCTCTGCTGCCCTCTGCTGGTCTAGACACAGAATCAACTGAAATTTTCAATACTGAGATCAACAGAATTTTGTTAGGTAAAGGCAAAGGATAAACGGCAAAAATGTATAAATGAAGTTGAGGGACAGATGAACTGCAGTACAATTTAATGACCTACGCCAGTTAACACAGACTGAAAAGATCAAAATAAGTCCTGTATGCACAGTTTGCCTGAAGATGGTGCTGTTGTATAGAAGCACACCAAGAACACCATGGTTGGATGCTGCGATTATACCTGAAATGTTGGCGGAAGTAGGATCAGTTGTAACTTCGAAATGCGAATTGGAAAATTAGAAATTTGCATGACTATGGACAATGAACGGGGAAGTGAGATTGATTGGATAGCTCTGTGGAAGAGTTGGCATAAACATTGGAAGGGATTTTGGATTTTTACAAGGAGGGTGGAAGACGCAACCCTCCCCAGATGTAAAGGTCGGCCTGTGCGTAGGTGGCATGAAATCTGGCTGCCCTGCGGTGATAACATGCTGGAGGTGGCCTTAATTAGTGCAGATTTATGCACTTTGGGGAATGGCCAGCAGCTGTAGAGAGAAAAGAGTAAAGGCTGCTGGGATTACAATGAGTCCCTACAAAGAAGTGAAGGGCCTGAATTTTTGCAGCAACAAAAGCGCTCTGCTCCTTCGCTAACATAGTGCCAGAGTCCCAATTCCAGGGGTCCTGCCTCCATATTTGGCATTGGCCATTTTCACCAGGGGTTGGGGAGGTAGTAAAGGGAAAGAGGTAAGTGTATTTCACACATGGAGGCAATCGCACATTTGAAAATACAGAGGCCTCACTCAGAAGCAATTTTTGTCACCAAAATTTTTGAAACACAATTCATGGGATTTACAAATTTGAGGTGAAGATCTAAACCTAGTGGCCAGGTACCCTTTTGTGATTTTTTAAAAAAAGTAGATGCTAATCTGGGTGGCACGCTGGCACAGTGATTAGCACTGCTGCCTCACAGATCCAAGGTACCGGGTTCAATTCCGACTCCAGGTAGCTGTCAGTGTGGAGTTTGCACTTCCTTCCCATGTCTACATGGTTTTCTCCAGGTACTCCGGTTTCCTCCCATAGTCCAAAGATGTGGAGGTTAGGTGGATTGGACATGCTAAATTGCCCCTTCGTGTCCAAAAGGTTAGGTGGGTTACTGAGTTATGGGATAGGGTGGGGATGTGGGCTTAGGTAGGGTGCTCTTTCCAAGGGCCTTTGCAGACTCAATGGGCCGAATGGCCTCCTTCTGCACTGTAAATTCTACAATTCTATGTGTAAAAGGTGTAAAAGTTATTTAACTGTCAAGCTGTCAAGTAATTTAAATCCCTGCTCTTAAAATTTTGAATAAAGAACAGCCTGCTGTGATTGTCAGGCAAAACAAATCAATGTTTGTAATTTTTCAAAACTTGTTTGTTGACATAAGCCTGAAGGTTATCATTAAAGTATTAGTTATTAGTATTAGCATTTCATGACTGTTTTGATGACATATGATTATCACAGTGGGAGACATATAAATTCACGTGATGGTAAACAGTTCAGAGAAGTTATGTTGCAAATAGCTGTCTTTGATGTGGAAGTATGGACACATATGTTTGTTAAGTATTTGAAGAAATGTAAATATATTGAATAGGTAGGAGCAGGAGGAGTCGATTCGGCGCTTTGAGCCTGCTCCGCCATTCATTATGATCATGGCTGATCATCCAACTCAATAGCCTAATCCTGCTTTTTCCCAATAATACTTGATCCCATTCACCTCAAGTGCCATATCTAGCTGTCTCTTGAATGTATTCAATGTCTTAGCTTCAACTACTTTCTGTGCTAATGAATTCTACAGGCTCAACACTCTTTGGGTGAAGAAATGTCTCCTCTTCTCTGTCCTAAATGGTCTATCCTGAATCCTCAGGCTGTGACCCCTGGTTCTGGTCACACCTACCATTGGGAACATCCTCCCTGCATCCACCCTATCTAGTCCTGTTAGACTTTTATAAGGCTCTATGAGATCCCCCACTCAATCGTCTAGAACTCCAGCGAAAAAATTCCTAACCATCAATATCTCCTCATGCATCAGTCCCACCATCCCTGGAATCAGCCTGGTAAACCTTTGCTGCACACCCTCAAGAGAAAGAACAGAAAAGGAGACCAAAACTGCACATAATTGTCTAGGTGTGGCCTCACCAAGGCCCTGTGACCAATATGTCTACAATAGGTCCCTTAAATTTTATTTTAGTTCCTCTCAGCATGGTTCCTGAGGTCTGCCCATGGTGGATACTGAGTGAGTTGGCGTTGAGGGTGTAACGAAAAAAGGGTGACTCATTTAGATTTCCAGAAGGCCTTTGACAAGATGCCACATAGGAGACTATTAAATAAGTTAAGAGTGGGGATAAAGGAGTCTTTTTCAGAATGGCAGCCAGTGACTAGTGGTGTGCCTCAGGGGTCGGTGCTGGGACCACAACTTTTCACAATATACATTAATGGTCTGAAAGAAGGAACTGAAGGCACTGTTGCTAAGTTTGCAGATGATATAAATATCTGTAGAGAGACAGGTAGCATTGAGGAAGCAGGTGGGCTGCAGAAGGACTTGGACAGGCTAGGAGAGTGGGCAAAGAAGTGGCAGATGGAATACAGTATGGAAAATTATACACTTTGGAAGGAGAAATGAAGGAATAAACTATTTTCTAAATGGGGAGATGCTTAGGAAATCAGAAACACACAGGGACTTGGGAGTCCTTGTTCACGATTCTCTTAAGGTTAACATGCAGGTTCAGTCGGCAGTTAAGAAGGCAAATGCAATGTTAGCATTCATGTCGAGAGGGCTAAACAAGACCAGGGATGTACTTCTGAGGCTGCATAAGGCTCTTGTCAGACCCCATTTGGAGTATTGTGAGCAGTTTTGGGCCGTGTATCTTGATGTGTTAGGCAGGTTGGTGCGATGTGGACTGCACTCGATGCAGGGAAGTTAGAAACAGACGTTTAACACTCCAACACTGTTTTATTCAACTATAGAACTGCTATACATATTCAGCTGTGGGTCGACACTATACTGATCTGACTGGTGACCTTGTAGTAGCCTGACCAGACATACTAGCTACTGCATGGTGTTTGCACTTGCTAGCTCGTGGACTCTGACTGTCTCAGTAGCTGGGTCCCGCGAGAACGGGAAACTTAGTGCCCTCTGGCTTTATAGTGGTAGTGTCCTGTCTGGTGATTGGCTGTACTGTGTTGTATGCTTACTGGCCATCTTATGTGTCAATCACTGCCTGTCTGCATCTCATTATATACATGAGTAGATATTATGATATCTCCCCTTTTTTTTTAGTTAAATAAATACTGAGGTATGTATACGTATATACGCCTAACTATAAACAAACGGTGCTTGAACAAACGTATATACATGGGAAGGTGTTGATAGTGCAGATACATGGCAAACAAAGCAATATTTACAAAGGTTAAATCGATGAATTCAGTCACAAAATTTACAAAAGTTCAGTCGACATGTTCAGTCTTTATGATGGCGACGAATTCTTGTCGCTCACCGCAGAGGTGGATCAGGAGCCGCCTTCACGTGGATAGATGGGATCGCTGCCATTGCAGTGGTCGCGTGGGCCGGCAGGATCACTGGCAGATGGGTGGCCTCGTGGCAAGGTACGTCCAGAGGAAGTATGATGGCCGGCGGAGCACTGCGGTCAGGTGGTGGGTGTGGAACTCTTCGCAATGCCCGTCTGTTGCGCCGTAGCAGGGAGCCATCAGCCATGCGGACAAGGAAAGGCACTGGGGCAACTTGTTTGACAACAACAGCTGTGGCTGACCAGCAGCCCTCAGGCAACTGGACGCGAACATGATCGGCTGGAGCCAGCTCGGGTAGATCCGTGGCATGAACATCATATGTGGCCTTCTGTTGGGTCCAGGACTGCTGCATTTTTTATAAAACTGTGAGGTGGCCAAGGTCTGGAACATGGATGGCTGGAACTGTGGTCCTCAGAGTGTAATTCATGAGCATCTGCGCTGGAGACAATCCAGTGGACAGTGGGGTTGCCCTGTATGCCAGCATTGCCAGGTTGAAGTCGGAGCCTGAGTCTGCAGCTTTGCACAGCAACCGTTTGACAATATGGACCCCTTTCTCGGCCTTCCCGTTTGATCGCGGGTAGTGAGGACTGGAGATAAAGTGACGGAAGTTGTAGGACTGTGCAAAATCAGACCATTCCTGGCTGTAAAAGCATGGACCGTTGTCGCTCATTACCGTGAGCGGTGTCCCGTGCCTGGCGAACGTTTCTTTGCAAGCTTTGATGACCGCCTTCGACGTGAGGTCGGACAGTTTCACCACTTCTGGGTAACTGGAGAAGTAGTCGACCAGGAGTACATAGTCACGGCCCTTGGCGTGGAAAAGGTCTACACCTACATTGGACCACAGAGAGGTCACGATCTCGTGCTGTTGCAGCGTTTCCTCACGAATTTGGACCACCCGTTCGTCAGAGGCTGGGAGGTTGGTGGCACACAATTGCACTTGCGCTTCTATGTGGCAGATTAAGTCACCTTGTTCACACGGTGTGGTGATGGACCAGGATAGGGCACCTGCAATGATCAGCTCTTTGCTTGGCGTGTAGACAAGTTCAAAGTCACAGCAGCGGAGTCGAAGAAGAATTTGCTGTAACCAAGGTGCCATGTCATTTAAATCCTTCTGGATTATGTGGACTAGAGGCCTGTGGTCTGTTTCCACCGTGAATTTCGGCAGGCCGTAAACGTAGTCACGAAACTTGACTGTTCCTGTCAGGAGACCCAGACACTCCTTTTTGATCTGGGCATACCATTGCTCAGTGGGCGTCATGGCCCTGGAGGCATATGCCACTGGAGCCCAGGTGTCATCTCGCTGGAGGAGCACCACCCCAATGTCGTCTTGGCTTGCATCAGTTGATATCTTGGTTTCCTTGGTTGGGTCAAAGAACGCTAGAACTGGGGCTGTGGTGAGCTTTGCCTTCAGCTCATGCCATTCTGCTTATGTGTGGGCCGCCACTGGAATTCCGTTGACTTCTTGACGAGATGGCGGAGGGCCGTGTTGTGGGGTGCCATATTGGGAATGAATTTCCCGAGAAAGTTGACCATCCCTAGAAAGCGGAGGACCACCTTCTTGTCCTCTGGGGTCTTCATGGCGTTGATTGCTGAAACCTTGTCAGCATCTGGCTGCACGCCTTGCTGCGAGATGTGGTCGCCAAGGAATTTGATTTCTGATTGACCGAATGAGCATTTGGCCCTGCTGAGTAGGAGGCCATGCTCGTAGTTCCTGTGGAATACCCGCTTGAGGCGATCGATGTGTTCTTAAGGAGTTGTGGACCAGATTATGACATCGTCGACGTACACTCGCACCCCCTCGATGCCCTCCATCATCTGTTCCATTATGTGATGAAATACCTCTGAGGCAGAGATGATGCCAAAAGGCATTCGGTTGCAGCAGTAGCGACCTAACGGGGTATTGAATGTGGACAGCTTGCGACTGGATGCGTCCAGCTGTATTTGCCAGAATCCCTTGGAGGCGTCCAGCTTCGTAAAAAATTTGGCATGAGCCACCTCGCTGGTTAACTCTTCTCGTTTTGGTATCAGGTAATGTTCCCTCATAATGTTGCGGTTTAAATCTTTGGGGTTGATACAGATTTGAAGCTCCCCTGACGGCTTCTTGACGCAGACCATGGAGCTAACCCAGTCTGTGGGTTCTGTGACCTTTGATATGACGCCTTGGTCCTGGAGGTCTTGCAACTGCTGCTTGAGGCGGTCCTTAAGGTGTGCCGGCACCCGACGTGGTGCGTGAACCACAGAGGTGGCGTTTGGTTTCAGCAGGATTTTGTATCGGTATGGGAGTGTGCCCATACCTGCGCTAAGATGTCATCAATTTGAACCTGGAAGTTTTCATCAGGTGAGGCCATCGCCTGTGAGGATGACATGGTGTGGACTCGCTGGACCAGGTTCAGGAGTTTGCAGGCCCGAGCACCGAGCACGGAAGCCCTGTCAGGTCCTACGATCTCAAATCGCAGAGTCACTTTTAGTGACCTATTGGAAACTCCAAGTTGGCATGAGCCACTGGCAGCAATGGCATTGCCGTTGTAGACGAGGAGCTGGCAGGCCGGTGGAAGAAAGCTTGGTCTGACACAGATGGTGTTGAGATTGGATTTCAAAATGAGGTTCGCTGATGCGCCGGTGTCCAGCTTGAAATGGATGCGAGCCTTGTTAACTGTGAGGACAGCACACCACTCGTCGTCAGGATCCACGCTTAGGATTGGAGGTGCTTCACCAGCTTTGTGAAAGGCAGCGTATCCTTAGTAATGATGCCCACCCGGAATGGGGATTTGAGGCACTCGGCGTCAGGATCTGTTGGGCTGTCGGGGTCGGAGTCTGGCACGGCCTGCTGTATCGAACAGACACTTCTGCGCCGTGGCTGGATCCTGGGCAGTGGAGCAGATCTGCAAAGGGCTGCGTAGTGACCAAGGTTGCCACACTGTAGACAGTGTCGTGATTTTGCCGGACATTGCTGCTTTAAATGGACGAAGCCACAATTCGGACACGTCATGATGCCAACGTCAGCGCGTTCCGTGCGCCAACGCACCTGCGCAGGCTGGACGTTGGTCTCGCCGTCCCCTTGGTCGTGGCGCGCATGCGCTGGAACCCGGGAAAAGCGCGCGAAATGGCCACTCATCAAGACTCAGGCCCTGCATTTGTGCGATGGCCTGCACCCGTTCTGCCTCGTGGGGGTTTAGCTTTGCTGTTTCTGCCGCCCTGATCTGGGAGTACTGGTTGTTAGCATGCTCGTGGAGAACGCACGTTTCGGTGGCTTCAAGATAGAGTTGGAACTTCTGTTTGAAGATCTTCCAATTTGCACGGAGGTTGCCGGCGATGCGGAGCTGCGGTGGAGGGCGGACGTTGTCCATGTCACCGGATGGCTGATTGCTGGTCAACGCTGATTAACTCAAGGTAGGTCGGTCAATTCTCAGCATTCAAACCTGGTGCCATGATGTGTTGGGCAGGCAGGGTCTATGTGGACTGCGTTTGATGCAGTGTAGCGGGAGACAGACTTCCAACATTTGATAAGATGCAACACGATTTTATTTAACATCTAACTATTTTACATGTTCAACTGTGGGTTGACACTATGCTGACTTGACTGGAGACCTGAGGCTAGCCTGACCAGACTTACTGACTACCACATGGTGTTTGCACTGGCTATGCTCACGGGCTCTGACTGTCTCAGAGGCTGGATCCTGAGGGAGCGGGACAACTGGTGCCTTTTGGCTTTATAGTGGTCGTGTCCTCTCTGGTGATTGGCTGCTGTGTTCTGTGTGCTTACCGGTCATCCTGTGTGTCAATCACTGCTTGTCTGCACTCCATTATATACATGGATGTATACATGGATGCCACACCCCCAATTGCAACATCCACCCTCCCAGCTGTAACCTTGACAACTCCCCAACACCCAGTCTAAACATGACCCCAACATCCCATCACAACAGTGAACACTGTGATTCTGAACAATAACTTGTAAAGAAAAGAACAAGTATCTTCTGGCTCTCCCCAATGCCTTCCTCTTTAATCATCATTCATGTTTCTACCTTTAAGGCCTGAATTGCCCTCTAACGACTTACAGCGCCCATGTCCAAGCCTGAGGGCCTACAGAATACCGGCCCGGGTTGAAGCAGCGGGTTTTAAACGCCCGCTGCTCATTTCCCATTGGGTGAGCTCCTGCCCTCTCAGTAGGTAAATTCATACTCCACAAAGCCCACAGGGAGATCTACTGATGATCCGCCATGTCCTTTGTGGCCAGCATAACAGCTTTTTTTGTTGCATCTAAAGTGCCGCGAGACAGTGTCCGTCCTGGAAATTAGTCCTTGCCTGTTCAACAGCTCTTTTTACTTTTTGTTTCCATTCTAATTACCTCATTTACAGCCTAATTTACATTGTTACCTCATTGTCACAGGCTAACGCTTATGAAGGGACAGCTGCTGATGCACTTGATTATTGCAACATCTTTATTTTTATTTTGGATTTCCAGCATTTGCATTTTTTCAATCACTGAATAGTTTCACAGTGACCAAGTGAAACATCATGCTGAGTGTAATGATTCACACATTGAGCCTGTACCTGTATTGCTTCAAGCAGCTGCTTATCTCACAGGCATAAATATGTTTTTGTTTCTTTCTTATGAGCAATAAGTAAAACTAACATCTTGGCAACAGAAAAAGCTGCAGAACTTTCTGGAACCTAAATCAACCCAATAAAAGTTTCCAATGTTACCAGCAAACCAAAACTCCAGTCTGACATCAGTCAGTGCTCCCTCTCAGTAACCACTCAGTATTTATCTGCTGATAAGAATACGGGGGTAGAGCCACACCCCATTCAGGGACTGAAATGCTGGTAGAAGAGTTGCTACCTTTATTTCCCTGGCTATAGTTCTGTACCATCATTGTCCAAAGATGTGCAGGTTAGGTGGACTGGCCACGCAAAATTGGTCTTAGTGTCCAAAAAGGTTAGATCGGGGGTAACTGGGTTCCCCCGGGGATAGGGTGGAGGTGTGGGATTAGATCGGGTGATCTTTCCATTCGCTGGTGCTGACTCGATAGGCCGAATGGCCTCTTTCTGCACTGTAAATTCTATGTCTGTGTCTATCATTATTTTCTACAGGGATCAGATGTTTCAGATGCACAGTCACCAGTAACGAGTGAGATATTGCACCTCTCAACAGTGACATACCTTAAATGCAACCCAAGAATGAAAACTGCACTTCAACATTCTGATTGCTACATTTCCATTGCAAAAGATCTGTGGGCAGCATTGTGACACAGTGGTTAGCTCTGTTACCTCCAAGTGCCAGGGACCTGGCTGCAATTATGGCTTTGGGTGACTGTGTGGAGTTTGCACCTTCTCCCCATGTCTGCCTCAGTTTCCTCCCACAGTTCAAAGATGTGCCGGTTAGGTGGATTGACCATGATAAATTGCCCTTAATGTCCGGGGATGTAGATTACAGGGTTTAGGGGCTGGGGATGGACAGGGGAGTGTAAATGGGTGGAGTGCTCATTCAAAGGGTTGGTGCAGACTCGATGGGCCGAATGGCCTCCTTCTACACTGCAGGAATTCTAACATTTTGAGTAATGAGAGACTAATGTTAAAAGATGTGCTGAAAAATTAACTGTCTTTCTTTGCTTCTGCGCAACTTATACTGTGGATTCCAATTAGAGATTTGGTAAATGAGAGGAATTGTATGCAGCGCCGGCCCTAGGGTTGCTGGCGCCCTTCCGGGGGGGGGGGGGGGGCGGGGGGGGGCGGGGGGGGGGGGGGCCGGGGGGGGGGGGGGGGGGGGGGGGGGGCGGAGGGGGGGGTGGAGGGAGGGGGGCGGAGTGAGCCCGAGGGGGGGGGGGCCGGAGTGGCCACCGGCGAGCCTGGATCCATCCGCCATGTTTGTGCGGGGCTGTCTGAGGGAGGGCGGCCACCGCGCATGCGCTGGTTGGCACCGGCCCAACTGCGCATGCGCGGGACCCGAGTCTTTTACGCGGCGCCGGGTCTCTGACGCCGGTCACGCACTCCTTCATGGCGCCCCCTAGCACTTGGCGCCCCGGGCGACTGCCCGAGTTGCCGGTACCTTTAGCCGGCCCTGATTGTATGAGACAATTTGCACAAATTTTAAAGTATTTTGGTGGAGTGTGGAAATTATGGCCTTAGATGGCTCATGGAGAATATTTGACAACCTTTAAGAATAAGACGATATGTAATACATTTCAAAGCCAACATACCAAATATTATGCCGTAGTTACCACACAAAGGACATCCTAAAATAACATTCCCTCAATCGCCCCCTTCCTATTTCAGAGGCTTACATCGCGGCTGTTCAGTGCTCTTATCATAAATACTGAAATGTTTGCTAGTCGGTCATCTGAATTGGGGAGTGTCAGCTGTTAACATATCTGTGATCTGTGTTTTCTAAGGGACACCTGGTAACATTATGCATAGTCAACGTTTATTTCTTTGCTTATCTTCCTCTCGATCTTACAGCTGCTACTAAAGCAAAATGCCACAGTGGATGCTTCAGATAGAACCCAGCTTCACACCTCTGCACTAGCCACAGATAGTGGAACTACAGCTGCTGGCTTGTTGTTGCAATTTGGTGCTTGCATTGACAACAAAGATGTACTGCAAATGACACCTCTACACCGAGCTGCTTTCCAATGTCACAATGCAATGACTGTGGCTCTAATTGAGCATGGTGCTGATCTCCATGCCAGAAACTGGATGGATAAAACTCCTTTACATCTAGGTGCAGAGAAGGGCCACGTTTGTCATGTTGTATTGATTAGTAATAGGGTTGATTTACCAGCCAAAACAAAGTGGAATAAAATAGCAGCTGATCTCGCCATGGAAAGAAAACATAAAGAGGTCCCGTACCAGCCTCCCCGGACAGGCGCCGGAATGTGGCGACTAGGGGCTTTTCACAGTAACTTCATTGAAGCCTACTCGTGACAATAAGCGATTTTCTTTTTTTTTGTTTTTTCAATGTACTGAGAGGACGGAGTAAAGCAAAATAAATGCGCGGTTGAGGTCTACAGCACAGGAAAGACCCTTCAGCCCATCGCATCTGCGCCAGTCAAAAACAACCACCAAAGTATTTGAATCCCATTTTCAAGCACTTGGCCCATAGTCATGTATGCCATGACATTGAAATACTTCTTGAATATTATGAGGGTCTCTGCCTCCACCATCCTTTCAGGCAGTGAGTTCTAGGCTTCCATCACTGGGTGAAAAGGATTTTCATCACATCCTTTCTAAGCTTCCTGCCCCTTACCTTGAATCTATGCCCCCTGATAACAGATGGACACATAAAGTCAATGTACTATTCTTCATAAAAAAGAATCGCATGTCACATTCAAACTGAGATTACTTTGGCATCCCTGCAAAGGTACAAGTTCCACAAGTTTCAATTCCGTCGCTGTTCTATTGATCGCAAATGGGTAATATCAACTTGTACGGGCGGCATAGTAGCATAGTGGTTAGCACTGTTGCTTCGCAGCGCCAGGGACCCGAGTTCGATTCTTGGCTTGGGTCACGTGTCTGAGCGGGTTTCCTCCGGGTGCTCCAATTTCCTCCCACCAGTCGTGAAAGAAATACTTGTTAGGTGAATTGGACATTCTGAACTCTCCCTCAGGGGACCTGAACAGGCACCGGAGTGTGGCGATTGATGTACCATCAATTGGACGCGAGACACGATGAAGATCCGAACTGTGGCTTTAATCTGCCACCGCAAGTTCTTGTCGTTCTTGATCTTGCCCCGCTGTGCATTATCGAACATGAAAGCTACTGACCGTTGGTCTTTGAGGAGGGTAAACCTCCTGCCGACCAGATAGTGCCTCCAATATCGCACAGCTTCGACTATGGCCTGTGCCTCCTTTTCCACCGAGGAGTGGTGGATTTCGGAAGCACACAATTTACAGTGCAGAAGGAGGCCATTCGGCCCATCGAGTCTGCAACGGCTCTTGGAAAGAGCACCCTACCCAAGGTCAACACCTCCATCCTATGCCCACAACCCAGTAACCCCACCCAACACTGATGACAATTTTGGACACTAAGGGCAATTTATCATGGCCAATCCACCTAACCTGCACATCTTTGGAGGGTTCGTGAGAAGAAGGCCACGGGTCTGCCCGCTTGGTTCAGGATGGCCGCCAGAGCTACGTCAGACGCGTCGCTCTCGACCTGGAATGGGAGGGACTCGTCGATAGCGCGCATCGTGGCCTTTGCGATATCCGCTTTGATGCGGCTAAAGGCCTGGCAGGCCTACATCGACAGGGGAAAGGAGGTGGACTGGATGAGGGGGCGGGCTTTGTCAGCGTAATTGGGGACCCACTGGGCGTAATAGGAGAAGAAGCCCAGGCAGCGTTTGAGGGAATTGAGGGAGTTGGGGAGAGGGAGTTCCATCAGGTGGCGCATGCGTTCGGGATCGGGGCCTATCACTCTGTTACGCACTACGTAGCCGAGGATGGCTAGACGGTCGGTGCTAAACACGCACTTATCCTTATTGTAGGTTAAATTAAGGAGTTTCGCGGTTCGGAGGAATTTTTGAAGGTTGGTGTCATGGCCCTGCTGATCGTGGCCGCAGATGGTGACGTTATCGAGGTACGGGATGGTAGTCCGTAACACATGCTTGTCGATCATTTGGTCCATCTCCTGTTGGAAGACCGAGACCCCATTTGTGACACCAAATGGAACCCTGAGGAAGTGGTAGAGGTGCCCATCTGCCTCAAACGCGGTGTACTTGCGGTCACTCGCGCGGATGGGGAGCTGGTGGTAGGCGGACTTAAGATCCACCGGGGAGAAGACTTTGTATTTCGCGATCCTGTTAACCAGGTCGGAAATACGGGGGAGATGGTTTCTCGTCCAGCTGCGTAAACCTGTTGATGGTCTGACTGTAATCAATGACCATCCGGTTTTTCTCCCCAGTCCGAACTACCAGCACTTGGGCTCGCCAGGGACTGTTGCTGGCCTTGATAACTCCTTCCTTAAGAAGCCTCTGGACCTCGGACCCAATGAAGGTCCGGTCCTGGGAACTGTATCGTCTGCTCCGAGTGGCGACAGGTTTACAATCTGGGATGAGATTAGGAAACAAGGAAGGTGGGTCCACTTTGAGGGACGCGAGGCTGCAGACAGTAAGGAGGGGAATGGGACCGCCGAATTCGAAGGTTAAGCTCTGCAGGTTGCACTGGAAATCCAGGCCCAAGAGTGCTGGAGCGCATAGACGGGGGAGAATGAGGGGTTTGAAGTTTTTGAAAACCCTCCCCTGGACAGTGAGATCCGCTATGCAGCACCCGGTGATTTGGACGGAGTGCAAACCCGAGGTCAATTCGATTTTATGCTTAACTGGGTGGATGGGGAGCGCGCAGCGTCTTACCGTGCCGGGGTGGACAAAACTTTCCGTGCTCCCTGAGTCCAGTAGGCATTTCGTCTTGTGTCCGTTGAGCTGGATCGTTGTCGTAGTCTTGGCGAGTGAGCGTGGTCGCGACTGGTCGAGAGTGATGGAAGCAAGTCGTGGCGAGAATTCCAGGTCATCCTCGGTGGCAGAGTAATCGCTGGCAGGGCCTTCTGTGTTGGCCCAAGATGGCGGCACCCAGGACCCGCACGTGGAATCGGGGTTCCAAGATGGTGGCGCCCATGACCCGCACATGGCGTCCGGGGCCCAAGATGGCGGCGCCTGTGGGGACCTCGTGGCAGCTGGGGGCAGTGTTAGTGGCGTCTGCGGGCCGGTCGGGGCAGCTGGGAGCGGGGATCGGGAGGACCGTGGGCCTGTTGCGGGGGCCGGGAGGTGGGCCGGAGAGGTCGGTGCGTGGCGCGGGGCCCTGGGAGGGCCCGGGGGGGGGGGGGGGCGATCCGCGGTCGCTGCGCGGAACAGCAGCGACCGACTTGGTCTGGCAGACCACCGCGTAGTGGCCCTTCTTCCCGCAGCTCTTACACAGAGCGGAGCGGGCCGGGCAGCGTGTGCGGGGGTGCTTGGAGAGGCCACAAAAATAGCAGCGGGGCCCCGATAGCTTGTCGGAGCATCCTGCAGCGCAGGCCTGGGGGAGGGTGGGGTCGGGGTCAGAGGAGGACGGGGTGGCGCGTGCCATGATGTCCAGGGGGTTGCTGCGCGGCCGGGGGCGTATGCGCGGGCGTTTAGGTCAGCGACCTCCAGGGAGGTTGCAAGGGTCCGTGCCTCAGCTAGGCTGAGGGTGTTCTTCTCCAGCAATCGTTGGCGGATAGAGGAGGATTGCATGACGGCAACATAAGCGTCTCTAATTACAAGTTCCATGTGCTCAGTCGCCGAAACTTGGGGACAGGCGCACATTCTCCCGAGAGCTGTGAGGGCCTGGTAGAATTCTTTGAGTGACTCACCAGGGAACTGCTGTCTAGTCGTCAGGAGATGCCGTGCGTATACTTTGTTGACCGGCCGGAGAAAGTGTCCTTTCAGGATATCCATGGCCGCATCATAATCGCTTTCATCCTCAATCATTGAATATACCGCCGTGCCCACGCACGAGTGGAGGATGTGGAGTTTCTGCTCCTTGGAGGGTTTGCTGGCTGCAGTTGTCAGGTAACTGTTGAAGCGCGCCTGCCAATGTTTAAAGATTGCAGACGCATTTGAGGCATGCGGGCTGGTGCGGAGGCAGTCAGGCTTGATGCGTAGCTCCATTCCAAAATTCTAGCTGATTAAATTGATGTACCATCAATTGGACGCAAGGCACGATGAAGATCCGAACTGTGGCTTTAATCAGCTAGTTGTTAGCCCGGTGGTCGACTACAGAGAAAGGCCGACCGCCGGGAAACCTGGGTACTTATACCCCACCTCAGAGGCGGGGTCTACTTGCCTCTCGGCCAATTGGTGAGCAGTCACATGACTAGTCCCAGCCAATCAGACGAGAGGCACATGACCAGCCAGAGCCAATGGGAACCAATGCTCTGCACCAATGGCAGTGCTCCCACTCATATCACCACAGCGACTAGGGGATTTTCACAGTAACTTCATTGCAGTGTTAATGTAAGCCGACTTGTGACACAAATAAAGATTATTATTATTAGGAATTAGGAGCTGAAGTGGGCATTTCAGCCCCTTGAACCTGCTCTGCCATTCAATCAGATCATGGCTAATCTCTTCCTGGTCTCAAAGCTACCTCCCCACCTGTTCCCTATATCCCTGTACCCCATTTTAAAAATCAGAAATATTTTTATCTCCTTCTTGAAATCATTTAATGACTCAGACTCCACCACACTATGGGGCAGTGAGTTTCACAAATTCATCACCCTCTGCGAGAAGTAGTTCCTCCTCATCTCAGTTTTAAATCTAAAGGATGGATGGAAAGTCAAGGCATAGTCCAATCCTGAATTTCTGTACTAATATCCAATCCCTTGATGTTCTGCCATTACCCCTGTACTTCACACTTCTAACACATGCTTTTCCCATAAAGTTTCACAGATATTTCCACCCAGGAAAACTGGATGATGTTGGTGAGGGTGTGGTATCGGTGATTAAGAGCACAAGGCAGCCAGAGGAATGCAGAGTGGGTGAGAAGGGGCCAATTTCCCACAGAGCCAATCTCGAGTGCAGCCAGAACCCATGGGTGCTCATCTGACAAGAAAGGTGACCAAGGAATATCACACTTTTGTGCTTGTTCTGCGGTCAGGACTGAAATCAAGGATATTCAGCAAGTGACAAGTATGATTCTAAAGTCACCAACCCTCATTCTCAGAATCAGGGAATCAATCTACTTCTTCACTGCAGTTCTCAATGAAGTGTGTGGCAGCTTCACTGCAAACTGCAGCAGAGCCTCATCTAAGAAGTAGCAAGGACCACTCAAGCATCCACCTCTGTCAACATGTGGACTGTTCTTCTAATGCAATAGGGGCCAAAAAGACAGTGGCTCGTGTGTGATCTTCCAGGCCTAGGAAATTTGGATGCAGCTTCATGCACATTAAGGTTTTCAGGACCTGATTACTGATGTTGGCCAAACCATCCTGCTGATGAGTAACTGCCAGGGAATGAACATCTCCAACAAGAAAGAATCCAACTATCTCCCCTTCACATTCAATACCATAACCATCGCTGAATCCCCCAATCTCAACATCCAGGGACTTACCATTGACCAGAAATGAACTGGACCAGCCGGGTAAATACTGTAGCTACAAGAGTAGGTTAGAGGTTAGAAATTCTACAGAAAGTAACCCACTGCCTAATGCCACAAAGCCTGTCCAATATCTACAAGGTGTGTCAGGAGCATAATGGAATCTCCACTTGCCTGGATAAGTGCAGTTCCAGAAACACTCAAGAAGTTCAAGACCATCCAGCACAAAGCAACTCACTCGATGGGTACCCTATCCACCAGCATAAACATTCTTGTGCACTACCAATGCACAAGGGCCGCAGTGTGTACTATATACAAGGTCCACTACAAGCAACTCATCAAGGCTTCTTTGACATCACCTTCCAAACCCACGACCTCTTCAATCCCAAATGACGAGGGCAGCAGACGCATGGGAACACCAACACATGTGACTCCCTCACTGAGCCACTCACCATTCTGATTAGGAATGACATCGCTGCTCCTTCCCTGTCACTGAGCCAAAATCCTGGAGCAGCACAATAGGTGTACCTAACTCACATGGACTGCAGAGGTTCTCGAAGGCAGCTTAGCAGCACATCCTCAAGGGCAATTAGGGATGGGCAACTAATGTTGGCCTTTCTGGCAATGACCACGTCCCATGAATTATTTATTTAAAACAGAGATTCAGTGCCCATTGGACGGAAGATAACTGGAATTGAACTGCCCGAGGCTGTTTCTCGGGAAAAATGCTGGACTTCAATCACCAATTGAGCACCATGCCAGTGGACATAGGAGACACCAAGCTTGCAGGCACAGATCCAAGTGTTGGTGGCTCCCAAGGTGACTCCACCCAAGGATCAAGTTGCCATAAGAGGAACGTCATCTCAATTCCATTACCACCGGATGGCGAGACTGCGAACCCCAGTGACTTCCCCATGCTAGGGGGTCTTCCATATGTAGCCACCTAAGATGGACACTGGGCTAACAAAATGGAGAATTGCTAAGGCTGTAGGGAGAAAACAGTTTTAGCTAGGACAAGCAGTTTGCAAAAGGCTAATTAGCATTCTGCACGTATCGAAACCAGTTTATGGCCAGGTGCAAGATCTCAACCAAAGGTGTAAATAGCAAAACGCTTTGCATAGTAATGAGGCGATCCAGATCTGGGCCCACACAATAGCAACATTTGAGTTTGAATGGATACTTTGAGTGGACGCCCAGACGAAACGGCACCAGAAGTATCCATCACAAAAGACCCTAGAGACCGCCCCACCCATCGAGAAGAGACCCTCAGATTGGGGGATTTGTAAGATATCGATTGGGAAATGACCCAATCGATACATGGCAGGTAGAGGCCCGCCCCGAAGAGGCACGGACATTGGGGGACCTATAAAGGTAGACCCCGCACATGGTTCTGTCTGTTTTGCTCCGGCCCCGCTGTCTGTTTTTGTGCTCCGGCTTGGACTGCTGTTCTGACTCCGACTCCAGCCTCCAGATCCTGTCTTTCATCACCGGCTGTTGAGCACCAGCCATCGTTCATTAAGTGCCAAACGACGCTCGCTACGTGACCCCGGCATTACCTACACTCTAGCCGACTATTAGAGAACAGAAGGTGCAGTCCGGAAAGGAACAAAGGCCTTGTCCCCTGACCTTGCTGGTTCCTACTTAGATAAGTATTTAGTCATTTAAATAGTAGAAATAGGTATTAGTCTTTCGCGTATGCATGCGTATTTATTATATTTGTATAATAAATATCAATCGTTTGAACTTACTAATCGGTGTATAGTTTTATTACTTTGAACCTGACCTTGAAATACTTGTGAGGTGTCTAAATACGGCACCTGGCGACTCCGAGCTGAAATTACATACACAGAGCTGTAGTAGTGTTAAGCACACGATCTTTAAACGGAGGCGTGTTAATACACTCCAATAAACGCGTAATACACTCAAGTAAAACGTGCAACACATAACCCACAGAAGGGCCCCTTGGCAGCCATAGCTGCACCATGCCAACCATCTGCTCTATCCCTCACTAACCACCCACACTACTGGATCGGCACTGTAGCACAGTGGTTAGCACTGTTTCTTCAAAGCGCCAGGTTCTCTGGCTCGATTCCCGCTTGGGTCAGTGTCTGTGCGGAGTCTGCATGTTCTCCCTGTGGTCTGCATGGGTTTCCTCCAGGTGCTCTAGTTTCTTCCCACAAGTCCAGAACGATGTGCTAATAGGTAATTTGGACATTCTGAATTCTGTCTCAGTGTACCTGAACAGGCGCCGGAATGTAGCGACTAGCGGATTTTCACAGTAACTTCATTGCAGTGTTAATATAAGCCTACTTGTGACACTAATAAAGAGTATTATTTTGCAGAGCATGCCTAACTGGCCCAATGCCCCCACCTATCCTAAACCTCAATTGCCTGGTTGGGAGGCTGGCCTGCTCACATGGCACCCTGTTCCTTAAGGTAGAATCTGAGCAGTAGGCATTTTTCCCATCCAGCCACCCTTCCCACCGCCCTCCCACTTCCCAATTGCCACACAGCCCTTGAGAGTGGGCAACTGATATTTAATAGGATGGAGCAACAACACAGTAGCAAATTAGCTGCTGACCGGCTGCAAAATGTGGCTGTGGGTCTAACAAACAGCTGAGTTGGCGTTGCCCCTGGATTTTGGGCATGCTGCTCGGAAGAAATTCCAGTTTGGTTTTCTGAAACTGTACAATACTTGTCTCAGGAAATTAATAATGTCATCGGTCGTACTTAAGAGACGTACAAGTAAAAATTGCGTCTGGCTGGAGGTGATGTTTTAGAAGAGGATTATGGTTCGGAAGGTCAAAGATAAAATGCAAAATATGCATTCTCTTATTTTGAGAAACTTGCCCAGATGTGTTAAATAGTCGCAATAAAAGGGCAGCACGGTGGCGCAGTGGGTTAGCCCTGCTGCCTCACGGCGCCGAGGTCTCAAGTTCAATCCCGGCTCTGGGTCACTGTCCGTGTGGAATTTGCACATTCTCCCTGTGTTTGCGTGGGTTTCGCCCCCACAACCCAAAGATGTGCAGGGTTGGTTGATTGGCCACGCTAAATTGCCCCTTAATTGGAAAAAATTAATTGGGTACTCCAAATTTTTTTTTAAATAGTCGCAACATATGCAGTATTCACAAATAAATTTAGACTATCACATAATAATAAGCATCAAAATAAAGAATTTTGAAAGTTAATGGCTCAGTTGGATAGTAATCAGCATGCCTGTGTTTTTCTGTATTAAACCTGTGTTTCATATCCATTATTGTTTTGTCTATGAACAGACTGAATCATTTTTATATTACTTTCAGTTGGGGTGTCCTGAGAGTTTAAACATGCGGTGCACTGACAATTAATAAGGAGTTCAATCGGAAGATGAGCAGAACACCCCGCTTCCTACTCGGGTCCTCTGTCGATGCCGTGCAAATTAGGAAGATCAAAATCTAACGATGCTCATAATTTGCCGCGCACACTCTCATTTGCTTCAGCCTTTATTTTGAAAATTAAAACGTTTGGTTATTGAGAGAGAAAAAAATGAATAAAAACTTTTCAGGCTGAATATTTCCAAAAGTATTTTCCATGACTCGTGGGAAAAGTCACCTGGTGGGCAGATTGTGTGATTACAGTGTGACTCGAGTACAGCACTTGGACAATTTCCATTTTAAATGTAGGCGTAAGAAATTGTAATGTGAAAAAGTTGACACCAAGGTCGGATGAGAAACAGTAACAACAGGAAGTAAGATTTTGTGGAGGCAACATGTACTCAATAAGATATAGCGTGTGAAGAATTTACAAAGAAAGACATGAGCATCATGCTTTCTCCGACAGCGCTATCTAAAGTATAATCAGTGACCTTAGTTTAAATGAGATGGAAGTCCCAGGCAGACTATAAGGAATCAAAAAGCATTAATCAACAGGCATAAAATTTAATCTTAAGAGAGATCAGTGAGATACATACCATTAACAGCTATTCAAGAATCAGAATAGTACAGTACAGAAGAAGGCCATTTGGCCCATCAAGTGTGAGCTGGCATTTAGAGCAGGTTACTGGATAATGGAGAGGTGCATTTGGGAAATGGCTTATATAGTGCCCATATTCAAAAAGGAAACAGCTACCGACCCAATGGTTCCACTTCCATTGCCTTTGAAACAATCTAATCAATTATAAGGAATGTATTGGTGGGATGAGAAAAGGGGTGGTGCTGGATTAGGAATTTCTGTTGGAATCATTACTGTTTCCAATTTACATCAGGGATCTGAATTCAATAACTCAGTCCAAAGTGGCCATATTTAACAATGATACTAAACAGGCAAAATTACAACAGACAGGAGTTACAGAATTGGATAAAATGTATATCTCACTCTCTTGGGCAGTCCCTCAGCTTCAAGGATGACTTGATTCCACTCCGGAGAGGTGGGTTCTGCGGTGGCTGTATAGTCCAAGCCTGGATCCGCAGACTCTGCCACAGGTTTGGCAGGTGGTGCTTGATGAGGTGGGTAGGTGGGAGGCTCTGGATTCTGCGCTCTCCTTCTGTTGTTTGGAATGCTCCACCCTACAACACTCGAGGCGATTGGTGCCTTTGCGGATGCTTTTTCACCAACTTGTGTATTCTAAGGCAAGCGATTCCCTTGTGTCGGTGGGGATGTTGCATTTATTTAGGGAAGCTTTCAGAGTGTCCTTGTAGTGTTTCCTCTGCCCTCCTAGTGATCACTTGATATGGCCGTTCACCCACCAACGAGAGCAGTTCACCTTAAGTAGCACAGGTCTCAATCATACTGATACCCAAAAAGGACAAAGACCCAACAGAATGCGGTTCCTACAGGCCCATTTTGCTACTCAATGCAAAAATATGGCCAAAATCTTAGCCAAGCGACTGGAGAACTGCATCCCAGAAGTGATGGCAAAAGACCAGATGGGCTTTCTTCAGGGTAGACAGCTAATGTTGAACATCAGACACCGGCTGAATGTGATAATAACTTAATCCGGGGAGAGAATACCAGAGGTAGTCATTTCCCTGGATGCAGAAAAGGCCTTCGACAGAGTCAAATGGAAGTACCTCATAGAGGTGCTGGAGGGATTCGAGTTTGGAACAGGGTTCATTCACTGCCTGGGTGAAATTCTTGTACAACGCCTCCAAGGCGAGCGTTCGGACCAACACCACCAGCTCTAAGTACTTCCAGCCTCACAGAGGCACAAGGCAGGGATGCCCGTTGACCCCGCCGCTGTTTACCCGAGCGATTGAGCCACTAGCGATCGGGCTCAGAGCCATTGGAAGGGGATCCGGAGAGGAGACAGAGAGCACAGAGTCCTGCTCTGTGCAGATGACCTGCTCCTCTATGTCGCGAACACACAAAGCAGCATGGAGGGGATCTTGGAGATCTTGGATGAGTTTGGAGCCTTCTCAGGCTACAAACCCGACCTGAGCAAAAGCGAGATCTTCCTGGTGAACCTGCAAGGGTGAGGGACAGAGCTGGAGTGATTGCTACTTAAACAGGCTCAAAACAAATTCTGCTGCCTGGAGATCCAAATTGCCCATGAATGGACACTGATCCACAAGTGGAACCTGACCAGGCTGGTGGAGGAAGTTAAAAAGGATCTGCAGAGGTGGGACACACTCCCGCTCTCCCTGGCAGGGAGGGTGTAGACAATCAAGATGAATGTACTGCCCAGGTTCCTCTTCCTATTCAGATGCATATCAATCTATTATCCCAAAGACGTTTTTCAACTCAGTGGAAAAAATGTTCATGCCGTTTATCGGAGGGGGGGGGGACAAGAAAGAACCCAATGATCCCCAAAAAAGTCCTGCAAAAAACGAGAAGCATGGGGGGACCGAGCCCTTCCAAACCTGCATTATTACCACTGGGCAGCAACAGCGTAAAGAGTAAAGGGATGGATAAAGGAACCGGAGGCTGATGGCTAAGAATGGAGGAGGACACCTGCACAGGGACATCCTTCCGGGCCCTGGCCATGGCAGCGCTCCCATCCCCACCGAATAAGTACTCAACGAGCCCAGTGGTGGTAGCCACACTCTGGTCGTGGAACCAACTATGGCAGCACTTTGGTCTAACGGAGATATCCATTAAGGCCCCCATCTGCAACAACCACAGGTTTGGGCCAGCCAAAATGGACACCACCTTCAAAAGGTGGAGATAGGATAGGGGGACGCTGGCAGTTAGGGACTTTTACACAGACTGACAACACTAGAGGAACTGACAGAGAAATTCCAACTGACCGGGGGAAACAAATTAAGATACAGGCAAATTAAAAACTTCCTACGTAGGGAAATTTAGTGAGGGCCACAAAGAATCCAGCACGAGTTTTCAGGATACAAAGAAATAACATTTATTTACAATAACATATATATATACAACAGCAGCACCAACAACTTCCTTTGCTGCCAACTCCTCTCTCTCTGGTTCCAAACTGGCCATCCCTATTTATGCAGGGAGTCTGCTAATGATTTCTCCGCTCCCCTCATTGGGGAAGCTCATACTCCCACAGGATTGTGGGATTGTCATTCGTCCCCAGCCAATGGTAAGCAGGCAGGTTATAACAGGAAACAAAGACATTCCCACGGGTTCACAACAATCACAATTCGAGGACCCATTTGAAGTGGACAATCTGGGGGGGGGGGGGGGGGGGGAAAGTTGGGACCTGTATGGCCGACTATGGGAAAGGCATGCTCTCCACTGGACGAGACAAGGGAAAAATGGGAGGAGGACCTATGGTTGGAAATAGGGTGGGCACTTGGAGCGAGGCACTGCAGAGGGTCAATGCACAGGGTCAACTGCACCTCCACTTGCGCGAGGCTAAACCTCATACAGTTTAAAGTGGTACAAAGACCACACTTAACCAGAACGTGAATGAGCAGGTTCTTCCCGGAGGTGGAGGACAAATGTGAACGGTGCAGGGAGTCCGGGCCAACCACGCCCACATGTTCTGGGCTTTCCCCAGATTTGTCGGGTTTTTGACAGCCTTCTTCGAGGCGATGTCCAAGGTTGTGGAGATGAGGGTGGAGCCGTGCCCGAGAGTGACAGTCTTCAGCGTATCAGAACAGCCAGAACTCTTTATGGGGAAGGGGGCAGATGCCCTAGCCTTTGCCTCCCTAATCATAATAATAATCTTTATTGTCATAAGTAGGCTTACATTAAAACTGCAACGAAGTGAAAAGTCCCTAGACGCCACATTCCGGCGCCTGTTCAGGTACATAGAGGGAGAATTCAGAATGTCCCAAATTACCTAACAGCACATCTTTCGGGACTTGTGGGAGGAAATCGGAGGACCCGGAGGAAACCCACGCAGACAAAGGCCATTTGGCCCATCGAGTCTGCACTGGCCCTTGGAAAGAGCACCCTATCCCTATAACCCAGTAACCCCACCCAACCTTTTTGGACGCTAAGGGCAATTTAGCATGACCAATCCACCTAACCCGCACATCTTTGCATTGTGGGAGGAAACCGGAGTACCCGGAGGAAACCCACGTAGACACGGGGAGAATGTGCAGATTCCACACAGACAGTGACCCAAATCGAGAATCGAACTTGGAACCCTGGTGCTGTGAAGCAACAATGCTAACCACTGTGCTATTGTACCGAAGAATCCTGCTCGGCTGACGATTGGCAGCACCACCCAAAGCTGCAGACTGGCAGTCCGACCAATCAGAATTTTTCCAAATGGAGAAAATCAAATTCACCATCCGGGGGTCGGAAAAGGGCATCCATAAAACGTGGGAGCCATTCGCCAATCTGTTCCAAAATCTGTTTGTGGCCAGCAGCCAATAAGCCAAGGGGAGGGGGATCCACAGAAGAACCACAGGCACAAATGGAAAGAGAGGGCGAGTGGAGAAGGAGGGAGACAGGGAATAAAGAGGCACAGAACCTAACCATACCCCACACAAGCAACCTAACAGGATGTAGCATACGTAGCACTACGATACCCCAATGGGTCTATGTTTGATGAACCAACAAACAAAAAATTCACCTGATGTAGGAGCTGCAGTCTGAAATCTAATGATTCCCAAAAAACCTGTTGGACTTTAACCTGATGCTGTAAGACTTCTTGCCATTTGCGATTGATGAACAAATTCAGTGTCAGTTTAAAATATTTTTTGGGAGGTTCTCTAGACTTTGTTGTGACAGACACCGATACAGCATATTTTGGGAAGAGATGGGCGCTGTGCAGTGCACAAGCAGTGGTCCCAGACTATTTTTTCCTCATTTAATTTGAGACAACATAGCGGCATCAACTTGAGTGAAGGGATCCTGATCAGGGACAAGGTTTACTTGGTGGTCTTCCTCACCGTTGGCAACTCACTCATTTTTCACAGATTATGCTCCTGTAAAGTAGCTAGGGGCATTTTACTACTTTAAAGTCGCTGAATAAAACAATGTTGTTGAGTTTGCATTCATTTGCAATTTCCGAGGCCAGGTGGCCCTGGAAAAGCATGCAGTCTCTGCCAGCCATGGAAGGCCTCACTTGTACATGCCCACCATCTCCAGGGTCATCTGGGAATGGCCAAGGCTACGAAGACAGAACAACCAACTTCACAGAGCCGTACCAAAACATTGGTTTGTGAATGGGCACCTTAATGGGCAAGGTTTGGGTGGGCACAGGCTTGTCTGCTGCTCCTGCACAGGGTGGCTGAAGATCAGAACCCTGCAGATGTTTTCTGACCCGTTGAGCATTATTTGCTTTCATCATTGAAAAAAATTTGGCAATTACCAAGAAATTAATGTTACCCCATTATTAATTGTCATGGCTCCTAATCTCTACTTGACTGAAATCTTCGTGCCTAAAATATTAATTCATGAGGATTATTGTAGAGGAACACATTGACTAAAACATTGCTAATGTTTATATTTGTTTTTTTCTGGTTAGTGACGGGACCTTTGGTTGTCTTGTTGGTTGGCCTGATGCTGTGGGAAGCTGCAGTTTCAATGAAACGAACAGGGGCCGCAGGGGAAACAGTCACTGCATTCCAAGAAAACACGTGCTCCTGTCATTTCCGAGCCAGGCAGCCGCCCCGCCGCGCAATCGCCATTGGTCGCCTGGCCTCAAAACCGGCGCCTGCGTCACAAAGGAGCGGCTGTCGCTGACGTCAGTGGCAGGCACCGCGCGCTTCCGCCGCCCCGATGCAATAAGTTCCGGGCACATCCCCTTCCGCGAAGGGGGAGGTGAAGAGGCTGGACTTTCCAGAAATTACGTCACGGCATTTCCCCACCGCAATTGCGAAACTCGCACCGTCCTCTCACGCAGAAGGGAGCTTAGGTGGCTTGGGAGAATACGGAATCACGAGAGCGGCACCCCCGCGTCGTTTTCGAGGTGTTTTGCTCGCCGTGTTGCAGTGTTTTTGTGAGGGTCTATATTGCGGCGGGGATCGATACGGCTCGGAGCTGTGGGTTGGGTGGCGCGCACTGCGCCTGCGCCGCGCCAGCTGCCCTTTTTTCCCCATTTTATTTTTTGTTGGAGACAAAATGGCGGCGAGCGAGGGGATTCTGATCGGGGACAAGGTTTACTCGGCCGTCTTCCTCACCATCGACAACTCCCTCATCCCCGAGGAGAAGCTCTCGCCCACCCCGTCCATGCAGGATGGCCTGGACCTGGAAGTGGAGACCGACCTGCGGATCCTGGGCTGTGAACTGATCCAGTCGGCCGGGATCTTGCTGCGTTTACCGCAGGTGGGTATGGGCGGCCGGGCGGTGGCGGTGGGGCGGCCGCGCCTCGTATCATCCTCAACTTCCACCTCGCTAAAACTCTGCTCGTTCTCTGCCCCGCAGGTGGCCATGGCTACGGCCCAGGTCCTGTTCCAGCGCTTCTTCTTCTCCAAGTCCTTCGTCAAACACAGTTTCGAGGTGAGTCCCCGGGACGGGAGGGAGGCGGGATCCTCTCGGCGGGTCCGCCTGCCCCGGGAGAGCTTGGCTGGGTGTCTTTACGTTGTTCGGGCCCGGCAGAAACCTGCTGCAAATGGAGGCTGGGCCGGGTGGTTCATCCAAGATGGAAGCGGCCTTGTGGCGACTGTTGACTTGTCGCCTCTCCCCGGGAGAGAGAGCCTGCCCCGGGAGGCGGGACGAGTTCTGTTTCTAGCTTGCTCCGTCAACATCGGGGTTCTCACTAGCTTTGTAAAATCTGTGGAGTTGGATTGCATTTTCGCCGTAACTTGCAGTGCGATATATTAGGGAATTTCCTGTTCCACCGCTAAATTTGTGCAACATTGGGTGTGAGCCAAGTTGTCCCATTCAATTGCATCATGTCTGGTCTGATTCTTATCTCCTGCCCGCCTGGATTCCATAAACTCGGTGCTTTGTCTCGCCATCTTAATTCCACTTTTGCAATTTTCAATTGATCCCTTCATCACAACTCCTTGTGAGGGTCGAGAATGCGTTTCAAATTTTGCTGGCCCTTTGTGTGAAAAGGTGCTTAATGAAATCGCTCTTTCATGTCCTAGATTAATTTTCAATACCCTCCTGCTTCCCATCAGAGGAGATGAGTCGAAAGAGAAAAGACTATCAAGCCTGAGAGGATGGTGATGAATTCAGTTATGCCTTTTAAAAGGAATTGGATCCATACCTAAAGATAAATACAGAGAAAAAGGGCAGTGGAGTGGAACTAATTGAATCACTCTTGTGGAGAGCTGTTACAGACTCTATGGGCTGAATGGCCTTTTATGCTGTAATTATTCTGTGATATAACTACTTTGTAATCATAAAATATCTGTCATAGATCATCTTTCACTAAAACAAACAGGTGCCCTGCTGGCTTCAAAGACTTTAGCTTTTCATCCTCTAAGATTGGGGGGGCGGTCTAGCTAGTAAATCCTCGTCCAGTTAAATTTCATCCTTTAACCATGCTTCAGATTCACAACAATGCAATGCCATGAGATTTGTTTTGAGATGTATTCCATACCTGTGCAATGTTTTTAAAAAAAACATTAAACTGGATATTCAAAGATCAAATAATGCTTTTTCTATTGCATGGTATATTGTCCCTGTTAAAAAGTAATCCACTGACCCATTTGGATAAACATGGCAGATCAGCTGGTAATAAAAATTGATTATTTTTCAGATTGTTGCAATGGCTTGTATCAATCTTGCATCAAAAATTGAAGAAGCTCCTCGCCGTGTGAGAGATGTGATAAATGTATTCCATCATTTGCGTCAGCTAAGAGGCAAAAGGTAAGCCCTTTTCTTCAACTCGTGTTTGCTGATCAAAAAGCATTCCTTAACATGCCCAAGCTTTCAGGAGTCTTACTAATCAGTTGCACCTGATCTTCACTGTTGGCTGAGTGGGGAAAACCGTGATGTAATGAGCCATGCAGACCAGGATGGCCCCAGGTTCAATTCTTGGCCTGTGTGGAGTTAGCAGACCTTAGTACCATCGGTGCTACACTTGGTTACAATAATCCAGTGTGTTGGGGAAGGATGAACACACAGAATCCATTACTGCACTAACTCCCAGTGTGTTGGTGGGGAAGGATAAACAGGAAGAATTCACTACTGCCTAATAACTCCTGCTGGAAAATGTTCAAGCGGATAGGCTGCATTTAAGTTTGTGACCAAGTAGTCTGCTTACGTTCATTGTCTAAGCTTGTGGGCGAAGAGTAGCCACTTTTTTAATGTGGTGTAAGTGATCTCCTATCACAATGAAACCTGTGCTCTGGGGTGAGTCATAATCTTTTAAAAACACAATTTCGATGGGGAACAAGCTCAAAAGATAGTCAGCGATGACCAGTTGATCTGACTAGAGGGAATTTTACAACTTTAAGTTTAGCTTTGGCAATAAGACATTAATTTTAAACATCAAACTAAAATAGAGAAACTAAGATAAGCTAGGGAGTCATAATATATTTGAGGAGTACTGTATCAAATTGATAGCTGTGAGACATCAAATTAAGTTGAAAGGAGATATTTCTCCTTTCCCTTAATACCGTGAAATAAGTTAGGTAAGAATGGCATATCACTGTTATTAATGAACTTTGTTCTGTTGTGATCAGGTTTAACTACACTTTTAGCACTATGCAGGAGTGTTGCTGTTGGAGGGAGGCTGGTTTTCCTTCCATAGATTGCGCACTCCTTGTATAGTATAAACAGCTCCAGTCTAAAATGTGGGTCTACGGTTCTGCCAACAATGTAAGTGCAAGGAGGGAACACACAAGCAATGGTCTTCTGTGACCCAAACTATAGCACCAAATATAAAAGTTCCTTTTAGTTAGCTTGCAAAAATGTTGACTGGAATCTAGAATTTGTGAATTGGCCAATTAGATGAGAGCTATGTAAAAGGAACTAATGGCATTCTGGAGTTCACTGGCACGTTCGAGTCATGATGCTCCTTCCCATCTCCGAAGAAGGCAGTCTGGAAACACTGGCACAAGACAACACGTAACTAGATAAATGGCAGAATGAATCTGCGTAGCTGAGCCTGACTATTTAAATCTACTCCAAACACATTACCACTTCATTTGCATATGTAGCAGAAAACCAAAATATTTACAAATATTGACTTCCTAAACTTTGAACATCTGTAAAAATTTGCAATTGCATTCTAATGCTCTATTTTGTGAATTTGTATTTTTTGTATATCGGCTGCTTAACTGAAGCTTGTAAATTTTTTACTTAATTGGTGAACCACCGAGTTGTGTAAATAAGATAATGGAAGAAGTGATTTCTTGCATAAATAAAATTGAATGGCTAATTGGTTTTTAATCTTCAGAATTTTAAATTCTATGGTAACCTGTTGTATCACAGTTGTGGGGAAGGGGGGAAAGTTGACCTCTTTTTCTCCATATTTATTGGCTTAGTGATCCACCAAGAAGAATTCCTTTGTCAAAAAAGGAAAAATATGACAAACCATAATTTCGCAGGATTTCTGATAGTTTCAAAAAAATCATTGATAGAGAATGATTAGTCTTCAATAATACACTTTGTATATGAAAATCGGGTTGCTTCTTGCTGTGATCAATTTTACTATTGTGCATTAAGTTAAAATGCAATATTGACTTTTATTCTTTTTTCCCTTGCAACCAACCTAACAGCGACCAACTACATTTACCAAAGACTGGGTGATGTGGAATGGTACGTAAAGATGAAGCTGTCGACATGGCAACAGTGAAAATAAGAAGTGCCGTTTGATCCCGATGGAGAACCAGTGCTCTTTGAACGGGTCACTGGAATCGGGGGCTTTGGAAGGTTGGGCACAGCACCATTAAAACCTAGGAACTCCTGTACTTGGTTCTCAGCTTTTTGTCTTTGCTGTCCAGGTGGTACCATCGCATTTTTGCCTTGGCTTTTTTATAACTATTTACTCTGAATGACAGGGAGGTTAGTATGTTTCTTCAGAAACTTGAAACTTGTTAAAAAAATCAAATTGCTTTTTTCAATTTATAATGGAACCTTTAAAAGCCTGAGCTAGTGAAGTATTGTTAGAGATAGACCAAAATGTTTTTTTTACATTACTCTGCTTAAGTTTTAGAACTTGGTTTTTGAAAGTAAGGGTAGAATTGTGTGATAAATTGAGGAATTCCTGTTAATGGAAAACATGCCCCAGCGTTTGCACTTCTGTAAAAAAAAAAGAAGAAAAAAATTGCAGTGTGATTACAGGATAGAAGTTCTCTTATTTTATAAGTTCTTTTAGAAACGGTGGTTATAATACTCCAAAATACAGCATGTGGATTGTGCTAGGGGTGACAAATTCTGACTAGCAATTTTCAACCTTTCAAAACCCTTGCTAAGTTTCACTTGGGACATTTAACGATGCCAGCTGAAACCTAATTTGGTTCAAATTAAAGCCTTATCTCTGAGTGAAACATCTTTAGTTCAAGGCTTTCTCCAGGACTCGATGGTGCAATCTAGATTGATGTTTCAGTGTGATTTTTGAGGGAATGCTGCATTGTTAGGTGATGCCTTTTTGATGAGATGTTCAACTAAAGTCCACCTTGAGGGTGCAGGTAATTGCAAATCTAATTTCCGACAAGTTCTTCTAACAGTTCTGTGGAATCTTTATCAAACACCTAATGTTTACAACCCTTTTTTGTTGAGGGTTGTCTTGTGTAGAACTTTTCCGTCACCCAGCACCAGACATAAGTTAACTTTGGCTGTTCCATCTCATAACTGTATTGTTGAATTTTGCTGCTTGTACTGCAGATGTTTTACACGTAGTTTTAACTTTCTAGGGATTGGATGGTTAATTGCTATATAAATATGTCTTTAAGGTGCATTTACTCCATGACCCTAGTGCTGATGCAAAGTAGTTTTACTGCACATTGACCTTGCAGCTGAAGTTCAACTTGGAGCCAGGCTTCAATTGACATTGGAATAAGAGAAAGTTCAATTTTTTTGTTTTGGAGGGGCACCACATTCTGCTTTAAACCAGAATCAGTTAGGATTTTTTTACACTGGCACCAAACTTCTGTAAATGCACCCATATTTTCTTGGGGGTGTCTAAACTACAGGAAGACTTTCCAGCCGTGCAATCCCAATTGCTCTTGCTGTCGTGTGCTTTTGGATACCGGAATTTGCTACATTGAACTTTGTTGCCGTGGTGTTTTGGATTTGTTCTTGGCACTGAACTGCTAAAAGTTGATAACCTAACAACACCACTGAAGAAACAGTGCTAGTTCTTATGAAACAAATAGATCTCGATTCAAATTGGTTAACCAATATCATCCAAAATAATTGACTAATGCCTGGAAGATCGTGGGCAACACGTCAAACAACAGGACAATGCAATAGCACTTGGCTTTGGAGTAAGTAAAACTTAGCCTATGATCTTGACGCTGCTGTCCGATAATGGTAAACGAATATAAATGTGCTGTCAACACGAGAATTGAAAAACATTTTCTAATTTATACCAGACCAGAATCAAAATTGGAAACATGATATCACAATACATTAAATTTTGGAAGATTATATTTGCAAAGAAACTCATGTTTGCAATATTAATTGGCAAAATAATCATTTGGTAAAGTGTCCCCCACTAAAATAGTTCTTTCAAGTGTGCTGTTAGGGCTGAATATTTTAATTGTCAGTGAAAAGCAACACCAAATTTATTGCATGGTGTCAGGAAAAATAGTTTCATGTTTTTAATCCAACACAATATAAACAGCGTTTTTAGCAGGTAACAATTGCGTTTTTGTTATTTCCCAAGACATTTTGAGGGGAGTGACTAAATAGTCAATAACGGTTAAGGGATAGGACAAGTGTATGCAGAAGTCATTTACTCCTTTATTTTAATTGCCGTTATTTTTTTAAAATATGCTAGGCCAAATGCACAGCCGATTCAGAATGCAGAGATGTAGGTTACAGTATCAGATTCTTTGTAGTCCAGCTCAAGGCACGAGGAAATGTAAAACCTGGTTCTACAATGCCACCAGCTGTAAGGGTGTAATTAGCGCATAGCAATTTCACATGTGCAGTTTCCACTATAAAATGTACACCTCAGTTATTAACAATGGGAAGTTCAACACAAAACAAGGTCTTAAAATATTTTTCTAAGATAATCTGGATCATTATAGTGACAGGTAGATGAATGAATGAGCATTTATCTAAAACTGATTTTAAAATTCACTACACGCTTGTGATGGGTTTTCTCATTTTAAGTAATTTAATTGGTGATATCCCTGTGGTCCCTCAAAAATAAACTCGGCCTTGAGAGGTTGTGGGTTTCGATAGATTACTGGTCATGGAGATAACTTCCAACCAAGCGACTTATTTTTTCCTCATCAGTATTCATTTTTCCAGCAGTGCATTCAGAAGCAGTAACCAATTCCGGCCAATGATTTTGTTTTTCCTTGTACGTGCTTAGCCTGTTGAGTCCACTTGTAGCAAATGCTGTCCTGGTTGAGCTCTCACAAGGTTTTCACCACAGAACTGCTGGTCTATTTTCTCAGTACTTCATGGAGGTAGCAATTTCATCAACTTTCAGAATTTATTTTGTCAAAAAAGAATAGTGGACGCTCATCAATAGTAGATTGCGAATGGAAATCTGGAGAACATGTTGGATGACTGATAAATCTGTTACTTGGGAAATTGCTTATGTTCATTAATCACATTGACCTGTGTTTGAATGTTCCACCATTGAAACTTAATTTTCTAGTTAAACCATTCAGTTCAAAAGGTACAAGATTCTACAGCATGGACATTTATTTTAATACCTTGTATCTAAAAATTATTAGTGCACTACCGTAACTGTTTAACATGTTTAATTTTATGAATTTAAAATACTTGGTGAATGAATATTTGGAAATAAACTTGGCCAATTCCCAAAATCCAAAGAGAAAATAGTGTGACTCAAAGGCAATTAGGGATGTGCAATAAATGTTGGGCCAGCCAGCGAAGCCCACATCCCTTGAATTAATTTTTAAAAAATGTAAAATCAATTTGACATTGCGTTTCACTAAATTGTGGTATTTTGTGAATACAAATGTTTAGTATTTAAGTAGAACATTCATTTTCATACTAATCAATCATGTCACCCGTAACAGTTAATGTTTTAGCATTTAGAAACATATTTTGGAAAAGTGTTCTCGTGAGTACATAAAACGGTTCAGGCAGTGAGCGACCAAGGAGGTCATGGACCTGACTGGCTGCCCCTCTATCTCGGCCGGGTGTCCCTTGAGAGGGAGCATGCGTTGTTCTCGGGAACCATCAAGGCCTTCCATTCCCACTGGGCATCTCGAGGATTGGGGGTGCCGAATTGACCGTTTTAATCACATTTTAGCATTGTGTTTTAAAGTTTCATTTAAAAAAAAAAAAAATTTAAGCCTGTATCCCTTTATGAGTCAGTTTATTTAATTTAGTTTATTTGGTTTAATCAAAATAGTTGCTATTCCCAAGCATTGAACTCCAATTCTCATACAAGAGTTAAGGCAATTTTTCCATAAGCGCTGTGTTATAAATGGGGAGAGGCCTGATGCCCTGTTTTCACCCAAAGTAACCCTGAATTTTGTACTCTTTCAATTATAAAATGTTATAAGACACAAGATTCACTTGGTAAAAGTTTCTTTGAGCAGCGACCAAGTGCCTTGGATCAGGAAGATGGGTGACACAGTACTTCGATTAACTTGTTCACTGGCATGTGTCATATAAGCAAATCCTACACTGTAATTACGGAACAGTACCAATTTATAAATGTTGGAAGTGCAGTTGGTTGTAATTTAAATGGTAAAGTCGAGGACATATTCTACAATTAATTGGGTGCATTTATAAAATACGCTTATTGTTGGCCCCAGTAAAAAAAAAAAATTCAACTGAGAAGATTAGAGTCTACAGATCAGGAAGTCTTCTGTGGAGTTGTATTATGTAATGTAGAAATGTGTGGGTTGCATGTGGTTGGGATAAGAAGGTATAAAATACGGGCACTGGAATTTACTGAGTATAGTAATATACTAATAGTAAAACAAATACAAATGTATCCTCTGGTTTTGGATTTACTAATGTATATAATCTTTGGTGGCTTTGTGTTTTTTTAATGTTTATTTGTTATGGGACATGGGCGTCACTGGGCCAGCATTTATGGCCATCCCTAATTGCCCTTGAGGGGGCAGTTAAGAGTCACCCACATTGCTGTGGGTCTGGAGTCGCATGTAGGCCAGACCAGGTAAGAACGCAGATTTCCTTCCCTAAAGGACATTAGTGAACCAGGTGGGTTTTTACAGCAATCGACAATGATCTCATGGTCATCATTAGACTTTTAATTCCCAATTTTTATTGAATTCAAATTTCACCGGCTGCAGTGGCGGGATTCAAACCCGGGTTCCCAGAGCATTACCCTGGGTTTCTGGTTTACTAGTCCATTGACTATGCCACCGCCTACCCTGTTCAGTAACTGCGTGCTCTATGTGGCATCTTCATACTTTCATGTAGATTTTGGGCAGAGATATATAAAATTACACATAGTAATTTTTACTAAGTTATGTTTCATAACCACCTTAAAGGTGCTGCCTGTAAGAGAAGGAATAATAAGACTGCCCTGAAATCTGCCAATGTTTGGCGGTTGATTATCCGTTATAGTATAATAACTTACAAGTTAGTCAGTTTTAGATGCAGTGAGCATCAATAACTGTTGAATTAAGATTGACTTTAAATTAATCACTCTGGGGAGGTGGTGGGAGCAGGTACGCTAGCGGCATTTAAGGGGCATCTAGACAAATATATGAATAGGGTGGGAATGGAAGGATGCAGACTCCGTAAGTGCGTATGGTTTTAGTTTAGGCAGGTACGATGGTCAGCGCAGGCTTGGTGAGCCGTAAGGGCCTGTTCTCTCTGCTGTTTGTTCTATTACCCAATTAGAATATTCCAGTGCTTACTGATGCATACATCAGAAAACATTAATTAGCTTAAGTTCTGAAGAAGGAAATATCTGCCAATGCATCATCCTATTTAGAAGTAGGTTGTTGATCAGCAGTGTTACTGACTTGTAATTGGAAGGTAGCCTTGGTAGAATAGAAATGAAATTGCCAATAAAGTAGTGGGAGTCATACCCATCTACGGAAAATAACTTGTTAAAACTAATGTTATTGATATGGAAATACCATTAAACATTACCTTCAGTGGGGCTAATTATATCATGGATTGGTTGGGAGTAGGACCAGTATATAAAAAGTATTGGGACAGAGTTGCAATTTGTTGAGTGCCAAAATATTCAGTTCAGATCTGTAATATATTTAAGTCATACGATTTAACTATACCTTCTAAAGCCACCATTTAAAGAGGCAATAAATACAATCCTACACCATTTTTTTGAATTTCGATATGATGGGGCTGGCGTGGAACATTGAGTAGAAGCTTGCCTTTTGAATAGATGCTTGTTGTTATTTTTTTTATTAAGAGAATGCTTTTTTAAAGACTTGCAAACGTTTGGTCTTGAATCAGAATAATACCCGGTTGATTTTCTCAGTTGCTTTTGAAGTCTTTGTTTTAAGTAATGCAGTAAGCAATTTAGACATCAGATAAGTCCGTTAGATTTAATTTTACAGAATCTTTTCTGTGGTTTTAAAATGATATTGAAAAAAGACTTGGTTGTGTAGTTTTGTGAGCAGATTGGCACCAGAAGTACGAACAAAACATTTTAGTAGTTGTATGAAGAGATTACCATTCTGAATGAAGTTCTGTACATTTTGTGCATCTAAATTTATATCTAATTGTCAGGTTTTAAGAAACGTGGTCTTCATTGTAGCATAATAGAGCATGGTGTTGGTTAAAATGTGTATATTAAGAAAATGCACATGATTTAGCTTTTTGAAGTTTAGGTATGTATAACGTTCTGTGAATTCTTTACAGAAATTGCTAACCATTTATCTTTTTTAATGGCCTTATTTTCTTGGATAGGTTCTACTACTCTAGAATATTATTTCATTCATAACTGGTGGTAACTGCTAAACAGGTTGTTCAGCATATTTGCTGTATAATTTTCAGTTTGAAATGGACAGCACAAGACCAAAGCTTTGGAAGCAGTTACAGGAGTTTCTTCTGGTTGGTTGGAAGGGGAAAAAATGTCCCTGTAGAGAATTAGAAGACCGAGCTAGTTCCGACTGTTTTTGTTTTAGACTTGCAAATAGTTTTGATTTTTTTAAACCAGGACTCCAACACCACTGATACTTGATCAAAACTACATTAACACCAAAAACCAAGTGATCAAAGCAGAAAGGCGAGTGTTGAAGGAATTGGGATTTTGCGTTCATGTAAAGCATCCACACAAGGTAAGTGTGCAGTCAGTTGCATTTTACTCCTGTAGAACTGGAAGTTTTGTTTTAAAATGACAAATCTAATTCTTTTCTCCCTACTAGATAATTTTTATGTATCTTCAAGTCCTTGAGTGTGAACGGAATCAAACACTTGTCCAAACAGCCTGGTAAGTTCCTGCTTTCACTATGTAAAGCCAAGGAAACTATCTGACATTAAAATAATATTTAATATATATCCATAAGACCATAAGACATAGGAGTGGAAGTAAGGCCATTCGGCCCATCGAGTCCACTCCGCCATTCAATCATGGCTGATGGGCATTTCAACTCCACCTACCAGCATTCTCCCCATAGCCCTTAATTCCTCGCGACATCAAGAATTTATCTATCTCTGCCTTGAAGCCATTTAGCGTCCCGGCCTCCACTGCACTCTGCGGCAATGAATTCCACAGGCCCACCACTCTCTGGCTGAAGAAATGTCTCCGCATTTCTGTTTTGAATTTACCCCCTCTAATTCTTAGGCTGTGCCCACGGGTCCTCGACTCCTCGCCTAACGGAAACAGTTTCTTTGCGTCCATCCTTTCTAAGCCATGTATTATCTTGTAAGTTTCTATTAGATCGCCCCTTAACCTTCTGAACTCCAATGAATACAATCCCAGGAACGCCAGCCGTTCCTCATATGCTAGACCCGCCATTCCAGGGATCATCCGTGTGAATCTCCGCTGGACACGCTCCAGTGCCAGTATGTCCTTCCTGAGATGTGGGGCCCAAAACTGGACACAGTACTCCAAATGGGGCCTAACCAGAGCCTTATAAAGGCTCAGTAGCACATCGCTGCTTTTATATTCCAACCCTCTTGAGATAAATGACAACATAGCATTCGCTTTCTTAATCACGGATTCAACCTGCATGTTTACCTTTAGGGAATCCTCGACTAGCACTCCCAGATCCCTTTGTACTTTGGCATTATGAATTTTCTCACCGTTTAGAAAGTAGTCTATGCTTGGATTCTTTTTTCCAAAGTGCAAGACCTCACATTTTCTCACGTTGAAATGCATCAGCCATTTCCTGCACCACTCTCCCAAACTGTCTAGATCCTTCTGCAGCCTCCCCACTTCCTCAGCACTACCTGCCTGACCACCTAACTTCGTATCATCAGCAAACTTCGCTAGAATGCCCCCAGTCCCTTCATCCAGATCATTAATATATATGGTGAACAGCTGCGGCCCCAACACTGAACCCTGTGGGACACCGCTGGTCACCGGCTGCCATTCCGAAAAAGAACCTTTTATCCCAACTCTCTGCCTTCTGTCAGACAGCCAATCCTCAACCCATGCCAGTAGCTCACCTCGAACACCATGGGCCCTCACCTTACTCAGCAGCCTCCTGTGTGGCACCTTATCAAAGGCCTTTTGGAAATCCAGATAGACCACATCCACTGGGTTTCCCTGGTCTAACCTACTTGTCACCTCCTCAAAGAATTCTAACAGGTTCGTCAGGCACGACCTCCCCTTACTAAATCCATGTTGACTTGTTCTAATCCGACCCTGCTCTTCCAAAAAATTAGAAATCTCATCCTTAACGATCGATTCTAGAATTTTACCAACAACCGAGGTTAGGCTAATTGGCCTATAATTTTCCATCTTTTGTCTTGATCCTTTCTTGAACAAGGGGGTTACAACAGCGATCTTCCAATCGTCCGGGACTTTCCCTGACTCCAGTGATTTTTGAAAGATCTCAACCAACGCTTCCGCTATTTCTTCAGCCACCTCCCTCAGAACTCTAGGATGTAGCCCATCGGGGCCAGGAGATTTGTCAATTTTAAGACCTTTTAGCTTTTTTAGCACCATCTCTTTTGTAATGGCAACCATACTCAACTCAGCCCCCTGACCCTTATAATTTTTGGGATATTACTAACGTCTTCCACTGTGAAGACAGACGCAAAGTACTTATTAAGTTCTCCAGCCATTTCCTCATCTCCCATCACTAGCCTTCCAGAATCAGTTTGAAATATCAAATTCACAGAGCTAAAAATTGACGATTGGCATTCTAACTTTTGTAATTGTATCCATACAGAAACGGGTACAGACAATTCAGTGTAGCAACTCTTTTTTTTAATGGTGTGCGTTTGTACTGTAAATTCTTGATGAACATGATCCTGTAATTTTTATATACTGTTTTTCATGGCTTGTTTACTATCATAAAGGAGAACTCAATTTAACATTGTTCTTTTTTCTACTCTTTTTAATTAAAGGGTAGTCCATGATAAGTCATAGAACTCAAAGAACTCTGCCCTCTGAACTGCTTCTCAACTACATGACCTCAGGATGGCCTTTGATTGGTTGCCCCTTCAGCCAATCCAGTGCAAGCTCTCATCCGAGACAGCTATTCACTGCAGTGGTCACAAAACATCTGGCAACATCATCTAGTTCTGGCGGGGTTTTGAAGGATTTGTATTGACTTTTGGAAATGGATGTTCAACACGTGTACTTGCAATAACTTAGGTTATATGTCTAATGTTTCTAGTTGACTTAAGTTTTAGAATTAATTTTTAAAGCATGGTGAAGAGAAGGAACTCTATCTTATCAATTGGTACACTATACTCTTGAGTATTTCACATCAGCATAAAAGATTTTGCAGCATACTACTGAGGATTTTAGATTATTTTACCCTAACCGTGACAAACTTTGCAGCCAAGAATTCTCTGGATGCTTCCTATTTGGATTTGTTTATTGTCACGTGTACTGAGGTACAGTGAAAAGTATAAAAGTAAGCGGCTCAACAGATCATTAAGTACTTGAAAAGGAAATAAAATAAAATACATAATAGAGCAACACAAGGTACACAATGTAACTACATAACACCGGCATCGGGTGAAGCATACAGGGGTGTAGTGTTAATAAGGTCAGTGCATCAGTGAGTCGTTTCGGAGTCTGGTAACAGCGGGCAAGATAAGCTCACTACTAGGGGGAATGCGGATGTGGTTATAGGAATCGGTTTACAACCAATACAGTGGGAAAACCTATGCTTAGACAATGAAGTGTAAGGAATGGATTTGTGCTGCATAGGACAGGCTCAAGTATAGATGCATTGAAGCTTTGAATGCATTGGAAGCAGAAATTACTACTTCTTCAACCAGTCTATTGTAACACCAGACTAAGACTGGTAGTTATCCTGGGCTTTAAAAATGTTCTGCTGAGAAATGCCGTTTGCTTTGGTGGCTATGTGGTTCCAACATTCCGCATCCTAACCCATTCCACTTTATATCTCAAGTGGTTGCAGCTGAAATTGCAAGTCATCCAAATTTGGCCTTTCCATTCTGTTCTGGGGAACTAGATATTTTGAACACTGGAGCCAATGAAGTGGGTGTTAAGTGGGAATTTTACCACTTATTTTGCTGCTGGCTAAACTTGGTGTGAACCACATTATAATAAAATTAGCCTGCTTTCAAATTGTGATTTTAAAATACCAGGTAAAACTGGTCACTTTACACGTTACTACACAGTTTCTATTGGACTATTGCAAAAGATCTGCTAGAAAGATCTTCAATGGAATATCCTTTTCTTTGTATGCTGGTATGTTTTTGCAGAGAAAATGGAGGCATTTCTAACCCCTTCTAGATTAGTGCAATATTCACAAGTAAAATTCATGAATAATTAAAAACCCTTTTGGGCACTTTCATTTTTTCCCCCAATTGTGATTTTTTTGACATTGAGGGTAACAAAATTAAAACAATAAAAGCTGTCAACTTTATTTTAATAAAAACTTTTTATCCCATGATGCAATTTGGATATTAAAAACACCCATTATAAATGCATGAAATCTGAAATAAATGTCCTGCAAAAAAACAACCACCATTTGAGAGACTGTTTTAGATGTAATCCTTTAATGGAATTGGCATAGTCACATACCCTATGAAGGAGCTCGTCCAGCCTGACTGCAGGTTCTGATATTGAGATATGCTTGGAAATGCTGTATCAGTTCCATTCTCTCCTGACTATTCATGAAGGCAGTAACTCATATTAGGGTATGTTTCCATGCAGGTTCTGAAGCCAAGTTGCCGTTTTGATGATGCAAAATCTGCAGTAAATCATAATGGCCATTCAGATCATGGTCACAGCTGAGCTCTGGCACTTTTTCAGGCATTCCACTAGTGGAACAGAGTAGGAGCACTGCCAATGTTATTCTTGGGGTGCTGGTGCAATTAATTAATTTTTGCCTCTGGGCCATACTGAGGATGACCCATGTAATGTTTGTGCTCTATGTGCTGTCTCACATGATGCATTTCCTACTGCAGAAACGTAGGAAAACGCGAGTCATCGTGTAGTGCCTTAATGTATCCCAAAAGTAATGAATGTAGTGTTGATGTTTTCCCTTTGACTTGGGTACATTTTGTAGATATAATTCATTGTTCTGGTGAGAAGCCAGCAAGTGCCAGGAGTAGGAATAAATTATGTACTTTCTCTCTCAATTATTCTATTACTCAACTTCCAGAACAGGGACTGCATGTATCCTCTTTAGGAACCTGTGTCTGTTTAGCTTAATTTGGATTATGCTTTTACTTGAAAGATGATAGAGAATTTTAGCTGGATGTTTTGGAAAATTCCCTGCATGATTCATGCGTGTATTTATAAATTTGAAATGTGACTTAATGTGTATGTATACATATTGTGCATTCCATATTTCAAACAATACTTTTACTATTAGAAATTTTGGAGGTCTGTGCTGAAGATATCAGAGGGCAAATTGTTTCAACTAAGAAAAAAGAACAATGTTCTGAGTCTCCTTTTTTACTGTATGTACTTGGAATTAATGGACTTCTAATAACCCTGTCTCTGATGTCTTTCAGGAATTACATGAATGACAGTCTCCGTACAAGTGTATTTGTCCGATTTAAGCCAGAAACTATAGCCTGTGCTTGCATCTACCTTGCAGCTAGAGCTTTACAAGTGAGTGGAGAGTGCCTGGTTAAAAGAAAAAAGCATCTGGAATTATATATAACTTTCTGCCAAGTTTTTAAACTGCTTAACTTTTATCAGCTTGTGATAATTCGAAATAGGGCTGTCACTCTAATTTTAACATCTGGTTTAGTGACTGCCAAATTAAAAGCTCAAGATATTTTGCTGCATGCTAATTGGGAGGTAAAATAGATCCTTGCTTTTGAGTCTTAATGCCTTCTAGCTAGAACTTTGATAAATCTAGATGATTTTCTATAGTGCAGCTCCCTGAGTTAAGGGAAAATCCAAGATAGGTAGGTATCAATATGGTTGTCAACTAATAATTTAGCTAGTGGTATTTATTAATAGACATTTGCAATTCAATGTTGCATGCAATTATTTATTTGTATTGCTCAGCTTAGTTGTTTTTCTTTACTTCAGATTGTTTTACCAAATCGTCCTCATTGGTTTGTACTTTTTGGTGCAAAAGAGGAGGAAATCCAGGATATCTGCATCACCACTTTAAAACTTTACACTCGAAAGAAGGTCAGTTAGATGAGTAATATTTAAGTATCATCTTCTCAGATTGCAAAACTATCCCAATTAGTTAAAAGATTGAGTATCCATTGCGTAATACATATGTAGCCTTTGGGCCTACGGCATAATTGGTTCCTGAAAACTACATTGCAAGTCAGAACCAATTTTCCCATAGGAACAATGGTATAAATGGGGGGATTAGCTCCGGAACAAAGGCCGGAAATCACTCCTGGAGAGCGCGTATCAACCCTTTCCCTGTCCTGTCAAACAGCTGAGGTGACTTTTGATGTCTGCACAAATTGGCTCACGTTCTTTAGTTCGTGTGGAGGATATAATGAAACCATTGATCACTGTCAATTGCCTGTTTAACTTTGAACTTCTAAGTCTTGAGTGCTTGTTAAATACACCATGGTGGAATAAATGCATTAAAATTATAATACTTGTGCCAAAAAAATTAACAGCATAAAACTAATTTCCAACTTAATACGACTGCTCAAAATGTCCAGTTATACAGATGGGCTGCGCAGAACATCAATGTGGACGTATGAGTACGCTGGTGTAGTGTAAATTCAAAATGGGGTGGCAATTTAAAAACATTAAGTGCCATTCTTCGTAGCTGTAAAGTAGAGGATTGCCTGTACTGCACCTAGTAGCTTTTGATTTGTTACGTTTCATCAATAACTATGTCTTAACAGCCTAATTATGAACATGTGGAGAAAGAAGTAGAAAAGAGGAAAGTTGCATTACAAGAAGCTAAATTGAAAGCTAAAGGACTGAATCCTGATGGAACTCCTGCTCTTTCCACTTTGGGAGGCTTCTCTCCAGGTTCTAAACCATGTAAGTATGATGAAAGGCAGTGAAATGTTTTAGTGTCAATTTTGGAAAGGCGAAGCATACTAACTTCCGCTTTTGTGTAATAGTTTGCTTCTCATTTTCAGCCTATATCACTGGCAAGCAGCAACGGAAAAGAGCCAAATGTATCTCTCCCTGCCAATACACAACCTCTCCATTGGCAAGTCCTCTGCTCTGTCTCTTCCGAGTGACGCGCAAAACTGGGTCCCTTGTGGCCCTCTGCTAAAGCATCATAGGAGCTCTGAGGTGGTTTGACCTCCAGGCATGCAGTGTTCAGACCCAACAGCATGTGGACACGCTCCAGCACTCTTGAACCAATCATCCAGCTATGGAAAGTTGAAGGCAAAGGAAATAAACCCTGTCAAAAAATCTGGTGTGGCGTTCAAAGGAAGACTGATGTCTAAATATATAATTTTTCTTGTAATTAAGTTGGTGCCAAATATACTGGTGGGTGGCTCAATGATTAGGGCCAGGGACCCAATTTTAAATCGAACTTCAAGTGACTGGAGTTTGCGCGTTCTCCCTGTGTGCTTTTGGAGCTTCGGTGCAGATTCGATGGGCTAAATGGCCTCCACTGTAGTGGTTCTATGATGTTGTGATGTAGAAAATTACAGCACTGCGCCGATCCAGATTTTTTATCTAAACATGTCGCCTATTTTCCAAGGATCTACTTCCCTCTGTTCTCTGCCCGTTCATATCTGTCCAGATGCGTCTTAAATGATGCTACCGTGCCCGCCTCTACCACCTCCGCTGGGAAAGGGTTCCAGGCACCCACCACCCTCTGTGTAAAAGACTTTCCACGCACATCTCTCCTAAACTTTTCCCCCTCCCCTTGAAATCGTGACCCCTTGTACTCTTGGAAAAAGCTGTTGCTATCCACCCTGTCCATACCCCTCATAATTTTGTAGACCTCAATCAGGTACCACCTCAACCTCTGTCTTTCCAACGAAAACAATCCTAATCTACTCAACCTTTGTTCATAGCGAGCACCCTCCATACCAGCAACATCCTGGTGCACCACCTCTACACCCCCTCTAAAGTATCCACATCCTTCTGGTAATGTGGCTAGTTTTGCTGCGGAGCATTATCGCTAAACCGAGTTAACTGCCGCCGCATAAATCGTGATCTTATGAGACTGAACGCTGCACAATATCTTCGAACAAATATATACATTAGATATCCAATCTCTGTTTAGTAAATACGAGGAGCCCAATCTCCTACTCCAAGATTGGCCATTGGTTTGTCCAGGATAGATTTGAAATTGGGAAATGTGACACCACTGTTTAAAAAAACAAGGTAGGCAGAAAGTGGGTAATTGTAGGTCAGTTAGCTTAACTTTGGTAGTAGGGAAAATGCTGGAATCCATCAAGGAAGAAATAGCGAGGCACCTGGATGGAAATTGTCCCAATTGGGCAGACGCAGTATGGGTTGATAAAGGGCAGGTCGTGCCCAACTAATTTAGTGGAATTTTTTGAGGAACATAGAACAGTACAGTACAGAACAGGCCCTTCGGCCCTCGATGTTGTGCCGAGCAATGATCACCCTACTCAAACCCACGTATCCACCCTATACCCGTAACCCAAACAACCCCCCCCCCCCCCCCCCCCCCTAACCTTACTTTTTAGGACACTACGGGCAATTTAGCATGGCCAATCCACCTAACCCGCACATCTTTGGACTGTGGGAGGAAACCGGAGCACCCGGAGGAAACCCACGCACACACGGGGAGGACGTGCAGACTCCGCACAGACAGTGACCCAGCCAGGAACCGAACCTGGGACCCTGGAGCTGTGAAGCATTTATGCTAACCACCATGCTACTGTGCTGCCCGCAAGGACATTAGCAATGCAGTAGATAACGGGGAGCCAATGGATGTGGTATATCTGGATTTAGAACATAGAACAGTACAGCACAGAACAGGCCCTTCGGCCCTCAATGTTGTGCCGAGCCATGATCACCCTACTCAAACCCACGTATCCACCCTATACCTGTAACCCAACAACCCCCCCTTAACCTTACTTTTATTAGGACACTACGGGCAATTTAGCATGGCCAATCCACCTAACCCGCACATCTTTGGACTGTGGGAGGAAACCGGAGCACCCAGAGGAAACCCACGCACACGGGGAGGACGTGCAGACTCCACACAGACAGTGACCCAGCCGGGAATCGAACCTGGGACCCTGGAGCTGTGAAGCATTTATGCTAACGACCATGCTACCGTGCTGTCCCAAATTCACAATTCACCATTGTACTGTGTTGTACTGTGTTTCCAAAAAGCTTTTGACAAGGTGACACACAAAAGGTAGCTGCATAAGATAAAGATGCATAGCATTAAGGGTAGTAGCATGGATAGAGGATTGGTTAATTAATAGAAAGCAAAGGGTGGGGATAAATGGGTGTTTGTCTGGTTGGTAATCAGTAGCTAGTGGTGTCCCTCATGGTTCAGTGTTGGGCCCACAATTGTTCACAATTTACATAGATGATTTGGAGTTGGGGACCAAGTGCAATGTGTCCAAGTTTGCAGACAACACTAAGATGAGTGGTAAAGCGAAAAGTGCAGAGGATACTGGAAGTCTGCAGAGGGATTTGGATAGGTTAAGTGAATGGGCTAGGGTCTGGCAGATGGAATACAATGTTGACAAATGTGAGATTATCCATTTTCGTAGGAATAACAGAAAAGGGGATTATTATTGAAATGATAAAATATTAAAACGTGAGTCCCAAAAGGTTGGTTTACAGTTGCAACAGGTGATTAAGAATGGAGTTTTGTCCTTCATTGGTGGAGGGATGGAGTTTAAGACGTGGGAGGTTATGCTACAATTGTATAAGGTTGAGGCCACACCTGGAGTATTGTGTTCAATTTTGGTCTCCTTACCTGAGAAAGGACGTACTGGCTCTGGAGGGTGTGCAAAGGAGATTCACTAGGTTAATCCTGGGGTTGGATTACGAGGAGAGGTTGAGTAGACTGGGACTGTACTCGTTGGAATTTAGAAGGATGCGGGAGGATCTTGGAAACATAAAATTATGAAGGGAATAGATAGGATAGATGCGGGCAGGTTGTTTCCTCTGGCGGGTGAATGCAGAACTGGGGGCATAGCCTCAAAATAAGGAACATAGATTTAGGACTGAGTTTAGGAGGAACTTTTTCACCCAAAGGGTTGTGAATCTATGGAATTGCTTTACCAGTGAAGCAGTTGAAATTCCTTCATTAAATGTTTTTAAGATAAAGATATAGTTTTTTGAAGAATAAAGGGATTAAGGGTTGTGGTGTTCGGGCCGGAAAGTGAAGCTGAGTCCACAAAAGATCAGCCATGATCTCATTGAATGGTGGAGCAGGCTCGAGGGGCCAGATGGCCTACTTATGTTCTTAAATAGAGCCACTCTTTGTGATTTAGTTGTTGGTGTCCATTTGGTATCAAATTTGAGGCAAATCTGATGAATTGTAACTGGGGTACTTGACTTAATTTTGTATTTTAAGTTAGAGATACAGCTAAATATCCTTCACAATTAAAGTAAGATATGGTATATTTGGTACATCAAATTCTGGAAGATTTTTTTTTTGTTTAGGTTCTCCCAGAGAAGCGAAAACTGAAGACAAGACACCTGGAATTCAGAATTCTAAAGCTATCAAAAAGGAACCAGAAGACCGACAGTTGAACTCTAAAAGCCCTTACAATGGGTTAGTAATTAAGTATTTCAGTGTATTTAGAGCTGTTTAGTTCTGTCTGGTGCTAAAATGTACCCTAAAGTTGAAACACAAAATTCAATCTTGCAGGGTAGAAGTGGCCATTAGCATATGTGCTGGCTCCTTAAGATCCTTAACTGGCTAGTACAAACCCCCCCCCCCCCCCCCCCCCCCCCCCCCCCCCCCCCCCCACGCTTCATATAGCCCTGCAAACGTTTGTATACTTTTAAATTCTTGATTATGGTCATTGAGGCTTATGGTTGTATGCTCAAAATTTTGCATTGCACTTCTAAATTATCCCTCTCTAATTCAATAATTTTATCTTCCAAATTCTGTAGGCTGAGGAAAGAAGTAAAGCAAAGCCGAAACAGTAGGAGTGTCAGCCGTTCAAGGTCACGAACAAGATCAAGGTCACGTTCGCCACGAAGGCAGTAAGTATTGAAATATCTGATTAGTGGGTATAAAATATATTATAAATATATTTGTCTAACTATCATAGTCAAATCATTGTTAATAAAAATAAAGGCAATTAAGAAATGGGGCCGGAAAGCATTTTGGACTAATACTCTGGTATATGCTGTAATTTGATTTTTCCGTTTTATAGCTGAACATGTTAATTCGCCCTGTGCTTGGTGTTACTGTTTTATGTGGAACCAAGGCTAGGTATAGCAATTGGGAGAAGTGGGAATGATTGGACCAAGTTGCAGTATGTATTTTGGTCCATGATTGGAAATTGTTTATTCTGTTCCTATTTTTAAACTTGCATCAATAATATAAACTTGTCACTCGAATGAGTTGATCCCCTGTAACATTGCTCACAGTGTCCTGTCTTCATGCTGTTGCACTTGTCTTTTGTCCCTCTAAATAGGGATGGTGGGTGGTATAGATTGTGGCAGGGCAAGAAAGCAATGACTGCAAGCTGCATTTGGGTTCTTTCTAAACTCCCTTTCTGGTTTATTTGCAAGTCTTTTCTCTCCGATATGAATCTCTCTTCTAACCACCATGCTTTTAGGACAGTGACCAAAAGATCTAGAAGTTGTAACCAGAACACTTGTCATTTTTTTTCATTTCACAGCATGCAATCGTACAACCTCTTGAATTAAGTAAAAGTAAAATTTACCTCCAGCTGTTAACAAATTATTGGTAGAGTAGAGCAGAAAGTACTGGAAGCATTTATAAAAAAAAAAAAAAAAAATTTTTTTTTAAATGACTACTGCACTGATGCTTCCAGATAAACTGCAAAATCCAAATTCCGGTTTATGTAAAAACTAGGCTTATGCAAGATTGCAAAGACTTCAAAAGACAATTTGATGGATCAATATGATCAATTTGGATTTTTAGCATTTTTTAAACCTTGTTTTGAGCATTAAGAAGTTACTAAGCAAAACTGGTGGTTTGACGCAATGATCAGATTGTACATTAGGACACAGGTGAAACCTAAATATGGACATAGGAAGTTATAATGGGGAAACTTAGTGCAAGGCGCAATGAGTGTGCATGCATTCTTAATTGGGTATATTCATTGGAATCCTGTTCTGTTCAAAGTAAGACATTGTGGGCCTATATAAGCCAGACCAAATGAGGGTTGCAGATTTCTTTCCCTAAAAGGACACTAGTGAACCAGATGGGATCTGATGACAATCCATTAGTTCCATAGTCACCATTACTGAAGTTAGCTTTTTATTCCAAGTTTTATTTTATTATTTAAATTCCCTAGTTGCTACGGTGATATTAAATCTCCTGATCATTAGTAAAGACCTCAGGATTACTGATCTAGCAGCACAACCAGACAAAATACTCTGAATAGCAATACTTTACCCCAAATTATTAATTTTCTTTCTGGTAGATCAGATAACGAACACTGAGATCAAATTTAAAGTACAAGTAACCAAATAATTGTTCCGGTAAATAGTTGTCGTCTCCAAAAATGTATAGCTTTTTTTCTCCTTTTAACCGTCTTCCAGTTTTCACCTCGTTCGCTCTTGAATCATGCTTGGGTAATTTTCTTTTACAGGCATTTATAGAGTTTTATCTCAAATGGCCATTTTAATTATGAACCCAAGTGTTTGTAGGACAATCTGGTGTGTAGGAGCATCACCGCTCCATCCTTGATGATGTTTGCCTAATATTCAACTGAAATGTGAGCATGGTTACCTGATTGTCGTCTCATTCTCTATTCTGAGAACATTGAGGCTCATTTATATTGCTATGGAGAGCATAATAGAAATTGTGGCCTCGTGTGTTTGCACTTGCTCTCAAAGTATTATTTCCTCTGCCATCTTGACTAATCCCAACTCTGTACATTTCTGTTGGTGCTGGTTGTTTTGTTTTGCATTGGTTTAATTTTGTTTTTTATTTCCTTCAGTTACAATAGAAGAAGCAGATCTGGGACATACAGTTCCCGATCAAGAAGCAGATCCCATAGTCATAGTGTGTCCCCTCATCGGCATCACAATCACACGTCACCACATATCAAGTCAAAATCTCATCGCAGCGAGGAAGCAAAGATTTCTATTAGGCATGGTCACAAGAGGAAGAAATCCCATAGTCGATCACGCAGTCGTAGTAAATCCAGGGACCACTGTGATCTGGTGAAGAAACGGCGGCATGAGAAAGATCACCATAGGGAAAGGCATGAGCGATCACGATCTTATGAAAGATCCCATAAAAGCAAACATCACAGTAGTAGTCACTCAGGACACAGCAGGCATCATCGGTGAATGCTGAGAGCTAATTTAACAATAATGCCTAAATCGAATTACGTTAATGTGTAGTATATTGACTTGTAAATGATGCTTTTTATAAAGGGTTTGTTTAAAAGTTATTTGGTTTATGCAAAGATCATTAATGGAAAAACTAATGGAAAAGAATTTGCACATTTTCAGTAATATAAAAATACTTTATTGACAGTGTACAGTTAACCATGGACAAATTTGTGTATGCAGAGTTTTTCTCTATTCTACAGAATTTGAAAGGAGATTGCTGTAGAAATATACCTTATTTTTATACAATTGAAATGGAAACTGGGTATATTTAAGTATGAGTTCATTTGTTAAAACTGTGGTGATTACTTTGTTGGACTGGTTTTTAGTCTGCATGTGGTCATACATTTTTACAGAAAAATAAACATTTAAAAAAGGCTTGTGTATTCTGTTATTTGCAAGAAATTGGTTGGGTCAAGTGGAGATCACCTTCTTTGAAAGTCAATAAATACATTATTTTGTATGGAACCAGGTATATTTAATGAAAATAAATAAGGTAGATTGCAATTGAAACGTTTTAAATTTCCAATTCACTGCCTTTAAATCCATGGAGTTTCCTGCTCTCTTGAAGCTCTGCATGTTGTACAGTTATTGTACTATGTCAGAATTTCCATTTGGAGCATTTTATTTTTGTTACTAAGTTCTTCAGTCTTACATGCAAAAATACTGCTGATGCTGGGAATCTGAAATAAAATGCTGGAAAAAGTTAAATCTGGCAGCATTTTTTGAGTGACGGTTTTGCATCTATTTGATTCTTCAGGATCTGAAGAAGTCACAAACAACGTTAGAAACGCTACTTTTCTCCACAGATGCTGTCAGATCTTCCATCAGTTTTCTTACCAAAGCATTGCTTTGTTTCATGCATGATTTGTGATATGAAATTCCTCTTGAAAGTGAGAAGAGGTAAGAAAGGGCAACGACTGAACGGTTTAGGATTTGCAAATGAGAGTAGCATTACAAAGGGAGTCCATATATTCTGATTATCTATGTTACCCATATATCCAGGTTTCTGTATCTTATTGGGTTTGAATGTGGACGTATGGCAAAAACTACAGCCATTTCCTAGAGAGATTCAATCTTTGCCACAGGAGGTTCCCAGTGACTAATTTCCCATTTCCAGTTACCGCAAGCACAAATGAAATTGACCTGAATTGTAGCTGCAGATGGGTGCCATGTCTGTACTCAATTCAACTGCTACCTTCATTGATCGCTACAAACATTACTTCATGTCCAGCCAACCTGGCAATTGAATCATTATAAACTAAGAAAACAGCCTCTTGGTGAACAGCTTTAAAATACTTTACATTTTATATTTCAACATGTTACATACAAGTGTGTTATCAGAACTACATTTTCTAAGTTTGGTGACGATTATTAAATGGTTCTACAACAATCTTAGAATCTGTTGCTCACAACTCGGGACTGTAGTTGCAAGAAATGATGTTCTAATAGCCTCATAAAATCCCAAAATAATTAAATGCTATATGAGAGTATTTTAAACCCCTAATTTGTCTTTCAAACTGACCCAGCACAGCATAAAACCTGATATCAAGTCAGAATCACCACTAAGCATAGACCTTTGTGAAGGAATGACAATGGTGAAGCCTGATGTCAACATCTAAAACAAACATAGGGAGAAGGTAGCAAGTTGTGCTGATAAGAGAATGTTGCTTGCCTGGGGCTGGAATAAGAGGTTGACCATGGGTACCTGTCTCCTGGAACTGAATAGGAAAATGTAATTGAGTCTGGGCAGCATGGTAGCATAGTGGTGAGCACAGCTGCTCCAGTCTCCCAGGTTCGATTCCCGGCTGGGTCACTGCGGAGTCTGCACGTTCTCCCTGTGTGTGGTTTTCCTACGGGTGCTTTGGTTTCCTCCCACAGTCCAAAGATCTGCGGGTTAGGTGGATTGGCCATGCTAAATTGCCCTTGGTGTCTAAAAAAATGTTGAGTGGGGTTACTAGGTTATGGGGATAGGGTGCTCTTTGTAAGGGCTGGTGCAGACTCGATGGGCTGAATGGCCTCCCATACTGTAAATTCTATGATTCTGCATCTGAGGAGGAAAGATCACATTGGTCAGAAGGAATGGCTCTCTGGAGGTGGTACTATGCTGGCTTCAGCTGAATGCTTTTATCGCCCATTAACCTGAAGGTGGTCTGCTAGTTTTGGTTTGATTTCTCCAGCAAGATTGAGGTTACATTGAAGTCTTGTGGTTGTTATGGGCTACAGTGATCAAGCCACCTTGCCTCATATTTCTGTGTGTTCAATCTGTGATTTCTAAGCCATGCTTTGCTGTTAGAGGTTGGGTGTCTCCTTGTTCTGAATCTGAACTGTTACTCTTGTTCCTTAATAAACCTCAACTCCTTGACTGAGTGTCTGACCCTGATCAGATGTCTCATCCCCCTTTCAGCTCCTACTTCTTTCCTAAACCCCTCTACCTTCCATCCTTTTAAGATCCATTTGCTCACTTTTGGCTCGTTTTTCTTTGGCATTTGCTTGACTGTCTCAGATACAAAGGGACATATTTCAATGTTTAATACTGAGGTTGTGTAGGTGGGAAACATTCTATGAAGGCAGGCAAAGCTCACTAGTGATGGTGTAGAAATGTTAAAAAGGAGACCCAGAAAAGCACAACTGTGGCAACAAATTATAACAGTCCTTCAGTTGTCAAGATGTGAAAACCATAACATATGGTGTTAGGTAATTAAGCTCAAGACTGCTTGGGGAACAGAAGCAAAATACTGCAATGATGAAACTTGCTGGAAATCTGAAATGACAATACCTGTAGAAAATACTGGAGTTACTCAACAGGTCAGGCAGCATCTGATGAGGGAAACTGAGTTACTGCTTCAGGTTGATGACCAAACAAAGTCAAAGATTTAAATAAAACAGGTGGAAGGAGCAAGGTAGGCTAAAATACCTCGAAAAAGAAATGTGCACGAAGGGCATTCACCTGAGGAAGGAGCAGTGCTTCTCTAAACAAACATGTTGGACTTTAACCTGGTGTAAGTAAAAGAAATACAGTATCAAGGTTATTTGTCCCAGCATATTTAGAGGAAATTTGTATAGCACCTGTAATCATTTTGAGGGAGATTGGGGAGATATTGGATTGAAAATGAATTGGAAGATGCAGGTTAACTTGTACTAAAGTACGGGTAGCACAGTGGTGCACTGTGGCCTCACGGTGCCATGGTCCCAGGTTTGGTCCCGGCTCTGCGTCACTGTCCGTGCGGAGTTTGCACATTGTTCCCATGTTTGTGTGGGTTTCGCCCCCACAAACCAAAAATGTGCAAGCGAGGTGGATTGGCTCTGCTAAATTGCCCTTTAATTGGAAAAAATGAATTGGGTACTCTGAATTTATTAAAAATAAGTTACACTAAAGATTGGGCAAAATATGTATGCTACAGCAATTGAATGTTTAAAATTTAATGTCGACCGTAAGCAAGTACACACAGGAAGGAAAATGGGTGACAGTCCATGCTGAATAATGTTGACCTAAAGCCAAAAGTAAGAAACCAAAAATATTTCGACTCAATGCTTGACATGTGTAACCAATTCAGATCAACAGTTCTGTTCCTGGGAGACATTTAGATAGTGGGGGCAATACAGAAAAAAGTCACGAGGCTTCTCCCTTTATATCCAAAGTTATGATGACATTTGGCTTTCTAACCTCAAAAGCAGCATCTGGAAGATCATATGAAGGTGTACATGATCTGGAAATGGGAAAAGTAAATCTGGAATATTTTACATTCAGCTTGTAAAACTGAGAACTAAGGCTCAAAAAAGTAAAAGGTTAGGCTGGATATCAGGAAATATTTTACAGGCATGGTGATCATCTGGATTACCCTGCAAGCTAAAAATGGTGAAATCCCTAGAACCTTCCGGGAGCAGAGAGGAGCGGACCTGCGCAGGACAGTGCTGCAGGGGAGAGGATAAAGGCAGCGCCAGGTTCAGGGCCTTCACTTACCTTCTGCAGGTAGGACAGCTGCAAAATTGAAATAAACACGGTAAAGCGATGTCACAGGAGACTGTGACCTGATTGGCTGAAAGGCAGAGTGGGCTAAATGTGAATATTTGTGGAGTTTCTAATTTTAATTTGATTCAAATTACTATTTTTAAGTTGATTTACTATTTCTTAATTTTTAAATCTCACTTAAATAACTATTTTGGGTTGATTTAAATTACTATTTTTAAATTGATTTAAATAACTTTTAATTTTAATTAAATACCTTTAATTTGTTGGAAGATCAAACAAGATAAATACTCAGGAATTAAGCTAATTAAATAGTACACGGGGATTGGATTCACGCTGACACAAAAACATCTTTCTCAAGTTTAAGTTTAAAGGTTTAATTTAAAGGAAAAATTCATGGCAGGACAGCTCCAAGGTGTGATCTACTCCTCTTGATCCATGTGACAGGCTGGGGACAGTTCCAGTCCTCAGGGTCAGCATGTGTGCAGGAAGTGTCTCCAGTTACAGCTCCTGGAAGCTTGAGTTTCAGAGCTGGAGCGGTGACTGGAGACACTGGACCATCCATGAGTCGGAGAGCATCATGGATAGCACGTATAGAGAGGTGTTCACACCGCAGGCTCAGGCTCCGCAGCCAGGAAGGGAATGGTTGTCCACCAGACAGAGCAAGAGAGCGAGGCAGGTAGTGCAGGAGTCTCCTGTGGCCATTTCCTTGCAGAACAGATATACCGGTTTGGATACTGTTGAGGGGAATTGCCTCTCAGGGGAAAACAGCAACAGCCAAACTTGTGGCACTACAGTTGGTTCTGCTGCAGAGGGGAGGGTTGATAAGTGTGGCAGTGCAATAGTTATAGGGGATTCAATTGTGAGGGGAATAGACAGATGTTTCTGTGGCTGCAAACGAGACTCCAGGATGGTATGTTGCCTCCCTGGTGCTAGGGTCAAGGATGTCTCGGAGCGGGTACAGGACATTCTGGGGGAGGGTGAACAGTCAGTGGTCGTGGTACACATCAGTACAAACGGCATAGGTTAAAAAAAGGGATGAGGTCCTAAAAGTTGAACACAGGGAGCTAGGAAGGAAGTTAAGAAATCGGACCTCGAAGGTAGTGATCTCAGGATTACTACCGGTGCCACGTGCTAGTCAGAGTAGAAATGACAGGATATATAGGATGAAAACGTGATTGAAGGGATGGTGTCAGGGGGAAGGTTTCAGATTCCTGGGGCATTGGGACCGGTTCTGAGGGTGGTGGGACCTGTACAAACTGGACGGGTTAGGGTTGCTATTTGCTAGAGCAGTTGGGGAGTGTTTAAACTAATGTGGCAGGGGGATGGGAAACAATGCAGGAAATCGTAAGGTAGTAAAACAAGGGCAGAAACAAAAGGCAGTAAGGGGGAAAGTGTAAGGCAGAGAAGCCATAGTCAAAAATCAAAAAGGGCGACAGTACAAGGTACAGTGACTGAGGGGACCTCAGTGAATAGGCCCAGTAACACGAAAAGGAATAAAACAGGAAGTAAAAACACAAATGGAAAGTGACAAGGCAGGTTGTTACATGAAGATATGGGTTCAACGACAAGGAAAATTAGGAGAAACGTTAAGAGGAAAAATAGCTTAGGAGAGGTTACTGATCAAGGTGTTCAGATTCAAATCAGAGGTACACAAGACAAGGTAAGTGTACTTTACCTGAATCTCGTAGTATTCGGAATAAGGTAAATGAGTTGATGGCGCAAATCATCATGAATGACTATGATTTAGTGGCCATTACTGAAACATGGTTAAAGGATGGTCACAACTGGGAGTTAAATATCTAAGGGTATCAAACTATTCGGAAGGACAGAGTGGATGGTAAAGGTGGTGTAGCTCTGTTATTTAAGGATGACATCCGGATAATAGTAAGGGATCACATTGGTGCTATGGAGGATAAGGTTAAATCCATTTGGGTGGAAATCAGGAATAGTAAGCAGGAAAAGTCTGATAGGAGTAGTCTATAGACCACCAAATAGTAACATTATGGTGGGGCAGGCAATAAACAAATAACATGTATGCAGAAATGGTACAGCAGTTATCATGGGCGATTTTAATCTATATGTTGATTTTGTTTAACTAGGTTGGTCAAGGCAGCCTTGAGGAGGAGTTTATCGAATGTATCCGCGATAGTTTCCGAGAACAGTATGTAATGGAACCTACGAGGGAACAAGCGGTCCTAGATCTGGTCCTGTGTAATGATACAGGATTGATTAATGATCTCATAGTTAGGGATCCTCTCAGAAGGAGCAATCATAATATGGTGGAATTTAAAATACAGGTGGAGGGTGAGAAGGTAAAACCAAACACTATTGTGCTTGAACAAAGGAGATTACAATGGGATGAGAGAAGAGCTAGCTAAGGTAGACTGGGAGCAAAGATGTCATGGTGAAACAGTTGAGGAACAGTGGAGAACCTTCCAAGCGATTTTTCACAGTGCTCAGCAAAGGTTTATACCAACAAAAAGGAAGGACTGTAGAAAGAGGGAAAATCGACCGTGGACATCTAAGGAAATAAGGGCGAGTATCAAATTGAAGGAAAAAGCATACAAAGTGGCAAAGATTAGTGGGAGACTAGAGGACTGGGAAATCTTCAGGGGGCAACAGACAGCTACTAAAAAAGCTATAAAGAAGAGTAAGATAGATTATGAGAGTAAACTTGCTCAGAATATAAAAACAGACAGTAAAAGTTTCCACAAAATATAAAATAAAAAAGAGTGGCTAAGGTAAATATTGGTCCTTTAGAGGATGAGAGGGGAGATTTAATAATGGGAGATGAGGAAACGGCTGAGGAACTGAACAGGTTTTTTGGGTCGGTCTTCACAGTGGAAGACACAAATAACATGCCAGTGACTGATGGAAATGAGGCTATGACAGCTGAGGACCTTGAGATGATTGTTATCACTAAGGAAGTAGTGATGGGCAAGCTAATGGGACTAAAGGTAGACAAGTCTCCTGGCCCTGATGGAATGCATCACAGAGTGCTAAAAGAGATGGCTAGGGAAATTGCAAATGCACTAGTGATAATTTACCAGAATTCACTAGACTCTGGGGTGGTCCCTGCGGATTGGAAATTAGCAAACGTGTTTTAAAAAGGAGGTAGGCAGAAAGCGGGTAATTATAGGCTAGTTAGCTTAACTTCGGTAGTAGGGAAGATGCTGGAATCTATCATCAAGGAAGAAATTGCGAGTCATCCGGATGAAAATTATCCCATTGGGCAGACACAGCATGATAAAGGACAGGTCGTGCCTAACTAATTTAGTGGAATTTTTTGAGGGCATTACCAGTGCGGTAGATAACGGGGAGCCAATGGATGTGGTATATCTGGATTTCCAGAAAGCTTTTGACAAGGTGCCACACAAAAGATTGCTGCATAAGATAAAGATGCATGCATTAAGGGTAAAGTAGTAGCATGGATAGAGGATTGGTTAATTAATAGAAAGCAAAGAATGGGGATTAATGGGTGTTTCTCTGGTTGGCAATCAGTAGCTAGTGGTGTCCCTCAGGGTTCAGTGTTGGGCCCACAATTGTTCACAATTTACATGGTTGATTTGGAGTTGGGGACCAAGTGCAATGTGTCCAAGTTTGCAGACGACACTAAGATGAGTAGTAAAGCAAAAAGTGCAGAGGATACCGGAAGTCTGCAGAGGGATTTGGATAGATTAAGTGAATGGGCTTGGGTCTGGCAGATGGAATACAATGTTGACAAATGTGAGGTTATCCATTTTGGTAGGAATAATAGCAAAAGAGATTATTATTCAAATGATAAAATATTAAAACATACCACTGTGCAGAGAGACCTGGGTGTGCTAGTGCATGAGTTCAAAAAGTTGGTTTACAGGTGCAACAGGTGATTAAGAAGACAAATGGAATTTTGTCCTTCATTGCTGGAGGGATGGAGTTTAAGACGAGGGAGGTTATGCTGCAATTGTATAAGGTGTTAGTGAGGCCACACCTGGAGTATTGTGTACCTGAGAAAGGACATATTGGCGCTGGAGAGTGTGCAGAGGAGATTCACTAGGTTAATCCCAGAGTTGAAGGGGTTGGATTACGAGGAGAGGTTGAGTCGACTGGGACTGTATTCGTTTTAATTTAGAAGGATGCGGGGAGGGGGATCTATTAGAAACGTATAAAATTATGAAGGGAATAGATAGGATAGATGCGGGCAGGTTGTTTCCACTGGCGGGTGAAAGCAGAACTAGGGGGTATAGCCTCAAAATAAGGGGACGTAGATTTAGGACTGAGCTGAGGAGGAACCTTTTCACCCAAAGGATTGTGAATCTATGGAATTACTTGCTTAGTGAAGCAGTTGAGGCTCCTTCATTAAATGTTTTTAAGATAAAGATAGATAGATTTTTGAAGAATAAAGGGATTAAGGGTTGTGGTGTTCGGGCCGGAAAGTGAAGCTGAGTCCACAAAACATCAGCCGTGATCTCATTGAATGGTGGAGCAGGCTCGAGGGGCCAGATGGCCTACTCCTGCTCCTAGTTCTTATGTTCTTATAATTAGATACGACAAGAAGAGAGTTGAATATGTTCTGGATGTGTGAATAAAGATGACCTTCCGTATTCATAATAACGTGATTCTTTCATACATTTATCTTGCTCTGTTTGAAATACTGGAACTGCTGATGTCTCATCAACCCTAAAAGTTATATCACGTTGGTTAGAAACAAAACAAATCCTGCATATTGCGAATACCTGATTGATTCATGTTTTAGAAAATAGTTTTTAGTTCCGAAATTGAATTTTAAACCTGGATAAATGGAAATGCAGTTTAGAAATTGGTGAATAGGCCTGGAGTAATCACAGCTCAAAGAGAATCCTGTGTTTAGTTAATAAGGTCAGGGTTGGAAGTGAGCAAATTGAATGAACCTCCTGCTTTGGACAGGAAGTTACCGTTATTTCAATAAGAGTTTAAAATTATTTGTCTAGTTCTCAGATAAAAGAAGCTAAAATCACCTTTATAATGTTGCTTGTTATGCTCTCTCCTTAATTGGCTCTGTTTACGGTGGTTAATATGGTCGCGGTCCTTAATTCTAATTATGCTTGCTCAAGAGCCGCCAGGTATCTTTTCAATACCGCCACAAGGTTCAAAACCGAATACTGATCAACGTCTTGATACACCAGTTAGTAAGTTCAAAACCAATATTCATTTATTTACATACAGTCAATTATACTCATGCACAAACTCTACTAACTAAACTATCACTACTACTAAAAGCCTATACTTAGCTTCGGGTGCCCACTCAGTCAGAGGAACAATGGCTGTTGTCCGGTTCTGAGGCTGCTGGCATCAAACTTGTATAGGATAGTAGCTAGGAGCGCCTATCTCGTAACGTGCGTTGACTTTGGACTTACTTGTCTGGTGCAGCTGCTAGGCAGGCCTCTCGCTGCTGAGAGCCAAAGCCAAGAAGAACGATTCTTGCTTGGGGGCTTCTTTTTATATCCCAAAGGGGCTTCATGCGCTTTTGGGAGGGTCTTGAACTTGGCCCAATTAATTGGACCATATCCTAATCATCGGTATTGATTTTCTCCAATAAAGGGGTGGCTGCCAGATCGCTGGGCGGGCCCTAGGTGACCGTTGGCCTGCTTTTGTTTTAGTCTCCTCTGGCACCGGGGTGTCTGATTTGCTATCGTTTGCTTAAATGTTTCTCTTTTGTCCCCGGAGATAGCTCATTAGTATGCTAATGGCTTTGCAGTATCGGTCTTGTCTGGGAGCTGCAAACTCCAATCCACAGACAAACCTTGCACCTGCTTGCTTTCTTAGCATTGTCCAATTTTCCCTTCATTCTCTGCAAGTGTTCATTTTGTAATCGGGACGTGGCCACCCCAGGTGGCTACAATAACAAGGGATTTCTTTATGGAATCAGTAAGTCTGGAAAGAGGACCATTAACTCCATTAATTACTAATGTGGTACACAAATTCAAAGGGTTGTTTTGAAGATAAAAGGTAATTAGTTTTCATTTCTTTTTGGAACATCCTTGGTACGTCACATTGTCATGGAGATAGGTTGCAGGGAACTGCCTTTTGTGTAGGATTTATCAGTGTATTTTTCTCACAAAAACAAGCTTTGAGAAGCTCGGAGGTTTCTGTACTTCGAGGTAGAAGCAACCAGGTTGGTGTGTAAACCCTGAGTTCAGAAGGCAAAGACAAATGATTTGCCAAGAGCTGTGGAATAGCTTTGGATCAGGAGATTATAGCTATTAGAAACCAGTAGTGTGTCTACTTTTCAGTTTAAGTCACTGCAGGAATTACGAGTGAAGTCCAGGCTTGACTTCAAAAGACTTTAAAAGGCATTTGTGGAAAAGTTGGAGTTGTTCCCAAGAATGTGGTAGGCTTTAAGAATCTTATAAATAGCCAAAGACTATCTGGGGACAGTTATAAGATTATCTGGGGATAGTCTTTGTGGAAAAAGGAAAGCTCAGTTGAGGATTTTAAACCGTTAAATCCTGTGGTTTGATACTTTCACTAGGTAACTGGGATTTTGAATTCCTCTTTAAACGTTGACAGTTTCGATGGTGATCGGTACATAACTTTCAGTTTTCAGAATGGGTATTGGTATTGTTTTTACACACATATGTGTCTGTGTAAAAGCTACGCTAATACTCTTAACTGGAATTTAAACTGATCATAAATTCCAAGCCAACAGCAGCCAGAAAATCACTGCAATATTTCACCAGGTGGCAGTATGGTCTTTCAGTCTTTGCAACTTTAATCAGAAAGTACGCTCTTTCACAGATATACAATGGGCAAACAGTATAATAATGACTGACAAATATATCAGTGAAAATATCAGCAAATCAGCTGTAGTCCGAGAGGAAAATATCCATTGTCATCCATTATACAATGGGCAGCAATTTGTTTTAAAATAAAATGGGGCTGACATTAGTCTTGCAAAATGAGTGATAATGAATCGGTAGACTGTTTTACAGGCCACCCAATTTTCTGTTTGATTGTTGACTGGCAGACCAGGGTTTCAGTAAGAGAAAAGAAAAATAAGATGGAAAGAGGCCACATTGTGAAGTTGGACAGAGAAGTAGGTATGAAGGAGAAGGCTGAACATAACATTGAATGCAACAGTAAGGCCACAGGAATTGACTCTATCATACCTGTATGTTTGGCACCCTGAGTTCTGATTTGAGTGAAAAATGACATCCATGCTGTGCACATGCACACTTCAGTGCAACCTGTTTTGGACGTCATCTTGGTGAGAGCATTAGTGAAGGTAGTAGAAGCTTGCCCTAGAAATAAAGTAGGCAGTTAATGTGACATCAGTCAGTGTTTAATGCTGATTGGAGGTCAGCAGTGCCAGTTTCAACCTCTAAGCTCCAAATACTGCCTTCTCTTAAACATACACAACTGAAAAGGTGTCCAGCAGCAAGAAAGGCCCCACTAAATGGATCTTCAACCATTTCCAGCTCAGTTGCTGATTGATTTCTACTGGATCTTGCTGAGTTTGTAGAAATGATGTGAGTTTTCTACAGTTGTTTAAAGATAGGGACGTCTGCATGCAGTTGCAGATAGAATCATAGAATTTACAGTGCAGAACGAGGCCATCGTGTCTGCACCGGCCCTTGGAAAGAGCACCCTACCTAAGCCCACACTTCTACCCTATCCCAGTAACCCAGTAACTCCACCCAAACCCTTTTGCATACTAAGGGTAATTTAGCATAGCCAATCCACATGGTGACAGCCTTGGTTCTGTCTTCAGACCACCTCATCACAGTCACAAACTCTCCATCCTTGGTCCAGAGGGAAATTGAGCAAAAGTAACAGAGGAAAGTGAGCTGCTGCAAGAGGCTGACGGGGGGGGGGGGGGGGGGGGGCGGTGGGAAGGTATCTCAGTTGGAGATCTTATTCTCCCAGGATCTACAGCGAGGTTCCGTTTGTGCAAAATCTCTGTTTCATTAAAGAATGCTCACTGAAACCTGCCACCTATTTTAGACTAACCTGCAGCCTCAGAATAGGGTGAGGGCAGCACTGCCAGCGGCTGTGACGATGACCATGAACCTCTTTGCGTCAGGATCCTTCCAGCCTGGATGAGACATAGCTAACATCTCTCAATTTACTGACTGCCGGCAATCATTATGCCAGAAGAGGGCAGTATATTTCACTCCCACCGGCCAGAGAGAATCAGCCAGAGTGTGCATGTGACTTTGCCAAGATAGTGGGCTTCCCCATGGTGGAGGTGCCATCAACTACATACATTTGGCTTTGCAAGCGCAATGTGCAGGTTAGGTGGATTGACCATGCTAAATTGCCCCTTAATGTCTCAAGGTTAGGTGGGGTTACTGAGATGGAGAGGGGGCCTAGCTGGGGTACTCTTTCAGAGGGTCGGTGCAGGCTCAATGGGCCGAATGGTCTCCTTCTGCACTGTAGGGATAATATGATTCTATATAAGGAGGTCATAGCTCTACAATTTTGTTTCAAATGCATCATGTCTGGCCTGCTGAACAGAACTGGCAGCAAACCTTGCCCACCAGTGACTCTCTCCTGCGTTCTTGCCACCAAATGCTGCTGTTGCTCACTCCCACTGGGTGTTTCACCACATACATAACAACTTGACCTGACTGCCTGTCATACGCGGAGAACCAATGTCTGCACTCATTCCTGAGAAGGATGGGATGTGTTGCAGTGAATCTTCAGAGAGATTGTCCTCCTGCAAGGTGTCTGCATTGGGGTCCAGGAATGGAGAAGGACTCAGAGGAAAGCAAACAGGAATAAATTCCAGATGGCGCTAAGGAGATAGAAGGGAAATGGGAGAACTGATGAAAGTAAAGCCAAATGTATGGAACCCTATCCCTGTAACCCAATAACCCCTCCCAACCTTTGTTTTGGTCACTAAGGGCAATTTATCATGGCCAATCCACCTAACCTGCATGTCTTTGCACTGTGGGAGGAAACCGGAGCATTTGGAGGAAACCCACGCAGACAACCACCCATGTGTCAGGCCCAAGAATGCAATGCTCTAGAAAGCCTTGGGGGAGATTGGAAAGTGCAAGGGTGAAATGAAAAAGTAAAACCAAGGAAACTTGAAGGTCATTTATAAAAACGTAAAGATCAAGAGGATATCGAAGGAATGAGTAGGGTCAATAAGAGACCAATGGCAACTTGTGTATTGTGGCCAAGGACATGGACATGATTCTTAATCAATACTTTGATCTTCTTTCACAAAAGTGAGGGGGGGGGGGGGGCAACGTTAATTAGGAAGTGAAATGGATGGGATAAAACATAGTCAGGGAGAAATATTAAGATATTTAACATGCTTAAGAGAAAATAAATGATCAGGTTCAGATGAAAAAATATTTCAGTACAGCGAAGGGAAAGGGACTAAGGATGGCAAGAATTTAAAAAATGACTGCAATTGTTTATTAATTAACTCAAAACTTTAACCCAACTGCAAATTGAGAATTAATTGAATCATAAAATTTCTGGATAAACAGATTTTCTTAAGATTAAAATTGAAAGTGAAACTTATTGCATTCATTTATGGATCAGTGTAAATATACTATCAGTGATGTGTGAAAACTTATTGGAGCATATGCAAAGAAACACAACAGCTCGTCAAAAGAAGCACCAAAAATATTTTTAAAAATCTAAAGACTGTCACAACATTGGAATAATCATTTTTCTCTATTATTCCTGTAAACATTGTGAAAACATGCTGAAAAAAAATGTTGTCGCAAAATAAGCAAGATTGCTCAAAGCACCCTGAGGAAGCTAAACCTAAGCAATGTCAGGTTCTTAGAGATGAGTCCAGTAAGTCTACAAAATGTATGAACTAGCACCGATGATTACTCAACTCAGTGAAAAAAGAATTATTCTTTGCAATGTCATTATATAATTTAAATAATATTGTAAATTAATGCCATATATCATCAGCTACAGTTAAACTGCAGATCTGACAAATTTTGCATTTAATTTGCATAGAATGCTATATTTTACTCCAATTCCAAAACAAAGTAGGACCAATGCAATGAATAATTCTGTCATGGGAAACAACTCAACAGCTGTTCATTTTCAGGTTGTTTCATTAAAATTGAAGGTTATTTATATTCTTATTTGGAACAAAGTTTGTTGGGGAGGGCGGGGAACTCCCATGCAAATATTTTCAAATTCAGCAACGCCTTTTGATTTTCATTGCTAGTCATGCAAAGAAATTTACATCTGGAATTCTGTGGTATGTACTTGGACCAATGTATGATCTCATTTCCATGTGTTTGACATGTGGACGTGCTGAAATCAGGGTTGGCCTGTCCCTGCTGTTGCACATTAAACAATCTTCTTCACTCGTCGGTTGGTGAACCACACCTGCATCTAATTTGGAACTATTCAACTGCTGGAGGCTTGTCCAATATATTTGAAGAACATGTGCAGTTCCATTACCAGCCTCCCCGGACAGGCGCCGGAATGTGACGACTAGGGACTTTTCACAGTAACTTCATTGAAGCCTACTAGTGACAATAAGTGCATTTCATTTCATTGTTTTTTTTCACTAATCTACCAATCTTTTCATCACAAATTGCAACTTCTGTGCTTCACACAGGATGCGGATGGAATTTATTTTAAATGATTTATTTTGTGCCATTTTCTTGTGTTTCCACCAGATGCTGCCTTCTTTTAATCAATAAAGATGCACTTTTACAGACTTCATTAGAAATGGAAAAGGTGCTTATTAATAAGAAAACAGCAGCCTCATTGCTGTAGCTAGCTCTCAAAATGTCTCTTTGCCTTTGAAACTTTTCTCATCATGGGGTGATTCCACACTCTGAGTCCCGATTGGCCGCACGGGCCATGTGACCCTTACTCTGCTGTGTTGCCCTTAAAGGGACATTCACCACAAAGTCAAAACTTTCTGGGTCATGGCCTTTTGCATCAACCCTTCGTTGATGCTCCATATCAGCAGGCAAAGTTGGACTCAGATCTTTGCCCTCTAAATGGTCTGTCACTGGAATTAGTTCCGGTTGTTATTTTAGGATTTTTTGAAATTAAAGCAGTGATCTAATGTAAATTATATCATAAAATAAATATTAATGGAGGTAGCAATGTTGTAAATCCTATCTGCCGTACATACTTTTCATTGCACTTTGTGTATTCGGTTCTAGAAGGAGTGTATTTTGATTTGTGCTTTTATGATGTTTTTAAGGACTTCGGGAATGTTACAGTCATTTGTTTACATGGGGAGGCCGAGGTTAATGCTCTGGGGACATGGATTCAAATTCCACCATGGCATCTGGTGGAATTTAAATTCAATTAATAAATTTGGAATAAAAAGTTAGTCTTGTTAACGGTGACCAGGAAACCATTGTCAATTGTTGTAAAAAAACAATCAGGTTCACTGTTGTCCTTTAGTGAAGGAAGTCTGTCAGCCTTACCAGGACTTCATGTGATCCAGGCCCCCCATCAATGTGGTTGACCTTTACATGCCCTCTGAAATGGCTTAGCAAGCCACTCAATTGTATCAAAACCTTACAAAGTCTACAAAAAGGAATTAAACTGGATGGATCACCCAGCATTGACTGAGGCACCAGAGGTGACAACGGCAAACCCAGCCCTGTCGATCCTGCAAAGTCCTCCTAACTAACATCGGAGGACTTGTGCCAAAATTGGGAGCAATATCCAATAGCCTGACATAGAATTTACAGTGCAGCAGGAGGTCATTCGGCCCATCGAGTCTGCACCGGCTCTTGGAAAGAGCACCCTACTTAAGCATGACATTAAGTATGACATAGTCATACTCACAGAATCGTACCCAGTCACCAACCATCATTCTTGGGTATGTCCTGTTCCAATGGCAGGATAGACACATCAGAGATGGTGGCACAGTGACATTCAGTCAGGAGGGAGTAATTCTCAGAGTCTGAAACATGACTCCAGATCCCATGTCATCCTCTTGCATCAGGTCAAACATAGGCAAGGACACATCTTGCTGATTACTATCTACTGACCCCCCTCAGCTGATGAATCAGTACTCCTGTATGTTGAACACTAATTGGAAGAATCACTGAGAGTGGCAAGGGCGCAGAATATACTCTGAGTGGAGGACTTCACTGTCCTTCACCAAGAGTGGCTCCCTACCACCATACAGACTGAGCTGGCCAAGTCATAAAGGCCACAGCTGATAGACTGTGTCTGTGTCAGGTGGTGAGTAAGTCCGAAAGAGGGGAAGACCTACCTGACCTCGTCCTCACCAATCTACTTGGTGCAGATGCACCTGTTCATGACAATATTGGTAGAAATGATTATCGCACAGTCCTTGTGGAGACAAAGTGAGGATATTCTCCATCGTGTTATGTGGCGTCACCGTACTAAATCTTATAAACGACAAGGGCACCAGTTGCATGGGAACACAACCACCTGAAAGTTCCCCTCAAAGCCACAAACCATCCTGACTTGGAATTCCCTTACTGTCACTCTGGCACAATCATGGAACTCCCTTCCTAACAGCACTGTAGGTGTACTGACACCACATGAAATACAGTGGTTCAAGCAGGAGGCTCACCACCACCTCCTCAATTGCAATTAGGGATGGACAATAAATGCCGGCACAGCCAGCGACGCCCACATCCCATGAAATAATTTAAAAATTGATGCACGGTTTGAGTTGCAACAGGGCACTCAGCTCCTGACCCCATTACAGCCTTGGTTCAAAAATGGACAAAACAGCTGAACTCTGTAGATGGAGGGAGAGTGATTGCTCTTCATATCAGGCCAGCATTTGACTGGACATGGCATCAAAGAGACCTAGCAAAACTGGAGTCAATGGGAATCAGGAGAAAACTCTCCACAGGTTGGAGACATACCTAGCACAAAGGAAGGTGGTTGAGGTTGTTGGAGGTCAGTCATCTCTGTCCCAGAACATTGCTGCAGGAGTTTCTCAGAGTAGTGTCCGAGGCCCAACCATTTTTACCCGCTTCAACAATGACTATTCCTCCATCATGGTGTCAGAAATGGGATGTTTACTGATGATCACACCATCTTTAATACCATTCACAATGCCTCAGGTGTTGAAACAGTCCGCGTCCATATGTAGCATGACCTGGACAACACTCAGGCTGAAGCTGATAAGGGGCAAATAACATTTGGGCCACACAAAGTGCCAGGTATTGGCCATCACCAGCAATCATCCCTTGACAGTCAACGGCATTACTATAAGTGAAACTCCCACTGTCTATCTCTCGGGGATAGCACTGACCAAGGACTGGACTGGACCAGCCATATAAATACTGTGGCTTCAAGAGCAGGTCAGGGGCTGGGAATTCAGCTAACATTTGTAAGTGAAGCTAGGTGAGTAGCTGTGAACATTTCCCTGTTTTGCTGCCTTCGTTTTCTCGTGTCCTGGAGGCCATTTTGAAGTGATATAAATTTGGGCAGGCAGAGGCTGGACCAATCGTGATTCACAACTGACGTAGCTTGCAAGAGGCCCAAATCATTTCAATGGAAGAGGCAAGCCACCACTAGGGAATGGGAAACCCAGTAGCCCATGTGCAGAGCCAAGCTGACAGAAACCAATTTTAGGATAGGGCAAAGTTGATGGATGTGGAGGAGTAGAGTGAAGAGCAGAATAGCCATGTGAAGTTAACATCGGGGATGGGTGAGGATTTTTTGCAATAAGCAGAAACAGCATTGAAGATTATTCTACCATCCAAAAGCCTACCAATCCTTTTTCCTAAGTCTCCACATACAGTCTCCAATATTCCCTTTAAGGAACATGGTTATGAACGTTTTTTATTGGAGAAAAATGGGCAGCTCCTCCACTGAAACATAGAAAATAGGGGCAGGAGGAGCCCAATCGGCCCTTCGAGCCTGCTCCGCCATTCATTATGATCATGGCTGATCATCCAACTCAATAGCCTAATCCTGCTTTCCCTCCATGCTCTTTGATCCTCTTTGCCCCAAATGCCATTTCTAACTGCTTCTTGAAGACATGAAATGTTTTGTCCTCAACTGCTTCCTGTGGTCGCGAATTCCATAGGCCGACCACTCTCTGGGTGAAGAAATTTCTCCTCATCTCTGTCTTAAGTGGCGTACCCCGTATCCTCAGACTGTGACCCCTAATTCTGGACACCCATCCACCATCGGGAACATCCCTCCTGCATCTAAACAACTAAACCTCATCCTATCCTGCTTGGCATTTGCAAACAAGCAATCTGACTGGATAGTGATAAGGAATAGGAAAACTGCTTGGCTTTTTGCTCCTTTTCAACCGAAGCACATCAATTAGCAAGTTGCCACTACTCGAAATGGGCTAAAGTTTTAGCACAGCCTGGTGTCAAACCGAACACCTTGCTAATCTGGCAGCCATTAGACAATTGAGCACATTAGCAGCAAAGAGAATGATTACATTCCAGCCCATTCTATTCTGTGGTAAAATGTGTATATTTTTAAGTTCAGTGGTAAAAGGGTTAAGAAATATTTTTTTTCATTTCAAAAACAAACCTTTAATCCTTCAGGTTGAACTGACGTTCTTTTTTTCAATAAATAATCTCTCCAGGCAGTAAAACAAGTCTGGGCTAAGGGGGAACCATACGTGACTGACTGAAGAACGCACCCAGTTGAATGCATGCAAATAAGGAACAGCTTGTGGACGATTACCATATGAAGGTGCACACATTGTACTCAGTGTGATGTTACTCTGTGTATTAAAATGATAATAAGATAGTTTAGTAAGCGATATTGAAAAGGAAATTTTGATCGACATTATTTTAATGCTCGCAGTGACCCATTGTTTGAATGTGTTGGCACGAGTGTTAATATAATAACAATTAGAAAATACAGGTAATTTATCATTTAATTCAACACAGTAAAATGGTTGCTGTTTTTACAAAATGTTTGCTCATCAGACTTTATTTCGGCTTTTGTGAACTTACATATTCTTCTTTTTTCTCTCATTTACTTTGCCAAGGATATGTTTCTCGAAAAAAAATATTCTTTTTGATTGATTAATTGATTGATTTATGGTCACATGTACTAAGTACAGTGGAAAGCATTTTTCTGCGGCCAAGGGAACGTACGCAGTACGTACACAGTAATGAAAAGAATAATCGGCAAAGTTCATCGACAAATAGTGATTGGTTACAGTGCGGAACAATGGCCAAGCAAAGCAAATACATGAGCAAGAGCAGCATAGTCATGAATAGTGTTCTTACAGGGAACAGATCAGTCAAGGGAGAGTTGTTGAGGAGTCTAATAGCTGTGGGGAAGAAGCTGTTCCTATGTCCAGATGTGCGGGTCTTCAGACTTCTGTATCTTCTGCCTGATGGAAGGGTCTGGATGCGCTTATCTTAATGCGCTTTAATACCTCTAGCACCTCCTTCTCTGTAATATATAACTCCTTAAGACATCACTTTTTATTTCCCCAACGCCCTGAGATACTTTTCATTAGGTCCCGGGGATTTATCTATCTTAATGCGCTTTAGTACCTCCAGCACCTCCTTCTCTGTAATATATACACTCCTCAAGACATCACTTTTTATTTCCCCAATTTCCCTAACATTTATGCCTTTCTCGACAGTAAATACTGATGAGAAATATTCATTTAGGATCTCTCCCATCCCTTGTGGATCTGCACATAGATGACCTTGTTTATCCTTAAGAGGCCCAACCCTCTCCTTAGCCACCCTTTTACCCTTTATGTATCTGGTAAAGCTCTTTGGATTTTCCTTTGCCTTATTTGCCAAGACAATCTCAGTCCCCTTTTTGCTCTCCTGATTTCTCTCTTAACTCTACTCCGACAAGCCCTATACTCTTCAAGGGATCCATTTGATCCCAGCTGTCTATGGATGTCATATGCCTCCTTCTTCCTTTTGGACCATGGCCTCAATATCCCGAGTCATCCAGGGTTCCCGCCTTCTACTCTACTTTCCCTTCACTCTAAGAGGAATATGCTCACCTTGAACCCTAGCTCACACATTTTTGAAAGATTCCCACTTATCAACTGTCCCCTTGCCTGCAAATAGGCACCCCCAATTAACTTTTGAAAGTTCCTGCTTAATACGCTCGAAATTGGCCTTGCTTCAGTTTTAAATTTTAACTTTTGGACCAGAACTATTATTCTCCATGATTCATTCCTGCTTATTTATTCCATCAAACTCTTAACTTGTAAAACGTGTGTTGTAACAACGGGATGAAGTGAGCTACTTGATTGAGAATATACAGACTCTGACCTACTCCAGTAGCCAGAATATTGAATTGGTCAGTTCAATTCTGTTTTGGTCAATGATGACCCTCTCCCCGGGTTTGATGGTGGGCGATTCAACAATGATAATGCTATTGAATATCATGCAGAGTGGTTTAGCCTTCTTCTTGTTGGAGATGGTCATTGCCTGGCACTTATGTGGCTTGAATTTTACTTGCCACCTTTCAGCCATGTCTGAAGGTGCTCCAGGATTTGCTACATACCTACATCAACTGCTTCATTGCTTGAGGAATTGTGAATGGAGCCTGTGATATCTTGATCACAAGAAAGGTAAGCAAATGCGTTGTAAAAGTTAAACCTTCTTTACTTCAGAAAGCATTGAGGGAATAATAGTTTGGCTTCAGACACCAGCAGCAACTAAACACAACTATACACAATGAAATGTAAATCACTTATTGTCACGAGTAGGCTTCAATGAAGTTACTGTGAAAAGCCCCTAGTCGCCACATTCCGGCGCCTGTCCGGGGAGGCTGGTACGGGAATCGAACCGTGCTGCTGGCCTGCTTGGTCTGCTTTAAAAGCCAGCGATTTAGCCTAGTGAGCTAAACCATCCCCTCGGAAGCTCCTATAGCTAAAAGTGAAAACCCATGCAAGGCTGTGCTCCCAATGATGTCACACACGCATGTGCACTTTTGGTAGACATCCATACAGAATCAAATAGGAAGATGCTTATTAAAAGACCATTAAAAAAACTATAAGAGCGCTGAATATTGTACAATCAACAGCAAACATCTTCTCCTCTGACATAACAGCGACGGCTATTCATGAAACATTGGAAAATTATAGAACCCAGGGTACTGCCCTGAGGCCTTCTGCAGTGATGTCCTGGGGCTGAGATGATTGGACTCTAAGAAGCACAACAATCCTCCTTTTGGTATGAATCCAACCAGTGAAAAGATTTCCTCCTGATCTTCATTGATTTCAATTTGACTCAAGTTTCTTATTTCCACAGTGGATCGAATGCTGCCTGATGTCAAGGGCAGTCACTCTCACCTCATTTCTGGAATTGAACTCTTGTGTCCATGTTTTCACCAAGGTTGAAATGAGGCCTGGAGCTGGGTGATGCTGGTGGTACCCACACTGTTCAATGGTAAAAGTATATAACAGGAAAACTAACTTGCTTGCATTATTCTTTATTAACTTTCTCGCTCATATTAGTGACCAGAAGATAATATATTGGATAATACATCTTATTTTATGATTCCTTGTTTTGGAAGCATATTCAAAGCTTGTGGTTTGCCATATCTAATGAACTACTTGGTTCAAAGTTTTATACGGCAGAAGGAACTTGAGAATGACCAGGTAGGTCCATTCAAAAGCCTGATGGCAGTAATAAAGATGTTCTTGAGTCGGTTGGTACGTGACGTCAGACGTTTATCTTTTCCTGACGGAAGACGATGCAAGAGATTATGTCCGGGGTGCATGGGGTCCTTAATTATGCTGGCTGCCTTTCCGAGGCAGCGGCAATTATAGACAGAGTCAATGGATGGGAGGCTGGTTTGCGTGATGGACTGGGCTACATTCACGATCTTTTGTAGTTTCCTGCGGTCTTGGGCAGAGCAGGCTCCATACCAAGCTGTGATACAACCAGAAAGAATGCTTTCTATGGTGCACCTGTAAAAGTTGGTGAGTCGTAGCTGACATGCCAAATTTCCTTAGACTTCTGAGAAAGTAGTCGTTGGTGGCCTTTCTTAACTATAGAAAGGGCAGTGAGTTTTTAGTGAATTACAGTTAAGGTTCTTTGTAAGCCTATGACCTCTAGTTCTAGAATACCCCACAGGAGGAAGCATCCAGTTCACTTCTACTTTATCCATACCTTTTATGGTCTCATCTTGTATACGTCAATTTGATCTCCCCTCATTCTTCTAAACTCCAGAGAGTATAGGCCTAAATTGTTCAATCTCTCTTCATACGACAAACCCCTCATCTCTGGAGTCAACCTAGTGAATCTCCTCTGAACTGCCTCCAATGCCACTACATCTTTCCTCAAATAAGGGGACCAAAACTCAGCACAATATTCCAGGTGTGATCCCACCAATGCCTTGTATAGTTGCACCAACACCTAATCTTTATATTTTTAGAACTCTTTTAGCTATAAATAGCAACATTCAAATCACTTTCTTTATTATCTTCTGCACCTGCACATTAGTTTTCTGTGACTCATCAAGAGTTGAAACTTAATGTACTTGCACATCGGAGATAAAATATTAAAATTTAAACACGGCATAAACACGTGGCTATACTGCAAGAGGGACTGTAAATGACTTCAGAGGGACGTAGACAAGTTAATAGATGGACAGAATGATGCTGAATGAAATTTCATGCAAAAACAGTGCCATTTTGGGGAATAAAATAAGTGAATATATACATGGCAGGATGATGCATCTTTCTACTTCACGTTTGCTGCACTACCAACAGGCAATCTGGCTTTCAGGACAGATGCCATCAAACGTCACTACCACAAGCATCGGAAGAAAAAAAGACTCCAAATCAGACAACAAAGTGATTTGACCACTTCTTGATTCCTCACACACAGGGACAAGGATGGTGTTTACAATGCAATGCCACCATCAACATCACCAACTCACCAACCCAACAAGAATGACATTCAACCATAATAATTGATGAATTTTGGACTCATACATCTGATTTGGACTTGTTGTTTAGTGATCACTGTTATCATGATTTGTACATAGCATCACTTATCTACCTGTTTTTGTTCAATTTTCTTTAATACTGTACAGAAAATCTGTAACACAAAAAAAGGGGGATGTGGTGATATGTATCACTGTAAATACACAAGGGGTTAATGTAAGTACACGTAGACTAGCTAGACACTAGAGGGAGCACAAGAGACATGACACACAGACATTCAACCAATAGGTCAGTAAGATAGGACACGACCGATGGGAATTCACGATACACACAGAGGTGACACTACCACAGGAGGGCATTACACCAACCCATCTATAAAGGACGCAGCATACATGATCTTCCTCTTTCTAGTGGAGACACTCAGTGAGTACAGACACAGGGTTGATTGAACATCACACCCACCACGTGGATTGTAGCCGACTGGTTCATCAGTCTGAGTAGCTATAGAAGGATTAACAGTAGAGTCGAATCCAAGTAGGAGAATTGTTAATAGTTTAATAAACGTGTTAAAGCTATCTCCACGTCTGAACCTTCCTTTGTCAGAGTGCACATCAAGGAAACAGCTTATGCTATGTCAAGAGCATAACAAAACAGAGTGAAGGGCAGCATAGATTAAATGACAAAAGGTTACATGGTGCAATGTCAAAGGGAGTGGTAATGGGACAAGTAAGGGACCCCCACCAAAGACCTCCATCAGACCCCCATCAATGACCCCACTAGAGACCCTGACCAATGACCCCCACCAGCGACCCCAATCATACTCCCATATCAGAGACCTCCACCAGAGACCCCACCAGAGACCCCCACAAGCAACCCCCACAAGAGACCCCCTACCAGAGACCACCCCATAACACGGAACACCCCCATATGAAAAAAAACCCAGAACAGAGAACCCCCATAACAGGGAAGCCCCTAACAAGGAACCCCCATATCAGAGAACAACCCCCCCCCCAATAGCAGAGAACCCCCCTCCACCATAGGTCACCCCTGCCTGGAAACAAAGAGCAGTCCAAGGAAGAAAAAGTGAAGAAAAATATTACGTTTTTACTCACCTGTCCTTTGCACCTGCTGCCTCAGGCAGATGTCGAGAAAGCAGCAGCTGTAAACTTGATAAAAAGAGAAAACCAGATCACAATGATTTAACACCTGAGATCCTTTGACCTGAAAGGCTTCTATTCACTTCAAAGAGAAATAGCTGTCAGCAGCCTGTAATTGACAGTTTCCAGACAGCAGCTTCCTGGATTTTAATTTCCCTTCATGCTTGAATGGATCTCAAGTACCTTGCTGTGAAACTAAAGGCAATATTTATAAATATCTAGCTATGACTGACAGCTCAACACCACTTCAAAAACAATTAAATACTTCCAGCTGAGAAAAAGAGAAAGTGAAAGCACTTAACTCCTAGATGTTTATAAACACTTTTTAAGAAGTATTTGTATTGGTTTTGCATCTATAATATAATAACATTGCAAGGAACATCACACAGTAATAACGAGTGATTTACAGGGTGGTTATATGTGGCAGAAGAACAATTTAGGAATATAAACAGGTATATATTCTAAGTGTACAGATGCAGGGGTCTTCACCTTGAGGCCACCAGCAATATGTTGCCACAACCGTGCCATCATAACTTTACACATGTTGTTTCCTGGTATTAAAACATACCAGGGGCGTGTTTGATGCTACATGAGTGAACCTTGTTGCCGTTGTTACAATCGCACCCATGTGTTTCTTGATCTCGTACCCCCAACCCCTCTACCTTGCCTGCCCTGTCTCTTGGATGGTGTTCCCCCACCCCCATTCTATTCTTCCTCTGTTTTTCTTTTTTGTCACAGCCTTCCCTCCTGTTTCCCCGCCTTCCCTTATCGGTTGCGGGTCACAAACAATTCTTGAAACAGGCAGATGAATTGCTACCACGAGTGGTGAAAGCCTTCCTCCGATCCTGAATGGACAAATTCATCCTTTCCAATTTAAGGAATCCCGCTAAGTCATGACACCCTGTCTGTGGCGATGAGTGGTGCTGCTGGCCTCCAGCCGAGCAGGAGTCTTCGGCGGGCGATCGGGGAGGCAAAGACTGGGACGTCTGCCAGTAAACAAGTTCGGACTGTTCCGATACCCTGAAGTCTGCCACTAGTGGACATGGTACCACCCTCACTCCCACCACCTTGGACATGGCCTCGAAAATAGACGGTCAAGTACCCGACAAGTCTGGGACACGACCCGAATATGTGGATGTGGTTGGCCAGGTCTTCCTGGTCACATTCGTCCTCCACCTCCAGGAAGAACCCACTCATGTGTGTTCTGGTCAAGTGCGCCCTGTGCTCCACCTTTAGCTGCGTTAGGCTCAGCCCTGCCCATGAGGAGTTGGAGTTCGCCCTCTGCAGTGCTTCGATCCAGAGTCCTCCCCCTAACTCTCTGTCCAGCTCTTCCTCCCATTTATTCCATGTCTCATCCAGCAGTGACCATACCTCTTCCAGTAGTCATCTATACATGTCGGGACAGCTACCAACCCTACTTCACCCGCAGTCAGAAGCCTGTCCAGTAGGAAGTGTCCTGATATCTGGGGGAACTTTGATGTTTACTTGCGGAGGAAGTGCCTTATCTGGATGTATCTTTGCTTGTTCCCTTTTGGGAGCTGGAGCTTGTCCGTCAGTTCCCCTAGTGTCGCTACTCTGCTGTCTATGTATGAGTCCCCTATGATCAGTTCTCCTTCGTCTTTTCTCCACTTTTTAAAAGTGGCATCTCTCATCACCAGGGTAAATCTATGGCTCTTGCAAATGGGGGCCATGGTGGACATTGCAACCCAATCGAAGTGGTGCCTGAGTTGATTCTATGTTCAAAATGGCCATCACCACTGGGCTTCCTGAGTACTTGGCTGGGGCAATGGGAGTGGAGCTGAGGCCAGTGCTCGAAGGGATGTCCTCGTGCAGGAGCTCTCTTCCATTTTTACCCATTCCCCTACTGGCTTTATGACCTATCCCTGCACTCTTTCTGCAGTGGCTGCGCAGTGGTAGAATTGGAGGTTCAGAAGCGCCAGGCCCCCCATATCCCTCCTTGTCTGCAGGACGCTCTTAAAGATCCTCGAGTTCTTCACACACACACACACACAAACGGCATGATTACTTAGTCTAATTTAGTGAAGAAGGCCTTGGGGATGAATATAGGAAGGGATCTGAACAGGAAGAGGGACTTAGGCTGTACGTTCATCTTAATTGTCTACACTCTCCCCGTGAGGATGAGCCGGAGTGAGTTCCACCTCCGTAGGTCCCTCTTTAACTCCTCCACCAGACTCGACAGGTTCCATTTGTGGATTTGTGATTAGTTCTGGGCATATCGGAATTTGGTTTGGGTCAGCTTAAATGGCAAGTTTCCCAGCTCTCCTCCCCCCCCCCCCCCCCCCACCCATACCACCATGGGCTCACAGGGAAGATTTTGCTCTTGCTCAGGTTGAGTTTGTAACCTTAGAAGGTTCTGAACTCCGTTAGGATTTCTAATATTCTTCTTTGAGACACAGAGGAGCATGTCATCTGCATAGAGTGGGACTCTGTGCACCCAGTCTCCCCTCTGAATGCCTCTCCGCCCCTTCATTGATCTGAGAGCGATGGCCAATTGGTCAATTGCTTGGGCAAACAGTAGCGGGGACAACAGGCATCCCTGCCTCATGCCTCTGTGTACCCAGAAGTATTTAGAGCTGGTGCTTTCCATCAGTCTGCTCACCACGGGAGCGCTGTACAGTAGTTTCACCCACGAGGTGAGCCCTGGCCCAAACCTAACCATTCCAGTACATGAGGTACCTCAATTCAACCCAGTCAAAGGGCTTCTCTGCTTCTAGGGAGATGATCACTTCAGGTGTCTCCTCCCGGGTGGGGTCATAATCACATTCAGCAGGCATTTAATGTTCACTGTTAGTTATCTGTCCTTGACAAAGCCTGTCTGAGCTTCTGTGACCACCTCTGGCAATGCTCCAGTCACCTCTCCTGGGCCTTCCTCACGACTTTGGTGTCAGTGTTTAGGGTCTGTATGTTCCACACTCCATTGGGTCATGGTCTATTTTAGGGATCAGTGATATCAAGGCCTATGCCAGCGTAGGTGGCAGAGTCTTTCTCGATAGCGAATCATTGAACATCTCCCACAGGTGCGGGGCCAGTGCTGCCGTGAATTTTTTATAGAAGTCCACCCGGAATCCGTCTGGATCCGTGCCATCCCCGACTGCATAGAGTTAATGCTCTCCATGACTTGCGCCATCAGGTCCCCTGACGTTTTAGGTGACTATTCTGGTGGCGGGTTTTTTTGTCCCTCCCCATCCTGTGGAGTCAGTCATACTTACCACATGGCCGTGCCCCTGCATGCCGGGGTTTTGCTTTGTTTGTGGGCCACCCAATATGGTTGTTCTGACCGCTTCCATATACGACCTGTTGTAACCAGTGTTTTACCACTCCCTCTCCTTCCCTCCCCCCACCTAGTCCCCAGTCTCCAACCCCCCAGAGCCCATCTGCCCTTGCCATTCCCCCACCCCATACATGTGTGTGTTGCCTCCCCCCCCCCCCCCCCCCCTCCTCCCGATTTGTCATTTTGCCCCCCCCTTCTGCCAGGTGCTCCCTCGCTTTCGGGAGTTCCGCCATGCCCCCCCCCCCCCCCCCCCCCCCCCCCCCCCCCCCCACTTATTTCCATGCATTAGCATATTTGCCAGTGTGGTGGCATCCCCCTTCAAGTAGCTCCCTCGACTCTCCGCCCATTTTGTTCTCCTCCCCCATCTCTTCTCGTCTCGGTGCAACTGTTCCTCCCCCCCCCCCCCCCCACCCTCCCAAACTAGGTCGAGTGAGTGTTCAGCCTAGAGATCAAAGACACATTGTTCATGGTCCCTAAATCCGCTATTGTTGTCGACTCAGCCCGTTCTTCCGGATGAACTCGTCAGCGTTCTCCGGCATGTTAAAATAATGTTCCTTATTGCCATACATTACCCAGAGTCTGGCCGGGTGAAGAATTCCGAACCTCACCTTGTTCTTAAATAAAGCCGCCTTGGCCCCATTGAACTCAGCCCGTTGCTTGACCAGGTCAGCCGCAATGTTCTGGTAGATACGGATTGTATGCCCCTTCCAGCTACAGGACTGCGTACTTCTTGCCCAGTTCAGATTCGCTCGCTTGTCCTGATAATTGCCCATGGGTGTTCTCCTGCTTTGGGCTGTTGTTGATGTGACCTGTGGGCCCAATCTACCTCTGGGGACCTGGGGAAGTTACCCCCGACCAACTTTCCGAGCATCTGACGATATACTCCGTCGGGTTTCGGCCCGCTGTTGCCTCAGGTAGTCTGACAATCCTTAAGTTCTGGCAGTGATAAAATGAAAGTTAAAAATATAATGGTCGCTAGTGTGTGAGGTTGGGCTGATACAGCTGAACGTGGTGTATAGAGCACACCTTACAAGGGCGAGGGTGAGATGGCACTTTGAGGGGATAGAACAGGGGTGGGCAAACTATGGCCCAAAAGGTCTTTATGCGGCCCACCAAGATCAAGTAATAAAAATTATTTTTTATTTTTTTATTTTTTATATATTTTTTATAAGGTTAATGGGGGGGGGGGGCTGTTGGGTTACTGGTATAGGGTGGATACGTTGACTTGAGTAGGGTGATCATTGCTCGGCACAACATCGAGGGCCGAAGGGCCTGTTCTGTGCTGTACTGTTCTATGTTCTATGTTCTATATGAGGCGCCCAGAATCATAACCAGGTGAAGCGCCATTTTTGAAAAGTAGAGAAAAAGAGGGCTAAAGGCAGGATGCCGCCGGGGGAAGCGCTGAGGTATATGCCGCACGCTAATTGGTTACAACCGGGACTATTAATTAATATACTATGCGGCCCTTTAAAATTGTGAATTTCTGAATGTGGCCCTTGCACGGAAAAGTTTGCCCACCCCTGGGATAGAAGATTTGTGTGAACGTTGCAGGGGAGGCCCCGCTAATCACATTCATATGTTTTGGTCCTGTCCAAAGCTGGAGGATTATTGGAAGGAGGTGTTTCGGATAATCTCTAAAGTGGTGCACGTGAAACTGGATCCGGGCCCTTGGGAGGCCATATTCGGGGTGTCGGACCAGCCGGGATTGGAAACGGGCACGGAAGCAGATGTTGTAGCCTACCCCTCGTTGATCGCCTGAAAGCGGATCCTGTTAGGGTGGAAATCAACCTCTCCAGCCTGTGCTCTGACGTGGCGGGGGGACCTGCTGGAATTCTTAACGCTTGAAAAGGTCAAATTTAAACTAAGGGGAAGGATGGAGGGGTTCTACAATTCATGGGCATTATTCATTATGCACTTTCGAGAATTGGATCACATCGAACATTCGGGGGGTTGGGGGCTGGGAGGGTTAGTGGGTGGGGGACTGTATGTGTTAATGGTGACTATGGGTGATTCCTGATTCCTTTTTGTCATTTGTTTATGTTAACATGGGGGCCAATGTCTGGGGTTTAGTGGGAGGATGGGATCGTTGTTATTGATATGGGGATTGACATTACATTTGTCACTGATTATTGTTTATTGTTGGGTGTAAATTTGGGAGAAAATGTAAAAAAGGAGAATAAAAAAATATTTTAAACAAAATATATATAATGGTCTTGATTGCACTGGTAATGGTGAGGTGACGACACTCAGGCTTTATGGCCTATCAAATCGTCTCAGCCATTCAATTCACTCCACACGGTATCAAGAAATGACTGAGTACACTGGATACAGTATGAGATCTGGCCACTACAACATCCCAGCTCCAGTGCTGGAGACTTGTGCTCCAGAATTGCTGGTCCAGTTTTGTCCACTGGTATCACTTGATAAGTGGAAAATTATCCTGGTATGCCCTGGCCACAAAAAGCAGACAAACTCAATCGGGCCCCAATAGTCTACTTCCAATATCAGTAAATTGATGGATGGTCTTATCATTGTTATTAAAATGCACTTACTCCCTAATAACTTGATCATCGATTCCCATTTTGGGCTCCGCCAGAGTCACTTGGCTCCTGACCTCATTACAGCCTTGGTACATCCTGAGCTTGTGAAAGGCTCTATGTAAATGTAAATATTTTTCTTGGAAAGAACGGTCTGAAAACTTCAACTAGGTTAAAGTAAACACATTTTTCTAGACCAGGAGTTATTCATTATGCAAAGAATCCACCAATGTAAAGGTAGAAATTCCTGCTGGTGCTATAAAGGGGACAGTGCTGCACCATCAGAAGAGGGGGGCGTGGGAGAGCAGCATCCTACAGATTAGAGTGTTTGTTCTGGGAAGGATGAGCGGGAAATGACCCAGCTATCTAACAACACTCTGTTTTAGTGCCCTGGCAGGAAAAGCCCCACCCCCACCCCCAGTCCGAGGCCACACAGCATTGTTTCCTGCACTGAGGAGCTCACAATGCCATACCCCCCCGACACAACCCGCAGAGCCCCCAATGCCCCAACTCACCTATAAAGGGGTCATTGAGCCGCCCACCCCACAACACACATGCAGGGCAGCCCTGGGCCTGACCCCGGTGCAGGCAGAATGCCAGCCTGGCACCTGGCAGTGCCCCTACCAGCCTGACAGGCACCCAGGTGGCAGTGCCAGGGTGCCACGCTGCCCGGAGGTTGACCACCTGGGGGCCTCCATTTGCCTGGGAGATCCACGCCAGTTACAGTTCCACCTGGTCCCTGGTTGTGGGGCCCAGTACTGAATGGCGGCCAGCCAGAAATTTCTTGGCAAGACCGATAGATGCCGGGTGGCTGTTAGATCTGGCGCAATCAGGGCTAAGGGAGTTCTTAAACTCACTTCGTCGTGTAAGACTGGGTCTGCCCATTGTGGACAGGTCCAGATCGCGATGTCTAAATAGCCAATGTTGTTCTTTGTTTAAGAAGGGTAGCAAGGATAATCCAGGGAACTACAGGCCGGTGAGCCTTAGGTCAGTGGTAGGGAAATTACTGGAGAGAATTCTTCGAGACAGGATCTACTCCCATTTGGAAGCAAATTGACATATTAGCGAGAGGCAGCATGGTTTTGTGAAGGGGAGGGCGTGTCTCACTAACTTGATAGAGTTTTTCGAAGAGGTCACAAAGATGATTGATGCAGGTAGGGCAGTGGATGTTGTCTTGTGGACTTCACTAAGGCCTTTGACAAGGTCCCTCATGGCAGACTGGTACAAAAGGTGAAGTCACACGGGATCAAGGGTGAGCTGGCAAGATGGATACAGAACTGGCTAGGTCATAGAAGGCAGAGAGTAGCAATGGAAGGGTGCTTTTCTGATTGGAGGGCTGTGACTAGTGGTGTTCCACAGGGATCAGTGCTGCAATCTTTGCTGTTCATAGTGTATATAAATTATTTGGAGGAAAATGTAACTGGTCTGATTAGTAAGTTTGCAGACGACACAAAGGTTGGTGGAATTGCGGATAGCGATGAGGACTGCCAGAGGATACAGCAGGATTTAGATCATTTGGAGACTTGGGCGGAGAGATGGCAGATGGAGTTTAATCCGGACAAATGTGAGGTAATGCATTTTGGAAGGTCTAATGCAGGTAGGGAATATACAGTGAATGGTAGAACCCTCAGGAGTATTGACAGTCAGAGAGATCTAGGTGTACAGGTCTACAGGTCACTGAAAGGGGCAACACAGGTGAAGAAGGTAATCAAGAAGGCATACGGCATGCTTGCCTTCATTAGCCGGGGCATTGAGTATAAGAATTGGCAAGTCATGTTGCAGCTGTATAGAACCTTAGTTAGGCCACACTTGGAGTATAGTGTTCAATTCTGGTCACCACAGTACCAGAAGGATGTGGAGGCTTTAGACAGGGGGCAGAAGAGATTTACCAGGATGTTGCCTGGTATGGAGGGCATTAGCTATGAAGAGCGGTTGAATAAACTCGGTTTGTTCTCACTGGAATGACGAAGGTTGAGGGGCGACCTGATAGAGGTCTACAAAATTATGAGGGGCTTTGCCAGAGTGGACAGTCAGAGGTTTTTTCACAGGATAGAGGGATCAATTACTGGGGGACATAGGTTTTAAGTGCAAGGGGCAAGGTTTAGAGGAGATGTACGAGGCAAGTTTTTTACACAGCGGGTAGTGGGTGCCTGGAACTCGCTGCCGGAGGAGGTGGTGGAAGCAGGGACGATAGTGCCATTTAAGGGGCATCTTGACAAATACATGAATAGGATGGGAATAGAGGGGTACGGACCCAGGAAATGTAGAAGATTTTAGTTTAGACGGGCATCAAGGTCGGCACAGGCTTGGAGGGCCGAAGGTCCTATTCCTGTGCTGTACTTTTCTTTGTTCTTTGTTTGCCTTGGGAGATCTGGTTAGATGGCCATCGGGAATCCTGGGGGAAGCCTCTCCCGGGATCTACCGGCCGCATCTCGCCCCAGTTCTGCCAGGATGCGGCCGGTAGATCGTGCCTACATCTCACAAAGGGCCTTGGACCACAATTGGGAACTTCAGCAGTTTTGAGCCAATAACCACCCCCTCCATTAGAGGGACTCAGAGCCTCTACCAGTTACTTCTCGGTGTCTGCAACCACCTTCCAATAACAGCCCCGGGAAGCAATGGTGGGTTGGGCAAGGTGGGAGGGATAGTTCTGAGCACTCAGATTATGGTCGCTCCCTCCCAACTTAACCCCACCCCACCCCAGCCCTGCCCAGATCACCATTTGCTTGTGGTGGGCAAAAAAAGGAGCATCTAGCGATGGTCCTGAGGGAATGGAAGTAAAGAAATCCTGGGTTGGGGAAGTGAAGCAATATGATGGAACTCACCAGCCAATTTTTCATTGCTATGATTTCACAGGATATCAGACAGGATCATGGAGGTGACCTGCTCCCCTCCCCTTGTGTCTGTTTCTGACAGTTTATCATTCTAATCTACTGCAACCTTGTTTTGTATGTGTGGCAATTTAGGGCATGATTGCGTTACATACATTAACTTTGAATTAAGTGTTTAACTGGCAGAAATGATTGCCATTTCTCAGAAAATTGTGAATTACTACATTTGTGAGTGATAGTTTAAACAATGAATACAATTGAACATAAATAGGTTCGCTTGAAATGTAAACCCATCCTGCTAAATTATGCTATTTTAAATTGATTTGTAAATCAGCGAGCATACATAAAAACATTAGTTGAGAAACTTAAATTTTTAAATGAATTCAGATTTAATTGATGAACCACAAAATTAGATTTTTTAAATTAAAAAGATCAGTAAATTTGTAAATTGGCCAATTCATTTCTTGTTTCAAACATGCTAATATGCTCATTTGTGAAACGATGACATTTCTTTTGGAATAAATTGTTGTTAACTTCTAGTTATTCAGAATTAAGCAAGTGAGAGGACATAAATCTTATTGCTGCAATTGAATTTCAGTTCAATCATTTGATTTTTTTTTAGAAAAAGACCACGCTTAATGTATTTTATTATTACAGAACAAAAAGTCACAACATTGTACAGAGTGTTATCATCAGAGAACATGCAGTTCTCCTCAGCCAATGTCAGATGTTTATTCCATCCCTTAAGGGCACTACCCTATATTGTGCTGAAAAAGCAAAGTGATTTTAGAAAAAGGCAGTGGGTCGAAAACAACAGTAATGTTGGAGAAAAGGCAAAGAGGAGCATAAAGAACGAAAAGTACTTTGTGGTGAGAACATTTCACAATAATCTGATAGGAAGGTTAGTCTAGAATCTCCTGAATTTGTCTTCTTGGTTCCTGGAGTTGAGGATGGCAGAGATACCTCGGTCGGGGAATCCCATGTTTTAGAGAAGCGGTTCTACCCTCTATGGACCGAATCTGTATACGTTCAATACTAAAGTTTGAAGGTCAACATAGTAAATTTTGTTCCGCTGTGCTCAAGGAAGATTTGGAACCATACTCGCCTATTTTGTGAGTTGCAAGTTCCAACACAATGTTTTTTGTTAATTGGATTCTTTGATAAGGATCACTGTAAAGTGAAACTAATGGGAAATAAAGAGCAAGATGTCCAGTCATACCACTACAGAATCACAAAAGTTCCCAATTGTGTAGGAAACGTACTTGAGATGTGCTCAGATGTCAGAGTCAGTCTTGTATCGACAGAAGCAATGATTCCACAAACCATTCACAATAGGGTTAGATCAGAGAGTTGGTCTCATAAAGGATTACCTCTTCAAAATATTCAGATATTTTGTGTTCTTATCCTTTCTCCTCTCTTTCTTTAATGTCAGGGTTGTTTTTCACTTCATTGCTTCAATGGATTTGTGCAAAGAACTGTGGATAGGAACATGGTTGGCATCTTTGTCTTGTTTCTGATACAGAATGACTGACCGAGAGCTTCTGTCACCAGGGATGGTGATCATTTTCAAAATCCCCTCACTAATTTCCATATTATGGAGCTTGGCAAACCCTACTTGCCAAACCAATTTGATCAACGGCCTTGGTTACATTTAGAAAAGTATAATAGTGTTCTGAGGCAGCTACAGTGCACACAATAGTAATAATCCTTCCACTGTCCTTGGAGGCATCTTTAAAGATCTTTACACTGGGGGGCTGGTGAGCCTACATGGTTAATATGTCAGAATAATGCGAACAGCATGGGCCGACATAGACTTGGGCCCTGAGAGTGGAAGGCAATAATAATAATCTTTATTGTCACAAGTAGGCTTACATTAACACTGCAATGAAGTTACTGTGAAAATCCCCCAGTCGCCACATTCCGGCGCCTGTTCGGGTACACAGAGGAAGAATTCAGAATGTCCAATTCACCTAACAGCATGTGTTTCGGGACTTGTGGGAGGAAACCGGAGCACCCGGAGGAAAACCACGCAGACACGGGGAGAATGTGCAGACTCCGCACAGACAATGTCCCAAGCCGGGAATTGAACCTGGGACCCTCGCGTTGTGAAGCAACAGTGCTAACCACTGTGCTACCAGGCTACCCAATTCTCACGCACAAAAACTGCACCTCTGGTCCCATTTGCCGTTATGGTGTGGCTGTTAATGTGCACAGTGAGCACCACCTTGAAGTATGCAGAGCAGGCAGATCATAATCACAGTGGGATGCAACACTGATTTGACAGTAGTGCAGCCATGTTGGAGCTCAATGTTCCAGGTAACGATCTCTTTTAGCCTTGCATGGTTGAACATATGTTCAGCAACAGTAGGAACTCCACCAGTGCTAAAGGGACCTACTAATTACAGGTTAGTTGCTGACTGATTTCTATTGATTCTTGCTATGATTGTTGAAGTGTTTAGTGGTTTCTGTAGTTGCTTGAAGTTTTCTACAGGGAGACTTTTATTTAACTGCGACTCACTCATTCATTATTATTTTTTATTCTTTAATTATTATTATCCAGAATAATGGCCCAGATCTTCCGATTTCTGGAGGTCCTGCTCCATGGCTCCATGGGAGTTACCCGGGAAATTTGAACTTTGGAGGGGCAATTTCCCTGCTCTCTGAAAAAGTCTTCAAATTGGAGTTGGAGTCCAAGACTTCAGACTGTTTTGAATTACTTTCCTAAATAGATACCCTAAAACATTAGACAGAAATATCATAGTCTAATTCCTGGGTAACTATAAAATTGACACCTCCCTTGCACCACACTCATATCCCCACCCACCCTTCGACTAATCCGCTGACCCGACCTGACTAGACCCATTCACCGGCTACTCCCCTAACCTTACCTAACTAGCCCCTGACTTGATAAGCCCTCCTGATCTGCTGACTACCGCCTGATTATCTACCCACCTCCCCACCTGCCACACTACCCATCTGCCACTTCACCACCTCACCCATCTGCCATCCTATCCATTGCCACCAGAATGACGTACAAACTTACTCACCTGCCACCCTACCTACCTGCCACCCTACTAAGCTGTCCCTCTGCTACTCTGCCCATCTGCCACCCAACCTTCGCACCCACTTATCTCACCCACCCTACCCCCTTACATCCCCTTAAAATGAAAAAAAAATTAAAATTGCTTATTGTCACATGTAGGCTTCAAATGAAGTTACTGTGAAAAGCCCCTATTCGCCACATTCCGGCGCCTGTTCGGGGAGGCTAGTACGGGAATTGAACCCACGCTGCTGGCCTGCCTTGGTCTGCTTTAAAAGCCAGCTATTTAACCCTGTACTAAACCAGCCCCTGTCTCTATTACCAAGATTACCTACTTCGGTTCTGTAGTATTGCTTGTCCTTACCCCTACCTCAGTTCATTTCCTGCTAATTCCCTCATCTGTGCCTTTTCTACCTCTAGACTTATCTATTCGAATCCTGACCTGGCTGGCCTTACATCTTTTACTCTCCTTAAACATGAACACATCCAAAACTCTGATGCTTCAATTCTAATTTGCAGAAAGTTCCATTTACCTATCAGCTCTGCTGTGCTTGCTGGCCACATTGACTCCTTGTCTGGCTGTACCCTGATTTTGAAATTACCATCCTTGTTTTCAAATCTCTTCATGAGCTCCCCTCCCCCCCGATCTCAAAACTTCCTCCATCCCTACAACCCTCCAAAATATCTACACTCCTCTAATTCTGTCCTTTTGGACAGCTTCAATCTTCAATGTTCCATGATCAGTGCAAAGGAGGCGCCGCATGAGGCCTCTTGTGTTTCGGTAGTGCCTGTGATTCGAGGACCTGCTGGACTGGGCACGCCATCGAAGACTCCGGCTGAGCAGAGAGACAGTGCGACATATCTGCCAGATGATGTCACACCTGACACGGTGGGGCTATGGAGAGGACACACGCTCTCAGTGGCCTTCAAGGTGACTGTCACCCTGAACCTTTACACAATGGGGTCCTTCCAGGCACCAAGTGGGGACCTGTCTGGGATCTCACAGACCTCAGTGCGCAGATGCATGTGCACAGTCACGGAGGCCCTATATGTCCAGGCACCTCAAAACATCCATTTCAATGTGGACCGAGTCCACTAGGATGTCTGGGCAGCGGGGTTCACCGCCATCGACGGGATGCCCCGGGTCCAGAGGGTAATTGGTGGGATGCATGTTCTCCCCCCCCCCCCCCCCCCCCCCCCACCTGTGGATGACAGGCGACTCTACACAAACCAAAAGGAATATCACTCAATGACGTGCAGTTGATATGTGACCATCAGCTGCACATTATACACGTCTGTGCCCGATATCCGGGCAGTATGCATGACGCCTTCATCCAGGCACACTCGACGATTCCTGACATGTTCGCGTTGCCCCCACGGCTGGGGGGAGGGGTTGGCTTCTGGGTGACAGGGGTTATCCACTGCAGTCAAGGCAACGACCTGCAGCAGTCATGCTGTACATCATGGCGCCAGCACTCCCACCATTGGGAACATCCTTCGTGCATTAACCCTGTCTACTCCTGTTAGAATTTCCTGTTAGGTTTCTAAGAGATCTCCCCTCATTCTTCTGAACTCCAGTGAATACAATCCTAACCGACTCAATCTCTCCTCATATGTCAGCTTCACCACCTCAGGAATCAGTCTGGTAAACTTTCGCTGCACTTCCTCTAGAGCAAGAACATCCTTCCTCAGATAAGGAGACCAAAACTGCACACAATATTCCGGGTATGGTCTCACCAAGCCCCTGTATAATTTCAGCAAGAGGTGGGGTGCCCAATTCAGCTAATTAAGGCCTATGCTTGTCCTCTTGGAGGAAGCAAGGTCAGGAGGTAGGGAGTAGAGGGCACAGAGAAAATAAAATCCTTCTCTTCCAGAAAAGAATCACAATGATCTCAATAATGGAGAAAGTAAAGGCAAAGCTTGAATTTTTAGCCGACCAAAGGCGCAAACAACACATTAACAATCCGTCTCCTTTGTCTCACAGGTTTGAGCATATTCTATTCTAACTGAACCCTCTTCGCAGATGATCACTCAGTTCCCATGCCTGTGACTCAGATTTGCAGTTTTATTTGATGGTTGGAGTGTCCTGTGCTCTGGAAGCAAGTAAATACATGCCGTATTTCACCTCCAAAAAATGAATGGTCATATTTAGAAAGCACAGCTACAAAGAGTGAACTGATTCCATTCTCAGGCCAGTTCACTACAATATCTCAGAGTCCACAGGAATGTACAGTTGCCATCACATTACAGGACAGGACTGGAAGTAACAGGCTGTTTTTAGCATTTTAGCATGGTCCGTGGCCTGTTTTGCTAGCGTGTGCTCTCTCGGACTGATCCTAACATTGCTTGCGTCAAGGCTAAAGTGTTCTTTAGGCAATTGCCCGGTCAGGATTTTCAAAACTCCCACATAGATGCAGGCTCTGATCTGAACCCAGGCGTGTACCATACGTTGGGGGTCAGAAAAAAAACCTGCTACACACACGCACACACACACACAAACTCAAGAAGAGATATTAGTTTGGGTTTCATGAAATGGAGTTGACAGAAAAATTAGCCAGCAGAAATAAAATGATCGAAGTTGATCTGGACTTTGAGGTTGAGTCTGTTTATCATTTGTTGTTATGATGAGTTTTCCCTAAATTGCTGAATACATATAATGAAGACCACAATCTCTATATTGCCATGGAAATCCCAAAGAACACAGAGAAAATATTACCCACGTGCGGTTTTTATTTTGATAAATGATTCCTGGACTTATTTAATGATGCCCCAGAAATGTCTTTGTTTATAAGTAGTTATTGTGTCACCTTAGCAACAGTGAAGCTTCAGAACAGTGCTAAATTTTGTAAGAAATACAGCTGGAAAGTGAATTTTTAATGGGCGTTTTCTTAACCATCCAATTATTCAGCAGTTTAGTTGAAGTGCTGTGTTTTTTTTCTCACAATACTTATATGTTTGCCTTTCATTTGAAAGATAAAGGGTAGTCATACTTCTGATAAAACTGAAATTCCCCTCTCTCACCTCCATCCCTGGGCTACTTATGTGATGTTTAAGATGGTCCTTTAAGATAAATTCTGCCCCGTTAGCACTTTATGCAGGATAAACACTAAATTGAAACCATCCGTTATAAGACCGTAAGATCATAAGCCATAGAAGCAGAATTAGGCCACTCGGCCCATCGAGTCTGCTCCGCCATTCAATCATGGCCGATATTTTTCTCATCCCCATTTTCCTGCCTTCTCCCCATAACCCCGATCCCCTTATTAAACAAGAACATATCTACCTTTGTCCTAAAGACACTCAGTTATTTGGCCTCCACAGCCTTCTGCAGCAAAGAATTCCACAGATTCACCCCCCTCAGGCTGAAGACATTCCTCCTCATCAATGTTTTAAAGAATTGTCCCTTTAGTCTGAGATTGTGTCCTCTGGTTCTATTTTTTCCTACAAGTGGAAACATCCTCTCCACATCCACTCTATTCAGGCCTCGCAGTTTCCTGTAAGTTTCAATAAGATCCCCCATTAGCCTTCTAAACTCCACCGAGTACAGACCCAGAGTCCTCAACCGTTCCTTATATAACAAGCTCTTCATTCCAGGGATCATTCTTGTGAACCTCCTCTGGACCCTTTCCAAGGCCAGAACATCCTTCCTTAGATATGAGGGCCAACACTGCTCACAATACTCAAAATGAGGTCTGACCAGAGCCTTCAACAGCCTCAGAAGTACATCCCTGGTCTTGCATTCTAGAGCTCTCAACATGAATGCTAACATTGCATTTGCCTTCCGAACTGCCGACCGAACCTACACGTTAACCTTTGACGCCAGAGGGTGGGAGCTGATGGGCTAGCTGGATAGCTAGTCCACGGGATCAAAGTGGGGGGAGAGCTGAGGAAAGACGAAGTGGTGGGGGGAGGGGGCGGGAAGGGAGGTACTGCTGACAGGTAAGTGACAGCTAGGAGACTGGAGATGGAGATCAGATGGCGGTCACTGCCAAGGGGCAGATCAAGTGAGGTGCGGAACACGGCTTGGAGCTGGCCCAGGAAAGGTCATGGCTGATCAAAAGGGGAGGGGGGCAAGGCCCACCCCCCCGACCAGACTGGTTACTTGGAATGTTCGTGGACTGAATGGGCCGGTTAAGAGACCCTGTGTGATCGCACACCTGAGACAATTAAAAGCGGACGTGGCCATGTTACAGGAGACACACCTGAAGCTGGGAGACCAAATTAGATTAAAGAAGGGATGGGGCGAGCAAGTGTTTCATTCAGGACCGGACTTTAAAACAAGGGGGGGTGGCTATCCTGATTAACAAAAGCGTGCCATTCGAGGTGGGGAAGATAGAGGCAGACCCAGGAGGCAGATTTGTTATGGTTAGTGGGAAGCTAGAGGGAATGGCAGTGGTGCTGGTGAATATATATGCCCCAAACTGGATGATGTCGCGTTTGTCTTGAAGGTGCTGGGAAAGATCCTGGACCTTGACTCGCACCGGCTGATCATGGGTGGTGACTTTAATACGGTCCTGGACCGGAGATTGGACCAGTCGAGTGCTAGGTCGGGGAAACTATCAGCAATGGCAAAGGAACTGCAGTGGTTCATGGAGCGCATAGGAGGGGTAGATCCGTGGAGATTTGAGGGACCAAGGAGCAGGGAATATTCATTCAACTCCCACGTACCTAAGGCGTACTCCAGGATAGATTTCTCGTGCTAGATAAAAAACTGTTAGCAGGAGTTGAGGATACTGAGTACTCAGCAATTGTTGCTCCAGATCACGCACCACACTGGATAGACCTACAGGCAGGCACGGGAATGCCCCAGCACCCACGGTGGAGACTAGATATAGGGTTGTTAGTGGATGAGGAGATCTGTGAACGAGTGAGAGGGGCCATTCGGGGTACATAAAGATCAATGACACGGGAGAGATTGTGGCTGGTGTGGTCTGGGAGGCACTGAAAGCGGTTATTAGAGGGGAATGTATTTTGATTCAAGCCCACAGGGATAAAACTAAGTGGTCGGACCTGGACAGGTTGATAGACCAAATCTTACAGGTGGACAGGAGATATTCAGAGTCTCCAAATGAGGAGCTCCTGAAGGAGCGTCAGAGACTTCAAATGGAGTTTGGGCTCTTTTCCACAGGTAAAGCGGAGGGTAGCTGAGGAGGGTAAAAGGGGCAATATATGAGCATGGGGAAAAAGCTAGCAGGATGCTTGCGCATCAGCTGAGGAATCAGGAGGCAGCGAGAGAAATAGGGAAAATAAAGGATATGAGGGAGACGATGGTGACGGACCCGGGGGCAGTGAACAAAATGTTCTGGGAATTTTATAGCCAGCTATACGAGTCGGAAACCCCGGTTGGGGAGGAGGGCATGAATCAATTCCTCGGGAGGCTAGAGTTCCCAAAGGTAAATGAGGAGCTGGTGGAGGCCCGGGGGGTGGGGGGGGGGGGGGCCCGATTGGGCTTGGGGAGGTGATAGATGGACTGGGGGAGATGCAATCGGGTAAAGCCCCGGGGCCTGATGGATTCCCAATGGAATTTTATAAGATGTTCTCTGGGTTACTGGGGCCACTCCTAGTTAAGGCTTTTAACGAGTCCAAGGAGCTGGGAGTACGCCCCCAACGTTATCACAGGCATCAATTTCTCTCATCCTAAAGCGAGACAAGGATCCGGAGAGCTGTGATCGTACAGGCCAATCTCCCTCTTGAATGTAGATTCCAAATTATTGGCAAAGATCCTAGCCACTTGAATAGAAGATTGTGTCCTGGAGATAATTGGGGAGGATCAGACGGGCTCTGTAAAGGGCAGGCACCTGACATCTAACATTTGGCAGCTTCTTAATGTAATTATGATGCCAGCGGAGGGGTTTGAGGCTGAAGTGGTAGTTGCCATGGACGCGGAGAAGGCTTTCGACCGGGTGGAGTGGAAGTATCTATGCGATATTTTAGGCAGGTTTGGGTTTGGGCAGGGATTTGTGGAGTGGGTCCAGTTATTGTACCGGACCCCGGTGGCAAACGTAAGAACTAACCTAGTTCGGTCGGAATACTTTAGTCTATGTCAGGGGACAAGTCAGGGATGCCTGCTCTCCCCATTACTGTTTGCTCCGACCATAGAACCCTTAGCAATGGCCCTGAGAGCAGCAAATGCCTGGTGGGTATAGTGAGGGGGGTGGGGACACAGGGTATCTCTCTATGCGGACGATTTGCTGCTTTATGTCATGGACCCGGTGGGGGGATGACCGGAATCATGGAGGTATTAGGAGATTTTGGGGGATTTTCAGGCTATAAGTTAAATATGAGAAAGAGCGAGATGTTCGGGATCCAGGCATGGGGGCAGGAAGGAGACTGAAGGTGCTACCTTTGAAAGTGGGTGGGAGCAGTTTTAAAGTGGTTGGGAGGAGTGGATGTCAGGTAGGTATCTGGGGATTCAAATGGCCAAGGATTAGGGGCAGCTTCATAAGTTAACCTTGAGCAAAGCAGTGGATCAAATGAGAAGAGATTTCCGTAGATGGGACATGCTCCCACTGACGCTGGCGGGGAGGGTTCAGACGGTGAAGATGACGGTCCTTCCGAAACTGCTTTTCTTTTTTCAATGTCTCCCGATTTTTGTCCCAAAGGCTTTTTTCAGAAGTATGAATGCGGCGGTATCGAGGTTTATATGGGCGGGTAAAACACCGAGAGTAAGGAGAGCACTCCTGAAACAGACCTGCGGAGAAGGGGGTTTGGCTCTCCCGAGGTTTATTAACTATTACTGGGCTGTCAACATATCGATGGTCAGGAAGTGGGTAGTGGGGGGAGGGGGGGGGGGGGGGTCGGTTTGGGAGCGGATGGAGGCAACATCCTGCAAAGGTACGAGTTTGCAGGCTTTACTGATGGTGCCCCTGCCGTTCTCGTCGACTCGGTATTCTACAAGTCCGGTGGTGGTTGCAGCCCTGAGGGTGTGGGGTCAATGCAGGCAGCATGTGAGACTGGAGGTGGCGTCAGTGTGGTCGCCAATCTATGACAATCACCCGTTTATCCCGGGGGTGGTGGATGGGTGCTTCAAGGTATGGCAGTGGGCAGGGATTGAGAAGTTTGGGGATCTATTCATCCAGGAGGGTTTTACGACCTTGGAGACATTAGAGAAGGAGTTTGATTTGCCGGGTGGGAACGGGTTTCGGTATCTTCAAGTGCAGGACTTTGTACGGAGGCAGGTCCCAAGCTTTACTCGCCTCCCCCTGAGAGGACGACAGGATAAAGTGCTGTCAAAAACGGGTTGGAAGTGGGAAGGTTTTGGAGATGTACAGGGAATTGTTAGAGTGGGAAGGGGCCCCTATCAGAGAGGTGAAGAGGAAGTGGGAAGAGGAGCTAGGAGGGGAGCCGGAAATTGAACTGTGGGAAAAAAACTTTGAAAAGGGTAAATGCATCCTCGTCCTATGCTAGACTTAGCTTGATTTAGTTCAATGTAGTCTACAGGGCCCACATATTGGTAGCCCAGATGAGTAGGTTCTTCGAGGAGGTGGAGGACAGATGTGGACGGTGTGGGGGTAGCCCGGCCAACCGTGTTCATATGTTTTGGGCATGTCCGGATCTGAGGGAATTCTGGCAGGGATTTGCGGATGTTATATCAGAAGTCCTGGAAGGTAGGTGAAAGAAACTGTCCATTTCTAATAGGTAAAAGGGTAATTGATTAAGCCATTTAAATGTAAAAACTAAAGCCCAGTTTAAATTCATTTTAAAATGGATTTCAAACTTTTAACTTCAAGCATAATTTAGATTACAAATACACTGCTTGAAGAATTTGCAGTGGCAAAACACAGGATCTGAAACATTCAAAGAAACTAGCTAGAGCTTATGCAACATTTTTACTAATATCATAAACTGACCATTGTTTTAAATAGCAAACCTATGCAGCATACCCAAGGTCGCCATGACTACATGAACACACCACTGTTCAGAATTCAGATAGAAGCATAGTCAGCAATAAACCAGCAAAAACTAGAATTGATTAAGAGGACATATCACATTCCAACAAACACAAAAATCTACAAATGCAACATATCCGAATATATGTTGCACATTGATGATGGACAACTAACCATCCAACCAAATGTATTTGAAACCCATCCAAGCCAATCAGCACATTGCACGGGAGAGACACATGGAGTTAGACTGATAACATTCTCCTTAAACATAGAAGTTCGGGAAGCCATTTTCCATCCAGATCAATCTATACTTTTACTTGACTATTCGCTATCCTTATTTTCATATTTTCCCATCTAAAACTCTTGAAGTCTGTGCAAGCTGTCTTTGCCTTAAGCAAGAAACCATCTCTGTATTATTTTGAAAGTTAAAATTGTTTTATAAATGACTTCTCTTTACGTCTTTTGCTGGCAAGGGTTTATTGAGAATAGATTTAAGTCTCTCTCAATTGTAATCAGTGGAGGCAATAAAAGATTCTTACTTCGCATCCAAGAAGTGTAACTCAAATTTCTACCGGGTTTTTAAGTGCATGCGAGACTGCACTTGAACCGTACGGTAGATCTCTACAGCAGGGTAACTCCGAGTCCAGAATTGGCAATATTTGGAGTGTCGGAGGATCTGGGGGCAAAGAAGGGGGGAAGGAGGTCGATATCCTGGCCTTCTCCTCCCTGGTGGCCCGGAGACGGATCTTGCTGAGATGGAGGGACTCGGAGCCCCCAAATTCAGGAGTGTGGGTCAGTGATATGGTAGGGTTTCTCAGTCTGGAGAAAATCAAGATCGCTCTGATCAATACAGGGATTCGCCTGGAGTTGGCAGCCGTTCATCGATTTCTTTAACAAAAATTGAACGTCAGCAGTAAGGGGGGAAAGGGAAAAGGTGGGGGGGAGGAAAACAGGAGGCAGGGTAATGTTAAATAAGGGCAGGGAGCTTAGTATACGGATAACAGGGGACAGGGCGGGAGAAGTGGGGGACGTGGTTTATTGTTTGTTGTTCTTTTAGGGGGTATTTTGTGTGTCGACCCACATGGTTTTAGAAATGTCAACCTGTTAAATTGTGAAAATTACAAATGGGTCAATAAAATATTTTCTAAAAAAAAGATAATGGATCATTAATAGTTACATTTCTGAAGCTTGGTTCCTAGTCTTTTATTTCTGTGTACATCAATAATGCTTGAACAATTTGTCATGTGTAACATGTTTTTGTATTAAAATTCCATTTAAATGGTTAATGATTATCCAGTTACTTTCCTTCATGTTTATTGGACTGAGATTGCAGAGCACTGGAGACGTAACATTTATATTGGAGCTCTGGCAACAGGAAATAAACTCTCACATATTTATAGGAAAGCAAGATAAGGAAATCACTAAGGACACATTAAAGAGATGTAGGGCGTGATCTAATGGCCCTGTTCGCCCTGGGTTCAAATCCCGATATTGCCACTAAATCAAACGAGGGAGCCAAAGTGGGATTTGCCTCAACGAGATCTAAGTTTGCGATCTTCCCTACTATACACCGGTGACGTGATCAGGTTCACGCCCAGAAAAGGCGTAAATCTTATTTCCGTTAATTTGAATAAATTTAAATATATTAAAAATGCCTCATGCCATAGTGCCCGGAGGTGCAGAGGTGCCTGGAAGCCTTGGGGATTGCGGGTCAAGGCTGGGCATTGCACGCTGACACCCTGGCAGTAACACGCGGTGAGGAGGATGAGAGGAAAACCCTGATGACGGTGCGCAAATGGGGAGAAAGTGCCCCCCGATACGTCTGTGGTGGGGGAGAGGGGGGAAGAGTGCCCCCGATACTTCCCTGGTCGTCCCAAAGCTTGTGGGTGCGGCTCATCGTGTCCCTGGTGAGAACTTATTTGAAACACAGATCAGTGCGGCCTTTAAAGTTGGCGCCCTGACCTCTGTGGAGCTGGCCTTGCTGGGTCTATCAGGACCGCCCCACCAGAGTGGTGGCATAAGCCACACCCCTAAATTCTCTGTGCACCAAGTCCCAGAAAATCTGGACCAATTTCCTCTGTAATAGACTGTGTGATTTCCTGTTTGCAGATGACTGCATTAAATGCTGGAAGTGAGATAGACATGCAGCGCAATATGCGTTGTTTTCCACACCTGTGATAACTTTAGTTTCACCATCAGCACAAAGAATACAGAAGTCATGTTCCAACCTGCCCCAGGAAAGCTCAATCAAGAGCCCACAGTGAGTGTAAAGAACCCAAAGCTGCCCACTGTGGACAAGTACACCTACCTAGGCAGCATTTTCACACACTGTGTTCGTATTGATGATGAGGCTGATGTCAGAATTGCTGAGGCCAGCTGGTCCTTCGGAAAACTTCATTCAGTATGGGAATGTAAATGGGTGAGCCTAAAAACCAAGCCCAAGGTCTGCTGGGCAGTCACTATCTCCACTCCTCCCTACGCGAGTGAGAGCTGAACTGTCCACCAGAGACATGTAAAGAAAATCAATCACTTCCACCTTTGTTGCCTCTGCAAACTCCTCAACATCAAGTGGCAAGACAGAGTCCCAGACACAGAGGTCCTTGGGAGAAATGGCATGATCACCACCTTCATCAAGTTATGACAAAAACAGTTCCCGTGGGCTAGACTTCTCACCAGAATGCCTGACAACCGATTCCCTAGGCGAATCTTCTGCAGTAAACTGCACAACAGAGCATGCTCCCATAGCGGCAACAAAACCACTGGAATGGTACAGCTTAGCACAAAAAAAGTCTCAATATATATAGATACAGAGGGAACAGAAGACCAGCAATAAAAGTGGCTGAGTACAATCCTTAGACTTAATTTGGTTCCTCTTTACGCACTACCAAACAACAAGGAAGAGCAGGGAAAAGCCATGAAAATAGTTTAAAATTATTTACGAAGTACAATGAATCAGAAACATTTGACAAGTTCAGCAATTAAAGGTGCGTTTTTGTAAGTTAAAAAGAACTAAAGCAGTTAAGAAGTGATCAAGTTGTGTATTTTTGTGACTTTTACCTTTGCATTCTGGGGACTAAGGGTGGGCAGAGTCAGGAGAGCCATGATGCCATTGGGGGCAGCGGATTACATCACTGGGGGTGGGGCATTGTGACAAGGGGCTGAGGCGTAATCTGGAAGGCCCCCAGAAATGAAGGTAGGTGTGGGGCCCCCCAAAGTGTAAATCCGCCACTGCCTGCCTTAACTCTGGTGGGAGTGGAGTGGAAACATAGAAAATAGAAGCAGGAGGAGGTCACTCTGCTCCTTGAGCCTACACCGCTATTCATTACGATCATGGCTAATCATAAAGTTCAATACCCTGATCCCGCTTTCACCCCCCCCCCCCCCCCCCCCCCCCCAATATCCCTTGATTCCCAAGAGCTATGTAATTCCTTCTTGAAATTACACAATGTTTTGGCCTCAACTACTTTCTGGAATAGCGAATTCCACAGATTCACCACTCTCTGGGTGAAGAAACCCCTCACCTCAGTCTGAAATGTTCACCCCTTATCCTCAAACTATGACCCGCAATTCTGGACTCCCCCACCATCGGGAACATTCTTCCTGAATCTACCCTGTCTAATCCTGATAGAATTTTGTAAGTTTCTATGAGATCCCTTCTCTCGTGTCTAAACTCAAAGTTATATAATCCTAAACAGTTTAATCTCTCCTCATAGGACAGTCCAGCGATCCTACGAATCTGCCTGGTAAATCTTTGCTACACTCCCTCCCTGGCAAGGACATAAGGACTGCAAACCTGCACACAATACTCCAGGTGTGGCCTCACCAATGCCCGATTGAACTATCTCTATTGCTATTCTCAAACCCTCACGCTATGAAGGCCAACATAACACTCACTTCTTTATTGTTTGCTATACCTAAGGGCTTACTTTCAGTGACTGACGCATGTGGACTCCAAGGTCTCGTTGAGTATCCACCTCTTTCAATTACACTCATTCTAATAATCTGCATTCCTATTTTTGCTACCAAAGTGGATAACCTCATATTTATCCACATTATACTGCATCTGCCATACATGTGCCTACTCACTCAGCCTGTCCAAATCCTGCTGAAGTATCTCTGCATCCTCCTCACAGCACATCCTCCCACCCAACTTTGTAGCATCTGCAAATTTGAAGATAATACATTTAGTTCCCTTGTCCAAATCATTAGTATATATGTGAACAGTTGGGGTCCTAGCACAGATTCCTGCAGCACCCCACTAATCACTGCCTGCCAATCATAAAAAGACTCATTTATTCCAACTTTTTGCTTCCTGTCTGCTAACCATTTTTAAAAATCTATATCCAGACACCACCCGAAATCCAATCGTACTAACTTTACATATTAATCTGCTGTGTGAGACCTTGTCGAATGCCTTCTGAAGTCCAAATAAACCACATCCACCGGTTCTCCCTGGTCAACTCTACCCTCCAATTTGTAGGAATCCTTCCAGAGTCCAAAGAATTTTGGAAAATGACCACTAATGGATCTACTATTTCTAAGGCCACTTCCTTACTCATGGATGGAGATTTTCAGGCCCTGGAGATTTGTCCATCTTCAATTCCATTAATTTCCCCAAACCCATTTCTTTACTAATACTAATTTCCTCACTGAAGCTTGTGTTTCTCAGAACATCCAGTACATTAATCATGTCATATTTTGGATGAAGACAGAAGCAAAGTAAGAATTTAGTTCCTCAGCCATTTCTTTGTTTCTTGTAATGAATTCCCTCTTTTCTGACTGTAAGGGGCCAACGTTAGTTTTTATCAATTTTTTTCTCTTTACATACCTATAGAAATGTTTATCGTCAGTTTTTATGTTCTCTGCCAGTTTACTTTCAAATTGTATTTTCCCCTTCTTAATCAATCCCTTGGTCTGCCTTTGCTGAATTTTAAACTGTTCCCACTCCTCAGGTGTATTGATTTTTCTAGCTCATTTGTATGCCTCTTCTTCAAATCTAATATTATCTCTAATTTTCCTTGTAAGTCATGGTTTAGCCATAGTTCCACTCTTGTGGGAAATATGAATAAACAACTTTAAATTGGAGTTCACCTATTCGTTTCTTGAATGCCTGCCATTTCCTGTCCACTGTCCTTCCTTTCAGTATTGTTTCCCAGTCCGTCATAGCCAGCTCACGTCTCATACCATCATAGTTACCTTTATTGATGTTCAGGACCCTGGTCTCTGAATCAATTCCCTCACTATTCACCTTGATAAAGAAGTCGACCATATTATGGTCACTCATCCCCAAGGATTCTCTCACAACTAGATTGCCAACTAATCCTTTCTCATTGCACAACACTCAGTCCAAGGTTGCGTGTTCCCTTATTGGTTCTTCAACATACTGGCCCAGAAAAACATTTGTTATACACTCAAGAAATTTCTGCTCTATTGTGCTGTGACAAATTTGAGTCACCCAATTTATATGCAGATTACAGTCACCAGACAATGTGGAAAATTGCCTAGGTCTGTGCTGTACACAAGAAACAGGAAAAATCCAACCCAGCCAATTATTTCCCTATCAGTCTAATCTCCATCATCAGCAACAATGCTATCAAGCAGCACTTACTCAGCAATGACCTGTTCACGGACGCTCAGTTTGGGTTCCGCCAGGCTCACTCAACTCCTGACCTCATTCCAGCCTTGGTTCAAACATGGACAAAAGAGTTGAATGCCAGACGTGAGGTGAAAGTGGCAGCATGGAGCAGAATGGCATCAAGGAGCCCTAGCTAAAGTGGAGTCAATGGGAATCAGGTGGAAAACTCTCTGCTGGTTGGAGTCATATCTGGCACAAAGGAAGATGGTTATGGTGATTAGGGGTCAATCATCTCAACTCCAGGACATCACCATACGAGTTCCTCAGGATAGTGTCCTGGGTCCAACCATCTTCAGCTGCTTAATCAATGACCTACCTTTCATCATAAGGTCAGAAGTGGGGATGTTTGCGGATAACTGCACAATGTTCAGCACCATTTGCGACTCCTCAGACAATGAAGCAGTCCATGTATAAATGCAGCAAGACCTGGACATTGTCCAGGCTTGGGCTGACAAGTGGCAAGATGCATTTACACCACACAAGTGCCAGGCAATGACCATCTCCTACAAGAGGGGATTAACCTCCCCCCCCCCTTAACGTTCAGTGGCATTACCATCATTGAATCCCCCACAATCAACATCCTGGGGGGTAAATTGATCAGGAACAGAATGGAACTAGCCACATTAATGCTGTGGCTATCAGGGCAGATCAAAGGCTAGGAATCCTGCGGCAAGTAACTCACCTCCTGACCCCCACAAAGCCTGTCCACCATCTACAAGCACAAATCAGGAGTGTAATGGAATACTCACCACTTCCTGGATGAGTGCAGCTCAACTACACTCAAGATGCTGGACTCCATCCAGGACAAAACAACCCACTTGATTGCTCCCCCTTCCACAAACATTCAAACCCTCCACCACCAATGAACAGTGACAGCCTTGTGCACCATCTATAATTTGCACTGCAGTAACTCACCAAGGTTCCTTAGGCAGCACCTTCCAAACCCGCAACCACTGCCATGTAGAAGGACAAGAGCTGCAGATACCTGGGAACCCCACCATCTCCTCCAAGTCACTCAACATCCTGACTTGGAAATGTATGCTAAAAGGCCTTGAAGGACCAATGGTTGAGAATGAAATAGCATTTAAAATTACTTTACACTGATGCAAATTGTATGGTGTTAACTGAATGTGATACCGCTTGCGCTGAAATAATTGCAGCAGTGCAAAACTGTTTTTGTATTGCTGTGAGTAAGGAATTTGCACTGCCACTTTTTGAAGTGTGGGCCTTGCATGTGCAGCCAGCGGCAACACCTCGGCGAACCTGCTGCACTGACTAAAGGTGCCATCCAGGAAGGAGTGGTAAAAAACTGGGAACTGGCAGTGCCCACTGATACCATTAAAGAAGTAGATGAACTCTCACAATGCTCCCAGTTTGCAGCATTACTGGATCAGGATTCTGTAGTCATCTGCATATCTGCTGGTATGTAAAAGATTAACAACTCTATTATAGTGCTCGACAACCACTAGATGGCAGCACTAGATCCATGTAAATAAATAATAATCGCTAATTGCACTCAGCGGAGATTCCCACCTCTTTGTATCAGGAGTGACTAGACAGCAGAGTGTTAGAGATCCAGCTTAGTTGGCACATATAGTTAAACATTATTTATACTTCTTATATATTTAATCATAAGTTATAGTTGTAGAAGAATGAACTAACTCATAGATATTTATATTCGCCAGTCAATAAATATTATTTGCATAATTTGAAGACTGATAGTTTTACTGAGCTACAACTATCAGACCATTCTGGAAAAGTAACGATGTATTACAATCACATAATATAACATGGTACCAGGTTTTGGCTTTGAGAAAACTACCGAGATAGATTAAGGAAGATCAGAAAAAGAAGAAATTAGTAGCAGCTGTTCAACTGGGGAAGCGTTGCAGCAAACTGATCCTTTGAAGAAAACCACCTCGATAGACCACGCACAAACTCCGCACCACCTCAAGACTGCTGGTAATTTAAACTCTGATTGGAAATTGTTCAAACAACAGTTTCAAATATACTTAGAAGCTACTGATTTAACTACCACAACTGATGCTAGAAAAATTGCATTGCTTCTTTCAATGGCAGGACAGCATGCAATTGAAATAATTCGTTTCAACATTCTTCTGGTCAGGACAAAGCTAAATTTGAAATAATATTAAGTAAATCTGATGACCATTGCAAAATACAAACAAATGAAATATTTGAACGTTTCATAACAAAAGATTGCAGACAACAAGGGTATCATTTACTAGCTTTGTGATAGACTTACAACTTCTAGCTCAATCTTGCAACTTTGCTGCACCGCATGACTCGTTAATCTGTGATCAAATTGCATATGGCATAAATGATGAACATCTAAGAGAAAAGCTTTTAAGACAACAAAACATTACAATTAGCAATTGAAAAATGCCTAGCACACGAGCAGAACAAGAATCAATATAACGAATATTTTATCCGTGAAAATAGCGTGAAAATCCACCACCAGGTTGAGTGTGTAATAATGGTATCGCAATTGATGAAGAAGCATGTTTCAGACGGCAGCCATCTTGCGTGCGCGCACTTGAACCTCGCACATGCGCACTTCGTCAGAAATAGTGAGACCGTAGAGAACCGGTCTCGCATGCGTGGAAGTGCCTCATGCATTTTTATGTTTATGTTTAAACTAATGTGGCAGGGGGTTGGTGATGTACCATCAATTCGACTCAAGACACATTTAGGATCCGAACTGTGGCTTTAATCAACTAGTTGTTCGCCTGGTGGTCGACTACAGAGAATGGCCGACCTCCGGGAACTCTGGGTACTTATACCCCGCCTCGGAGGCGGGGCCTACTTGCCTCTCGACCAATTGGAGAGCAGTCACATGACCAGTCCCAACCAATCGGACGAGAGGCACATGACCAGCCAGAGCCAATGGGAAGCCAGTGCTCTGCACCAATGGCAGTGCTCATATCCATACCACCACATTCACCCCATGTGGAGATAGAAGGGGGGGGGTGTAAGTGGAAGAGAGGGGGGGAGGGTCCGAGGACTGGTGGTATGAGCAGCGAAAATCGATAGGTGAGCTGCCCACTGGCTCGTGGCAAAACAATACTACTACTACTAATAACAACAGGATGACACAAAAATGTCAAAAAAAAAGTCCATGGCCGCATCAGATGGAGACGATCAGCCTGTTGGACGCCTGTGGTGTTCTGGAGGACCTTCGCAGTGGAGCCGGTGATGTCGGGCCGATGGTCGCCCTTGCCTCCGGGAGCGTTGGTCGTAGATGTGTCTCCGTACCCCGGGCCGGTGGTGGAGACGCTGTAATCGGGGAAGTGCTCATGTGCCAATGGCAGTGCTCATATCCATACCACCACAGTTGGGATCCAATGTAGGAAGTCAGAGGGACCAGAAACAAAAAGCAGTAACGGGGAAAGTGTAAGGCAGAGAAGTCATAGTCAAAAATCAAGAAGTGCTGCAGTAGAGGGTACAGTGACTGTGGAGAGTGTAAAAAGGGAAGTGGCCAATGCAGGATTGAGGGTGTTGTATCTAAATGCACGCAGTATACGGAACAAGGTAAATGAGCTTGTTGCGCACATTGAAATTGGCCGGTACAATGTTGTGGGCATCACAGAGATGTGGCTGCAAGGTGATCAGGGCTGGGATCTAAATATCTAAGGATATATGTCCTATCGAAAGGACAGGCAGATGGGCAAAGGGGGCGGGTTGCATTGTTCGTAAGGAATGAAGTTAAATCGGTAGCAAGGAGTGATATAGGATCAGAAGGCATAGAATATCTGTGGGTAGAGTTGAGGAAGCGCAAAGGTAAAAAGACCCTGATGGGAGTTACGTTCAGGCCCCCTAGCAGTAGTTAGGGGTGAATGTGGTGGTACGGATATGAGCACTGCCATTGGTGCAGAGCACTGGATGTAGGGCAGAAAATAAATCAGGAGATAGAAAAGGCATGCAAAAAAGCCAATATTACAATAATCATGGGGGACTTCAATATGCACATGGACTGGGAAAATCAGGTTGGTAGTGGATCCCAAGAAATGGAATTTGTGGAATGTCTAAGATGGTTTTTTTGGAGCAGCTTGCGACAGAGCCTACTGGGGAACAGGCAACTCTGGATTTGGGGATGTGTAATGAGGCAGACTTGATTAGGGAACTTAAGGTGAAGGAACCCTTAGGGAACAGTGACCACAATACGATAGAATTTACCCTGCAGTTTCAGAGGGAGAAGCTGCAATCAGATGTAATGGTATTACAATTAAATAAGGGTAATTACAAAGACGCGAGGGAGGAGCTGGCCAGAGTTGATTGGAGAAGGAACCTCACAGGGAAGACAGTGGAACAGCAATGGCAGGAGTTTTGGGAGGTTATTAGGGAGGCACAACAGAAATTCATCCCAAGAAGGAGGAAACATGCAAAGGGGAGGACAAGGCATCCATGGCTGACGAGGGATGTCAAGGACAGGATAAAGGCTAAGGAAAAAGCATACAAAGTGGAGAGGATTAGTGGGAAACCAGAGGATTGGGAAGCCTTTAATAGTGAGCAGAGGACAACTATAAAAACAATAAGGGAGGGAGAAGATGAAGTACAAGTGCAAGCTAGCTAGTAATATAAAGGAAGATAGGAAGAGATTTTTTCAATTTATAACAGGTAAGAGAGAGGCAAAAATAGACATTGGACCACTGGAAAATATGGCTGGAGAAGTAATAATAGGAAACAAAGAAATGGCAGATGAACTGAACAGTTACTTTGCATCAGTCTTCACAGTGGAAGACACCAGTGGGATGCCAGAGCTCCAGGAGAACCAGGGGGCAGAGATGAGTGCAGTGACCATTACTAATGAGAAGGTTCTGGGGAAACGGAAAGGTCTGAAGGTGGCTAAGTCACCTGGACCGGATGGACTACACCACAGGGTCCTAAAAGAGATAGCTGAGGAAATTGTGGAGGCATTAGTGATGATCTTTCAGGAATCACTGGAGGCAGGAAGTGTCCCAGAGGACTGGAAGGTGGCTAATGTAACACCACTGTGTAAGAAGGGAGGGTGTAGAAGATGGGAAATTATAGGCCGGTTAGCCTGACTTCGGTCATTGGTAAGATTTTAGAGTCTGTTATTAAAGATGAGATCGCGAAGCATTTGGAAGCGCATACTAAAATAGGACTGAGTCAGTACGGCTTTTTCAAAGGGAGGTCATGTCTGACAAATCTGTTGCACTTCGAGGAGGTAACAAGCAAGTTAGACAAAGGAGAACCAGTGGACGTGATTTATTTAGATTTCCAGAAGGCCTTTGACAAGGTGCCACATAGGAGACTGTTAAATAAGTTAAGAGCCCATGGTGTTAAAGGTAATGGCATGGATAGAGGATTGCCTGACTGGCAGAAGGCAGAGAGTGGGGATGAAGGAGTCTATTCCAGGATGGCAGCCGGTGACTAGTGGTATGCCTCAGGGGTCTGTGCTGGGACCACAACTTTTCACAATATACATTAATGATCTGGAAGAAGGAACTGAAGGCACTGTTGCTAGGTTTGCAGATGATACAAAGATCTGTAGAGGGACAGGTAGTATTGAGGAAGCAAGGGGGCTGCAGAAGGACTTGGACAATCTAGGAGAGTGGGCAATGAAGTGGCAAATGAACATAGAACATTGAATATACAGTGCAGAAGGAGGCCATTCAGCCCATCGAGTCTGCACCGACCGACTTCAGCCCTCACTTCCACTCTATCCCCGTAACCCAATAACCCCTCCTAACCTTTTTGGTCACTAAGGGCAATTTATCATGGCCAATCCACCTAACCTGCACGTCTTTGGACTGTGGGAGGAAACCGGAGCACCCGGAGGAAACCCACGCAGACATGGGGAGAACGTGCAGACTCTGCACAGACAGTGACCCGGCGGGGAATCGAACCTGGGACCCCGGCGCTGTGAAGCCACAGTGCTATCCACTTGTGCTACCGTGCTGCCCATGAAATGGAAAAATGTGAGGTTATGCACTTTGGAAGGAGGAATCTAGGTATAGACTATTTTCTAAATGGGGAAATGCTTCGGAAAGCAGAAGCACAAAGGGATTTGGGACTCCTTGTTCACGATTCTCTTAAGGTTAATGTGCAGGTTCAGTCGGCACTTAAGAAGGCAAATGCAATGTCAGCATTCATGTCAAGAGGGCTGGAATACAAGAGCAGGGATGTACTTCTGAGGCTGCATAAGGCTCTTGTCAGACCCCATTTGGACTATTGTGAGCAGTTTTGGGCCCCATATCGAAGGAAGGATGTGCTGGCCTTGGAAAGGGTCCAGAGGAGGTTCACAAGAATGATCCCTGGAATGAAGAACTTGTCGTATGAGGAACGTTTGACGACTCTGGGTCTGGACTCATTGAAGTTTAAAAGGATGAGAGAGGATCTAATTGAAATGTACAAGATACTGCGAGACCTGGATAGAGTGGACAGGGAGAGGATGTTTCCACTTGTAGGAAAAACTAGAACCAGAAGACTCAGATTAAAGGGATGATCCTTTAAAACAGAGATGAGGAGGATTTTTTTCAGCCAGAGGGTGGTGAATCTGTGGAACTCTTTGCTGCAGAAAGCTGTGGAAGCCAATTCACTGGGTGTCTTTAAGCCAGAGATAGATAGGTTCTTGATTAATAAGGGGATCAGGGGTTATGGGGAGAAGGCAGGAGAATGGGGATGAGAAAATATCAGCCATGATTGAATGGCAGAGCAAATTCGATGGGCCGAGTGGCCTAATTCTGCTCCTACGTCTTATGGTCTTATGGTCTTAAAACGTCGACAGCATGACGTTTTATAAATGTGGAACCGCCCATTTAAAGAGGAACTGTCCAGCACATGGAAAACAATGCTCTAAGTGTGACAAACTTAATCATCATGCTTCGCAGTGTAGATCTTCTCTCCAATTTCAAACTCCGAAACAAAAATATAGGAACATCAACGTTCAGGGAGTGGATTCAACAGGGAAAGAAACCGAAGAGAGCTTTTCGTCAGCCAATGTCAATTATTCACTCGAAAATAAATTTTTCGTCGGAATTATAGAAACGCCAAGCAATCCTTAGCAAGTCAATTCAGTCAACACCAATAATGAATGGAATTCTGTCGTTCAAGTTAACAACTGCCCCATTTTGTTTAATCTTGACACGGGAGCTTCAGCAAATTTACTGCCAAGACTGGATCTCAGCAAGATTCAAGAAGAACCTGAGATACTTTCATCAGCCTGCAGACTGAAGGATTATAACGGCAACCTGATCTCTTCAATAGGATCATGCCATTCGAAAGTCTCCAACAAACAAATCAAGTAACTCTTAAGATTTGAAATTGTTAACAATGATAAATCTTCACTTTTAGGAGCACAAGCATATAAAGACTTTCAGCTTGTACAACGTATATATACAGCAACTAAATATACACCAAACTTGGATGATGATATCCAATGCATCTAAAACCAGTATCCTGATGTATTCAGAGGCATGACCATACTACCGTTCCAGTATGAAATTTTATTCAGGAAAGATGCCAAGCCAGTTATTCATCCACCTAGGAAAATTCCTGCTCCTTCGCAAGAGAGGTTGAAACAAAAACTAGGCCGACTTCAAACCCAAGGCATTATACCACGAGTGACAAAACCGACTGACTGGGTCAGCTCATTGGTTTGCGTTAAAAAAAGTCTGGTGATCTTTGCATCTGCATTGATCCTAAAGATCTCAGTAAGAACATTGGAAGGGAACACTATTCCATACCAAAGCGCAAATAAATCACAAGTGAGATGGCGAATGCACGCATCTTTACGAAGTTAGACACATCACAGAGATTTTGGCAAATGTAACTCGATGACCCGAGCAGACAACTATGCATATTTAACACGCCTTTTGAAGATTTGTTTCAATTGTATGCCGTTCGGTATCATATCTGCATCTTTGATATTCCACAGGATCATGGAGCAAACAACAGAAGGAATTGAAGGCGTGAGGGTGTACATAGACAACATCATTATTTAGTCTACAACCAGAGAAGAACACATTGAGTGTCTCAAACAAGTATTCAAACGCATCGATAAGTATGGACTCAAACTAAATCAAGTGAAATGTACCTTTGCACAATCTTCACTTAAATTTATGAGAGATACCATTTCTCATCAAAGTGTCCAACCTGATGATGGAGAAATTACAGCAATTCAGAACATGAAGATATCAGAAAACAAGAAAGCTGTTCTCAGATTTTTAGGCTTCGTCAATTTTCTTGGCAAGTTCATCTCCAACTTGTCAGCAAGACCAACAGCATTCAGGAATTTAATTAGAAAATCTACTACTTTTGAGTGGACGCAGAGCAGTCAGTAAGATGGATAGATTTAAAAACACAGCTCATGACTGCACCGATACTCGCTTTCTTCGGTCTGAAAAGTGCAACCAAGATATCCACTGATGCAAGTCAGGATGGGATAGGCACAGTGCTCTTACAAAGAGATGAAAATTCAGATTGGACTCCTGGAGCATATCCTTCAAGGGCAATGACAGTAACGGAATGCAGACATGCCCAAATTGAGAAGGAAAGTCTAGGTCTATTGACAGGGACCCCCAACCTTCATAGTTGAGACGGATCACGGGCCTTTGGTCCACATCTAAATGATATGATACCAAGACTTCAAAGAATAATGAAGAAAGTATGACAGTGTGATTTAAATTTAATTTACACACCTGGGAAAGAGTTAATTATTGCAGACACTTTATCACGCTCCATCACAACTGATAGCACACCAATGGAATTTGTACGTGATGTAGAAGCTCAGCCTCAACTCTGTGCGGAGAACCTTCCTGCATCAGACGGAAAACTGAATTCAATCAAGTCTGAAATGAAGGAGGGAGCTACACTTCAGAAGGTCATGCATCATCCTCACCCAAAGGGGCGATGTCCTCAATACCAGATTCAATCTGATTTGATGATCGTAGATGGTCTACTATTGAGACTTGACTGAATATATATTCCACAATGTCTCTGTTCCGACATACTTGGAAAGATTCACGAGGGACACCTTGGTATCGAAAAATGTAAAAGATGAGCACGACAGGCAGTCTACTGGCTGGGAAGAAATAGGGACATTGCTGATATGATTATCACCTGCAAAACTTGTTAAAGACACCAACATGCATAATGCAAGGAGACTCTGCAACAACACAAACTGGTTACTTCTCCTTGGACCAAAGTAGGGATTGACCTAATTTCATTCAACTGGTCGAGATTACATTTTAATAATAGAAGTGGTGAAACTTCCAGACTTTACATCAAACTCAGTAGCAAAGCGTGCAAAGAAACATTCTCAAGTTATGGAATACCGGACACTATCATGACGGACAAAGGTCCATGTTTTGCAAGTTTGGAACGGTCAGAATTCTCGAAGAGATATAACTTCAAGCATGTGACATCCAGTCCTCACTAACCTCAGTCCAACGGCAAGGTAGAGAAGGGTATTCACATAGTCAAACAGTGATTAGTAAAGCAAATGACTTGATGTCAGATATCCATCTCGCATTGTTATCTTATAGAGCTGCACCACTACCTTCAGGACTCTCACTGGCTCAAATGTTATTTAATAGGGATCTCAGGATTACCTTACCAGCAATTGGACTGCAGAATCCAGACTTTACTTGCCGGTGCTGAAGAAGATTGAAGAACAACGTTCACAACAACAGTCATACTACAACAGACATGCATCTCAATTCGAACCACTCACAACGGTGACCTAGTCAGAATCAACATTTCAGAAGGAGGATGGTCTGCTCCCCCCCAGTTGCTGCTGCTATTAACTAAGATACCTATCTGTGAGCCAGAAAGTCCAGAAAAGGCTGCCACCGTTTATAGAATCCTTGTACTGATCCTCTCAGGGCAAATTTGACCCTCTCCAGTTTTATAAATCCCGCCATGTCACTGATCCAGGTCTCCACACTTGGGGGCCTCGCGTCTTTCCACTGCATCAAGATCCTCCGCCGGGCTACTAGGGACGCAAAGGCCAGAACACCGGCCTCTTTCGCCTCCTGCACTCCGGCTCTACCGCAACTCCAAAAATCGCGAGTCCCCAACTTGGTTTGACCCTGGATCCAACCACCCTCGACACCGTCCCCGCAACCCCCTTCCAGAATTCTTCCAGTGCCGGGCATGCCCAGAACATACGGGCATGATTCGCTAGACTCCCCGAACACCTGGTGCACCTGTCCTCACCCCCAAAGAACCAACTCATCCGAGTTATAGACATATGGGCCCGATGCAGCACCTTAAATTGGATGAGACTAAGCCTCGCACAGGAAGAGGAAGAGTTGACTCTCTCCAAGGCATCCGCCCAAGTCCCATCCTCTATCTGCTCCCCTAGTTCCCCCTCCCATTTAGCCTTCAGCTCCTCCACTGATGACTCCTCCAACTCCTGCATTACCTTATAAATGTCAGACACCTTCCCCTCTCCGACCCACACCCCCGAAAGCACTCTGTCCATCGCCCCCCGCGAGGGCAGCAAAGGAAATTCCTCCACCTGTCGCCTAGCAAACGCCTTTACCTGCAAGTATCTGAACATGTTCCCTTGGGGGAGCCCAAATTTATCTTCCAGTTCCCCATGGCCCGCAAACCTCCCGCCAATAAACAGGTCCCTCAATTTACTGATGCCCACCCTTTGCCATCCCCTAAATCCCCCATCAGTGTTCCCCGGGATGAACCGATGATTTCCACCTAATGGAGCCTCTATCGAGTCCCTTGTTTCCCCACTATGCCGTCTCCACTGTCCCCAGATTCTTAGGGTCGCCGCCACTACCCGGCTCGTGGTACACCTCTTAGGAGAGAGCGGCAACGGCACCATTACCAGGGCACCCAGGCTCGTACCTCTACAAGACGCCATCTCCATTCTTTTCCATGCCGCCCCCCCCTCCCCCCCCTCCATCACCCATTTACGCACCATTGACACATTGGCCGCCCAATAGTACCCCAAAAGGTTGGGCAGTGCCAGCCTGCCTCTATCCCTCCCTCGCTCCAGGAAAACCCTCTTCACTCTCGGAGTCCCACGTGCCCACACAAAGCTCATAATACTGCTAGTCACCCTCCGAAAGAAGGTCCTGGGGATGAAGATGGGCAGGCACTGAAAGAGGAACAAGAACCTCGGAAGCACCGTCATTTTGACGGACTGTACCCTCCCCGCCAACGACAATGGCAGCATGTCCCACCTCTTGAACTCCTCCTCCATCTGATCCACAAGCCTGGTGAAATTATGCTTGTGAAGAGTCCCCCAGTCCCTGGCCGCCTGCACCCCCAGGTACCTAAAACTCTCCCCTGCCCTCCTAAGCGGGAGCCTACCAATTCCCTCCTCCTGGTCCCCAGGGTGCACCGCAAACACCTCACTCTTGCCTAGATTTAGTTTATAGCCTGAAAAGGTCCCAAACTCAGCTAGCAGCTCCATCACCCCCGGCATCCCTCCCACCGGGTCCGCCACATACAGTAGCAGGTCACCGGCATACAACGACACCCTATGTTCCTCCCCACCCCGCACCAAACCCCTCCACCTCCCTGAATCCCTCAGCGCCTTCACCAACGGCTCGATTGCCAATGCAAACAACAAGGGGGACAGGGGGGCAACCCTGCCTGGTCCCTCGGTAAAGCCGGAAGTACTCCGACCTCCTCCCCTTCGTGGCCACACACGCCATCGGGGCCTCATATAGCAGCCTCACCCATCTAATAAACCCTTCACCAAACCCAAACCTCCCCAACACCTCCCATAAGTACCCCCACTCCACTCTATCGAAGGCCTTCTTCGCATCCAGCGCCACCACTATCTCAGCCTCCCCCTCAATCGCCGGCATCATGATGACATTCAACAACCTCCGCACATTCGTGTTCAGCTGCCTTCCCTTAACAAAACCTGTCTGGTCCTCGTGTACAACCCCTGGCACACAGTCCTCTATCCTGGTGGCCAGGATCTTTGCCAGCACCTTGGCATCCACATTAAGGAGAGATATGGGCCTGTATGAACCACACTGCTGGGGGTCCTTGTCCCTCTTTAAGATTAAAGAAATCAGCGCCCGCGACATCGTCGGGGGCAAAGTCCCCCTTTTCCACGCCTCATTAAGTGTCCGCACCAGCAAGGTCTAGGTCCAGGCAAGGTCTAGGCAACCACTAGGTCCACAAACTTTTTGTAAAACTCCACCGGGAACCCATCCGGCCCCGGCACCTTCCCTGACTGCATCTGCCCGATCCCCTTAACCAGCTCCTCCAGCTCAATCGGCGCACCCAGCCCCTCCACCTTCTCCTCCTGCACCTTTGGGAAAGATAGCCCGTCGAGAAACCTCTCCATTCCCCTCCTCTCCACCGTTGGCTCCGACCGGTACAGTTGCCCGTAAAAGTCTTTGAAGACCTCATTCACCTCTACCCCCTTCCGCACCACATTCCCACTCTTATTTCTCATCCAGCAATTTCCCATGGCAGCAATTCTTGATGGCACCTGTCCTGAAAGCCAGATTGCCTGTTGGTAGTGCAGCAAACGTGAATTGGAAAAATGCATCGTCCTGCCATGGTGTGTTATTGTACTAAGCTGAGCAGGAATAGTGTCCCTCATGGGCAGAATGGCTCATAATCAGCCTGTGCGAAGCCAGGTCCGGAATCTTCCCCAGTACCCGCTTTATAAAATCCCCATCATCCCAGTTTGGCACGTATACGTTGACCAGCACTACCTTCATATCCTGCAGCTTGCCGCTAACCACGATATATCGACCTCCGACATCCGAGACTATCCTTCCCATCTCAAAAGCCACCCGCTTGTTAATCAGAATCGCAGCCCCTTTTGTCTTTGAATCCAGCCCCGAGTGGAAAACCTGACTAATCCAACCTTTCCTCTACCTGACCTGATCCACTACTTTAAGATGTGTCTCCTGCAGCATCACCATGTCCGCCTTCAGTCTCCTCAGATGCGCAAACACACATGCCCTCTTTACCGGCCCATTTAGCCCCCGGACATTTCAGATGATCAGCCTAGTTGGGGGGCAAAGTGCCCTCCCCCCCCACCCACCGGTCAGCCATCCCCTTTCTTGGGCCTGCTCCAGCCCATGCGCCGTACCTCCTCTGGCCCGCCCGTGGCAGCCCCCACCCCGACACCCTCAGTGACCTTCCATCGAAGTCCCTCCCAAGTCAGCAGAACCCCCCATCCCCCCTCCCATCAACACTACTCTAAATCCCAACCCATCTACTTAACCAAGCATATACACACACCCCACTGTGCTTCCGTGAGCTAGCTCACCCAGTTAGCTTGGTGACCCACCCCGACGCCAAGAAGTCTCCCACCTATTGTTCCCTCGCTCCCCTCCCCCCAGTCCTGTAAACAAATTCCCTCATCCAACAATCCCCAAACAAACACCCAGCAGCAAGAAAACACAAAAAACAAAAGCAGAACCCAACGAAACTCAGACAGGCACGTCTCCATCCCACAAAAGTGCACATCAATAAAAACACACAAGATAAAACACAAAAGGAACATTGCCAACATCCAGAAAAAGAACCAAAAATAAAACGGTAAATCGACTTTTCCCCCTCCTTCCTTTCCCCTAAGCAGAGCTCCAAAAAAGACCGACACAAAACAATACAAGAAGGCATAGCCAATTTAACAACAGAAGAAACAAACCCCACCAAAAACCAAGGGGGAGAAAAGAAAAACAAACAAAAACCCCCACAGAAAAACAGAAAAGGAAAAAGGGCACAATATAGGCCAACATGTTGTCACTGAGTCCGAAAGTTCTCAAACTCCCACCAGTACTTTTATTTTTGCAAAGTCCAGTGCCTCATCGGACTCAAAATAGTGATGTTGGTCTTCATGCTTAATCCAAAGACGAGCCGGATACAGGAGACTAAACTTCACCTGCTTCTTAAAGAAAATAGCCTTGACTTGGTTAAAGCCTGCCCTCTTCCTCGCCACCTCCACGCTCAGGTCCCGGTACACCGCAGGATGCTGTTGTCCCACTTGCAACTCCACGTGTGAGGATGCAACTCACCACCATTGCCCTCGGAGGGTCGCCTGCCCGCAGCTTCCTGGCAAGCGCCCGATACGCCCTGTCCACCTCCAACGGTCGGGGGAATGCCCCCACCCCCAGCAGCTTTTCGAAACATACCCGCCACGTGTGCTCCAGCATCTGCTCCCTCAGCCCCCTCCTGGAGCCCGACAATTCTTAGGTTATGCCGGCAGGACCGGTTCTCAAGGTCCTCCACCTTCTCCAGGAGTCTTTCTGCCGTTCCTGAAGCATCCCCACCTCCAGCTCCACTGCTGTTTGATGCTCCTCTTGTTCAAGCAGCGCCTTCTCCACCATCTGAATCGCCCGGTCCTGGGCATCCAGTCTCCTCTCTAGACGATCAATTGATTCTTTGATCGGGTCCAAGCATTCCCGCTTCAGCCTGGCAAAGCCATCCTGAATAGCCTGCATCACCTGCTCTGTTGGCTGCTGAGCTGCCACCCCAGGGGTCCGTCCCTCAGCCATACTGTCTACTGTTGCAGCTTCAACACAGCTCGTTACTGACTTCTTGTTTCTGCCCTTTCGTGCACTTCTGGTCCCTTTTCTCCATAAACCGATGTGTGGAAACAGTGCCCAATTGCCTCAGCCTACAAATTTTCCGTTTAAATGCGGAAAAAAGTCAGGGGGAAAGGTCCAAAAGTCCGAACAGAGCGGGAGCCACCAAATGTGAGACTTACTCCTCCATAGCCGCCACCGGAAGTCTCCCCTACAACGTTTTTATCGGTATATTGGGAACTGTTTTGGTGCCGCTTCAAGTTTCCGTCTGGACCTGGAAAATTTTATTAATTTTGCTTCCAATTTCCACCCTTCTATCACCTTCACATGATCCATCTCCAACACCGCCCTTCCTTGACCTCTCTATCTCCATTTCTGGGGCTAGACTGTCCAATAGTATTCATTACAAGCCCACTGCTTCCTACAGCTACCTCGACTATGGCTCTTCATACCCCACATCCTGGAAGGACTCCATCCCATACTCCCAGTTCCTTCGCCTCCGTTGCATCTGTTACGATGATGCCACTTTCCAAAATGGTGGTACTGACATGTCTTCAGTCTTACTTACCCTTGGTTTTCCACCCACTGTGGCTGACAGGTGTCTCAACAGTGTCCGACCAATCTCCTGCATCTCTGCTCTTACCCCTTCCTCCCAGAACAAGGATAGGGTCCCCTTATCCTCACTTTTCACCCCACCAGTTCCGTTAACTCCAGCATGATGCCAGCACCAAACACATCTTCCCCTTAAACCCCCTGTCAGCATTCCACAGGGACCTTTCTCTTCGGGATACCCTGGTCCACTCTTCTATCACCCCAGCACCTCACCCTGTTCCCACAGCACCTTCCCGTGCAATCGCAGAAGGTGTAACACCTGCCCCTTTACCTCCTCCCTGCTCACCATCTAAGAGCCTAAATACTCTTTCAGGTGAGGCATGCACCTTTTAAAATCTGGTCCATTGCATTTGCTGCTCCCAGCGCAGTCTACTCTACATTGGAGAGATTAAACGCAGGCTGGCAGAACACCTTCGGTCCATCCGCCAGCAGGATCCAGGCCTTCCTGTCGCTTGCCATTTAAATTCAGTGTCCTGCTGTCACGCCCACATGTCCGTCCTTGGCCTGCTGCAATGTTCCAGTGAAGCCCAACTGTTTCTAATTGGAACAGTTTTCAATTAGGCATGCTGCAGCCTTCCAGACTTAACATTGAGTTCAACAACTTCAGACCCTGAACTCTCTCCTCCACTTTCACTCCTTTTTTATTTCAACATATTAATTTTCATTTCTCCATCGGTCTGTTTTCCCCTCATCGTTGTACCCCCTCCCCCACCCCACCCCACCAAGGCCAGCTATTCCTTATTCCTGTTTGTCCTCTGACACACTGATCACCTTTGTTCTGCCATTAACACATTTTGATCTCTTAATGTGCCACTATCAGCACCCTTCTTAGTCATTATCTCTACCATTTACGTTCCCTTTGTCTTTCTGTCCTCGATATCGTTGTCAATCTCCACCTACCGTTGCTCTCCTATTCAACCCCACTGTTCCAACTGCCCCCCCCTACAACAGTATAAATCTCATCCTATTTCCAGTACCCTCTAGCTTTGACAAAGAGTCATCCAGACTCGAAACGTTACTTCCCTTCTCTCTCCACAGATGCTCAGTAAGAAGTCTTACAACACCAGGTTAAAGTCCAACAGGTTTGTTTCGAATCACTAGCTTTCGGAGCACTGTTCCTTCCTCAGGTGAATGGAGAGGTAGGTTCCACAAACATATATATAGACAAAGTCAAAAATGCAAGATGATACTTTGAATGCGAGTCTTTGCAGGCAATTAAGTCCAGATGGGGGCAGGTTAAAGAGGTGTGAATTGTCTCAAGCCAGGACAATTAGCAGGATTTTGCACGCCCAGGCCAGATGGTTGGGGGGGGGGGGGGGGGGGGGGGGTGAATGCTGTCAGACCTGCTGAAATTGTCCAGTATTTTCTGCCTTTGTTTCAAATTTCAGCATCTGCAGTAATTTGCTTTCATCTATCATGTGACAATGACTGCCATTGACATCAGGCAGCATTTGATCATGTTTGGCATCAAGGGGCCCTAGCAAAACTGGAGTCAATGGGAATCGGGGGGAAACTTTTCATTGGTTGGACATACCGAACACAAAAGAAGCTGGTTATGGTTGTTGGAGGTCAGTGCTGGGACATCACTGCAGGAGTTCCTCAGGGTAGTGCCCTGAGCCCAACCACCTTCAGCTGCTTCATCAATGACCTTCCTTCCAACATAAGGTTATGTGTGGGGATGTTTGCTGATGATTGCATTCAACCATTCACGCGACACCTCAGGCACTGAATCAGTCCATGAGCAAATGCAGCAAAATCTAGTCAGTATCCAGGCTTGGGCTGACAAGTGACAAATAACACTCATGCCACACAAGTGCCAGGGAATGACCATCTCTAATAAGAGAGAATAAAACCATCATCCTTGATATTTAATCGCATTACAATTGCTGAATCCCCCACTATCAAACTGGGGGTGATCGTTGAGCAGATATTGAACTGGACTAACCATATAAATACTGTGGCGACAAGAACAGGTCAGAACTAGGTATCCTGCAGCAAGTAACTCACCTACTGACTCCAAAGCCTGTCTACTACACACAAGGCACATATCAGGAGTGTGATGGAATACTCCTCACTTGCCTGGATGAATGCAGCTCCAGCAACACGCAAGAAACTTGATACCATCTTTCACTCGCTCAACCACCAATGCACAATAGTAGCTGTGTGTACCATCTACAAGATGCACTGCATAAAGTCACCAGGGCTCCTTAGGCATCACCGTCCAAACCCATGACCACCACCATCTAGAAGGACAAGGCCAGCAGATAAATGGGAACACCACCACCTGAAGGATCCCCTCCAAGTCACTCACCATCCCAACTTGGAAATATATTGGTGTTCCTTCACTGTAGCTGGGTCAAAATTCCGGAACTCCTTCTCTAACAGCACCATGGGCATACCTACACCACACAGATTGCAGTGGTTCCAGAAGGCATATCACTACCCCCTGCTTAAGGACAATTAGGGCTGGGCAACAAATGCTGGCTGAGCCAAAGACGTCCTAATCCCGTAAAAATGAATTTTAAAAAAATAGAATAACACGTTGGAAAGCAGAAGGACTGTGCACTTACTGCAGCAATTGTTTTCCAGTTTTTCTATCAGGAAGGTCTCATGTTCTCATGATGCCCTGTTCTAATCTTTAATAAACAACACAATGACCCAAAGAAAAATCATGCAATCATTGCATAAAATGTTTGAATAGTGCACAGGAATACAAATACCATAGTGGTGAGTCAAAGAGCATGTGCATGTGATATGCCTTAGAGCTGATAAACAAATATTTGCTGAGATCACAAACTCTTTAGGATCCCCTTCCAGATTCTTCATGGTCTGTGAACCACATTTTGAAACCTACAAATGCAAGAGAAACTCCCAGCCTGTGATTGAGTCAGGAATGAGCAAACATCTGCCATAACTTCAGTAAAAATTATGCTGCATTTGAATTTTTAAAACTTGCAACTGGTAACATTATAAATGAGAACAGCATAAAGCTCTTTTATCTTTTACTATAAGGCAGTGAGCTCTTATTGTACTAACAGCAACATGCATATTGAATATTTTAGGGAATATTACAGCTGCCAACCCAAGGCGGATTCCAAGGCGCTGTGGTGTCCCGGCACCCCCCCTGCAGGAGTTACTGGCATGGGCCCCATTACCTCCTCCTCCCTTGGGATCCCCAATGACCCCGGGCTACTCCATGGGACAGAGGTGCGAGCGGAGCTAACTCCTGAGACGCCCCTGCCACCTGGAGTTGCCAGTGCTGGAGGCCCACGCCTGCCCCAATCAGGGTCTTGATACTCGCAGCCATGGAGCACAGGGAGTGTGCCACCTCCCTCTGTGATAACGTCATATCATGCTGCAACTGTCCAACCACCTCTGGGCCTGTGCCACATTCGCCAGTGACTGCATCACCACCCTCTTGATTTGTGTCACTTCGGCCAGTGCCCAGGCAATGCTGTTGTCGCCCTCGGCCTTGACCAGCTGTGACTGGGCCACACTCTGGAGCGCTGCTACAATGTCCATGTGGCCCTGGTACATGTGATTGGGCAGCCCTGTCCTGGGCCTCGGCCACCTCTCGCACAGTGTGCCCTAGGCCTTGGACATCCTGACTCATGGCCGATGCCTCCACCGCGGATGCCACCTGTACGGCGTTGGCCGAGGCACCACCTCCTGTTCCTACAGGCGGTTTGACTCCTGCAACTGCACCTGCAGATGCTGGATGGTTGCCGACACCCCCACATGTAGTCCCTAGCTCTGCGACTGTTTCTCCGCCATAGATGGGACCGCCCTATCCAGAAGCCCCAAACCCGTCCAGGTGACAGCTAATTTCTGGGGTCAGCGAACCCTCTGACCGTCCGCCCCCTCGGGGTTCCTACCTCCACCTGCTGTACTGCAGCATGTGTGCCCCAGAAACCTCTTCACTAAGGTGGTGAACCGAGATGAATGTATCTGGGATGGTGGAGGGTGTTGGAGTCAGCTGTGATGGGAAGTCGGTGTCATCCCCGGACTGGTGCTCCGGGGCGTCTCTGGCTGTGGTTCGAGGGCTCCCATTGGTGTCCGTTTCCTCCTCCTTGCTGCTCCCCTCTGGCGTTGTGGTTGGGGGGCACCAGGAGGACCCGCCTCCTTCCAGGTGATCCTGCAAGACACAAGCCAGGACTGTTAGCGGAAGAAATTGCTATATGTTTTAAAGAATTGATACAAGTAAATAATAACGATGTTCCAGGTTTATAGCAGCACATGGCAAGGGGGAAACCAGTAGGGAAGGGGTTAAAATGTTGAGCCTTAAAGAAAGGTCACCTGCACTAGGGATAATTCAATCATCCTACAGGGCATTAGAATAAGAATGGGGACCCACGTCACAGAAACCATGGCTCCAGCCTGTCTCTCGGAGATTCATTGTCCAGCCCAGAGCAGGGAATAAAAACACATTAACATCCCATCAAGGAGTTTAGATTAAGGGGAATATTTTGAACAGGATCCGGGAAATTATAAAAATGCATTGTGTAATGAACTCCAATTTGCTTTATTGGTTGGCCAATTGGAGTATGAGCTCCCTCAATGATAGCTCATTGAGGGGGCCCATATAATCACCTGTGTAGGCTTTGTGAGCCAGTCTTAAGTTGACTGGACTGCTAGCAGCACTGTTTGTAGCTCCTCTTGTAATATCGTTATTGTAAATAAATATTGGTGTGGTGATGGAACTCCTGCCTCCCGTGGATTACTACAGTGGCGACGAGGTAAACTAAGAATTTTGCGGAGACCAGCTGCCGCACTTGGAGGGTAAGTCTTGCCATTTTAAAAATGCCGTTTTTTGGGAGGTTAGAGGCATTTGACCCGGCTATTGAGGACTGGTCCCAGTATGTGGAAAGAATGTGTTACTTCTTCCGGGCAAATTATATACTGACGGACGAAAGGAGACAGCTTATCCTGCTGTCGGCGTGCGGCCCCTCAGCTTTCGCCATTATACGTAGTCTGACTTATCCCGATGCGCCGGACACGAAAACTTTCCAAGAAGTAACGGAATTGGTGAAAGAGCACTACGACCCAAAACCACCCCTTATTTTGCGTAGGTACAGATTCTACACAGCGAAGCGGGAAGACAAGGAGTCAGTCACGAATTTCTTGACCCACCTAAGAAGGCTGGCGAAAAAAATGTGAGTTTGGCCCGACGCTAAATGAAATGCTTCGGGACCGGTTAGTGTGTGGTATAAACAACCTCACAATACAGAAACGCCTGTTGGCGGAAATGGAGCTAGACTGCAGGCAGGTGTTACAGCTCGCACTGTCCCTAGAAAAGGCAGCAAGTGGGGCGCAGGAACTACAGGGCACGCCAATGGAGGTAGATACCTGTGAGAGGGACTACCACAACGGGTCCTGCTACCAGATAGCCGCTCTCAGGAAAAACCTGAGGAATAGAGGGAAAAAAGAAAACCCCAGAACTGCCCCCAAGTCTGCCAGGACTAACTGGAGACAGAGGGAAGTACCGGCTGAGGCTCCCCCAACAGAGAAGGACCGTTTCTGGCACCAGAGTGGGGTAACAACGACAGAAACCCTAGAAGGAGGTGGCAAAAGAGGAATAGCAGGTGGGGACGCAGGGAAGTACACAACCTAGACGCCCCATCCTCCTCCAAAGGGGAACAATTATATAATATTGCAACGAAGAAAGCAGAACCCATTAGGATTACCCCACGGGTGAACGGGTGGCCGACAATAATGGAAATAGACACGGGTGCAGCCGTATCAGTAATGGGAGTGGCAGCATTTAGAAAAATCAAAGATGGACTCCAGCCACTAACCCTAACAAAAACATTGACGAAACTTAAAACCTACACGGGGGAACCCCTGGAAGTTCTAGGCACGATTCATGTACCCGTGGAATATGAGAAACAATTGCTCAGATTACCGTTGACTATAGTAGAGGGCTCTGGACCGAGCTTAATTGGACGGAACTGGCTGAAAGACCTAAAATTAGATTGGATGAAAACTTTCCAGAGTGGAAGTGGGCAGTTGAGTGGAGTATTCCAAAAATATCCAGAGGTCTTCCAGGAAGGTTTGGGGGAAATCATAGGCGCCAAAGCAACTTTGCACGTGGACCCAGAAGCCCTTCCGAAATTTTGTAAGGCCAGGCCGGTACCTTTTGCATTAAGGAAGAAAGGAGATGACGAAATAGAAAGGTTACGGCGCGACGGCATTATCAGGCCAGGACAGTTCTCGGAATGGGCAGTGCCAGTAGTACCAATTTTGAAGCCAGACGGCTCGATACGTCTCTGTGGAGATTTCAAACAGACAGTAAACAAATACGCACTGCTGGACAAATACCCAATCCCGAAAATAGACGACCTATATGCCAAATTGGCAGGTGGGCTTTTGTTCACGAAACTGGACATGAGCCACGCCCTACCTGCAGTTAAAACTGGACAAGGGCTCCCAGAAGTTCGCTACAATCAACACTCTGAAGGGCCTTTTTCGTTATACTAGGCTACCTTTCGGAGTGTCATCAGCCTGCACTATATTCCAGCGTACAATGGAAAATATTCTGCAGGGACTACCGCAGGTGGCGATTTATTTGAACGATGTCTTAATCACGGGTAGGACAAACAGGGAACACTTAAGGAACCTGGAGGAAGTGCTCATGCGTTTCGCAAAGGCAGGCGTACGGCTAAAAAGGGAAAGATGTGTTTTTCTGACCCCACAAGTGACGTACCTGGGATATAAAGTAGACGAGTCAGGTTTACACCCATTAGAAGACAGAGTAAGGGCAATAAAAGAAGCCCCAGCTCCCACCACGGTCCAGGAGTTACGATCATTTCTAGGGTTGGTGACCTATTATGGAAAATTTATTGAAAATAGGGCGTCCATCCTAGAACCCCTCCACCAGCTACTAAAAAAGGGGCAAGAATGGAAATGGTCCACCCGCCAAAACCGAGCATTTAGGGACATTAAGGAACAGCTGTCATCCGAAAATGTCCTAGAGCATTATGACCCAAGGAAGGAGTTGGTCGCCACTTGTGATGCATCCCCCCTACGGGGTAGGAGCTGTCTTAGCCCATAGAGGAAGAAATGGGGAAGAACGGCCAATAGCCTATGCTTCGAGGACCTTGACGATGGCTGAGAGGAAGTACGCCCAAATCGAGAAGGAAGGACTGGCGGTGATATTCGCAGTAAAGAAATTCCACCAGTATCTGTACGGGCGGAAATGCACCATAGTGACGGACCATAAGCCATTATTAGGGTTATTAAAAGAAGACAAGTCAATACCCCCGATTGCATCAGCTAGAATCCAACGCTGGGCGTTGCTACTGGCGGCGTATAGATGCGTTCTGGAGCACAGACCGGGAACGCGAGTAGCACATGCAGATGCTTTGAGCAGACTTCCCCTCCCGGACACTCCGCCGCAAATACCAAAAGAGGGCAGCAGGGTAGCATGGTGGTTAGCATAAATGCTTCACAGCTCCAGGGTCCCAGGTTCGATTCCCGGCTGGGTCACTGTCTGTGTGGAGTCTGCACGTCCTCCCCCTGTGTGCGTGGGTTTCCTCCGGGTGCTCCGGTTTCCTCCCACAGTCCAAAGATGTGCGGGTTAGGTGGATTGGCCATGCTAAATTGCCCGTAGTGTCCTAATAAAAGTAAGGTTAAGGGGGGGTTGTTGGGTTACGGGTATAGGGTGGATACGTGGGTTTGAGTAGGGTGATCATGGCTCGGCACAACATTGAGGGCCAAAGGGCCTGTTCTGTGCTGTACTGTTCTATGTTCTATGTTCTAGAGGAGACAGTAATGACTCTAAATTTTTTGGACACCCTACCAGTAGACGCACAACATATTCGGTTGTAGACGCAAAAAGACCCAGTTTTAGCCAGGATGAAGCATTTACTGCTAACAGGGGAACTGGAAAGACCAGTGGAGCCCCAAATGCACCCATACTGGAGCAGAAGGGACCAAATAACCGTAGAAGACGGTATCCTATTATGGGGAGCCCGGGTAATCGTCCCAGCTCAGGGCCGTCAGGCAATCTTAACCGAGTTACATCATGGACAACCAGGGGTGTCTAAAATGAAGATGCTAGCTCGAAGCTACGTTTGGTGGCCAGGTTTGGACACAGAACTAGCAGCCTTGGTACATCGGTGCCAGGAATGCCACCAGCGGCGCCATTGCACCCGTGGGAATGACCAGGCAGACCGTGGACCCGCCTGCATATTGACCACGCCGGCCCTCTCATGGGCTCAATGTTTTTGGTGATAGTGGACGCCCACTCCAAATGGTTGGACGTCCACCGGGTAAACGCGGCAAGCACAGCATCGACAATTGAAAAGCTCAGGGCCTCGTTTGCAACACATGGACTTCCGGAGGTATTGGTGTCGGACAACGGAACGGCATTCACAAGTGGGGAATTTGGAAAATTCCTGAAGGAAAACGGAGTCCGTCACATCAAAACGGCCCCTTACCATCCAGCGACCAACGGCCTGGCAGAGAGAGCGGTCCAGACACTTAAAGCGGGACTCAAGAAGCAGCCGGCAGCGTCAATAGACACAAAGCTCTCCCGTTGGCTGTTTGATTACAGGACCACACCGCATTCCACAATGGGCATACTGCCAGCTGAACTCTTAATGGGAAGGCGGCTGCGAATGAGCCTGAGTCTCCTTTTCCCAAATTTAACTGGGAAAGTGGAGAAACAACAGGAGGCCCAATGCAGGGGGCATGATAATAGTCGGCAGCAGAGACATTTCCAGGTGGGGGCACCGGTTTGGGTCAAGAATGATGGGAATGGACCAACATGGGTCAAAGGCATGGTAGAGTCCCAAACAGGGCCCATATCCTATGAGGTTTCAATAGGAGGTAAGGTGCTGAAGAAACACCTAGACCAAATAAGGGCAGCGGAACCACACCTGGAGGCAGGCGAAGCAGGACCGCCTCAAGCTGGGATAGCCGAGGCGGAAAGGATACCCATACCCCAGCCCCGAGCAATTTCTCCAGACCCCGTCATCCAGTCATCAGAGTTGGAGATGGACACGTTCGATGAGGCCGCAGCGACACCTCTCCCCGAGGAGGAGGAAGAACAACTTCCAAGGAGGTCATCAAGGAAAAGGCGGGCACCTATAAGGTACACCCCGCCCACTTCGGAGAACGACCCAGCGGACGACACAGAGGTGACAGACCCAGACATGAGGAGCAGGAAGAAGCTCAGAGGAATGCCAGCTGGCAGGAATTCCTCAGACCTTGGGGGGGAGGGGTGTAATGAACTCCAATTTTCTTTATTGGTTGGCCAATTGGAGTATGAGCTCCCTCAATGATAGCTCATTGAGGGGGCCCATATAATCACCTGTGTAGGCTTTGTGAGCTAGTCTTAAGTTGACTGGACTGCTAGCAGCACTGTTTGTAGCTGCTCCTGTAATATCGTTATTGTAAATAAATATTGGTGAGGTGACGGAACTCCTGCCTCCCGTGGATTACTACACATTGTATTAGTAAGAAGTCTTACAACACCAGGTTAAAGTCCAACATGTTTGTTTCAAACACTAGCTTTCGGAGCACTGCTCCTTCCTCAGGTGAATGTCCAACGCCGGCATCTCCACATCTTGTATTAGTAAATAGTTTCCACATTAAGGAGCCCAGAAAAATATGCCTGCTGATCACCTTGTATCGTTCTGAATAAATCGATGACATCAATGCCTGCTTGTAACTCTGAAAGAACTTTAAACATATACGCATGTAACCCTGAATATGTTCAGAGCTGACTTTTGCGAGCTAAGGGTAGCAGCAGAATCTGTCTCTCCTTTGTGCAGACAGCAATTTTGAATAAACGCAACTTTTACAACTTCACGCGGTCGAAAAAAGACTCTGAGTATTCCTTCCCTCCAACACAGGACAAATGATTGGACTGGGGGTTGTGCTGGCGGGTGGTGGTGGTGGTGGTGGAGAGGGCAGTGTGGGGGGGAGGCTGTCAGGGTGAGAATGGTGATGAAAAGGTCAGTATAGGGGGGTGGCAGTGGTGGAGGGGGCAGTGTGGGGAGGGGTGCGGGGGGGGTGGAGGGTTGGGGGTGTGACACACGTGCATGGTAACTGCAATTCAGCGGGGTCTCACTTGCTTGCCTGATGCCAAAGGCTGCCGCCCTCTCCCTGGGCCCACAGATCAGGTCCAGTACCCGCTGCTCAGCTGCGGTGAGGGTCTACAGGTCTGGTGGTCGCCCTTTGTTTATTTTTTCCCTCTCCCGGCGGTTGTGGGCCGATTTCTCCTGGGATGGGGAGACATAAAAGACACAGGGCTGGATTCTCCGATTGCCGACAGCAAAATTGCATTCAGCGACTGGCCAGAGAATCCATTTTGATGCCTAAATTGGGGGCGGCGCCGTTTTTCGGATGCTCCGAACCTCCAAAACAGCATCATCGGGGAGTACACCGCACGCCGTTGGGATGGCCTCAGGATGTCACCTAAAGGCCCTCCCCCGATGCTCCACCCCTAATGGGCCAACTTCCCGATGGCTTGGATCACTTGTGGTCTGAGTTTTCATCAACCACGCGTGGCAGCTGCGGACTGTGTCCAGCGCCGCCACAGTCGGGGGAGGGGGAGCCATTCCGCTGGCCGGGCGGTCTCCGACTTATGGGGGGGGGGAGGGTGGTCCAGGGCTGGCGAAGGGGGGTTACAGGGGTCACTATCTGGCAGGGACGGCGCCATATTGTACAGTGTGACCGCCGCAAGTCGTTGCCGTGCGCATGCGCGGCCACGGACCCAGCAATTCTCCGTCCGTATCTGCAGGCTCGGCTTTACGTGGCAAGGCTGCTAGCCCCCCACCAGGTGGAGCGTTGGTGCGGGGGCGCCGTCAACTTTTTGGTCGTAAGACTACACATGCTCCGGACAGAGCCTCAAAATCGGAGTATCCAGACCACAATGTTAGACAGTCAGACACATGCAGCACAGAGGGTAGGTAGCTGGTGGCCTTTGTGGCAAGGGCACCCAGCCATGATGGCCAGTATGGGTGCTGGCAAGTGATGCAGGGGGAGGGGGGGGTTGGGTTCCGGTGGTGGGGGGAGAGGGGGTTATAGGTGTGTGGATCGGTGGTGAGTAGGCACAGTGCTGCCTACTCACCATGGCCATCCTGTGGAGGTCATGCAGTTTCTTGCGGCATTGATGGGCGGGCCTGGTGGTGTTGCCCACAGTGCTCTCGGCCTCTCAGACCTGCACGCTGGTGCACGGCGGCAGGGGGCAACCTCCTCCCCACACCGGGGCACAGAGTAGCCCACTAGTCCCGCGTCTGTGGACTGCAGTACCGCTCTCCTTGCTGCCATCTTGTTGGCTGGGATGAGTATATATGGGGAGTGGAGTGTTTATATGTGACAGCAGCTTGTCAGCTTCTCTGGTGTTAGTCCTGACTCCTGCGAAATGGACGGCGTTTTTCATTGGAATTGGTCGTGTTCCACATGGCGCTGGTGCTAACCCATTGATGGTTGATGAATTGTTCTAGCCAGAATTCCTGTCATAGAACACCACCGATTCAGCTCAGCGTCAGCGCTTTAGTCTCTGAAACAGAGAATCCCCGCCGCTTATTTTTAAACAGTGTTCCCGAGTTCTAGATTTCCCAATGAACATCTATCCGGGCAAACCCCCTCAGAATCTTACGCCGCTGGTCTTCTGGTCAGTGTTGATGTGCACACTGATAGTGCCCATAAAGATAACTAATTTTGCAAAAAAGGATCGGTACATACACCCATGGAGATGCTTATCAGGTGCAAAACAGATGGAAGAAGGGAGGACACACCCTTTTTCCAGAACAGTAGTTGATGCATTCTGGTAAGATTTTTCAGGCCCAAGGCTTTCAGTAAATCAGGGCCGGTTTTAAGCCTATTTGACCAATTTCATCAAATTGGGCCCCGCACCTGCCAGCGGCGACAGAGTTACCGTTTGAAGCCTTTTCTGTATTCTAAGAGGAACTATAGGGTAGTTTTTACTTTTGGGGAACGTACCGCATTGCCGTCATCAAATCCTTCAGCCCTGCGCCGCCAAATCCTACCGCCCGGGTAAGTAAGTTTCAAAATTTTAGTATATCAAGCATTTAATGTTTTTTTTTGGTTAAAGACGAGCATACTACACGAAATATAAACATACATAAATTTTTACTTTTGTAGAGTAGGGGCCCCGCCATCACTTTTCTAATTGGGCCCACAATTCCTAGCACCGGCCCTGCAGTAAATGAATGGGTTAGTAGCATCCTTCACTGTCGCTGGGTCAAAATCCTGGAATTCCCTCCCTAGCAACATTGTGGGTGCACCTACACTTCAGGGACTGCAGCGGTTGAAGAAGGCAACTCACCACCTCCTTCTGAAGGGCAATTAGGGGTAAGCAATAAATGCTGACCTAGCCAGTGCTGCCCACATACCGTAAATTAATTTTTAAAAAGGTTACGGAGTGCTGGGGTGGGAGATTGGGTCAGGTGTATAGGTGAGTGAAGAGGTGATTGGGTGAGGTGAGTAGTTGGGTTTGGGGGAAGGGAAGCCAGCTTGGCAGGGGGATAGTCAGGTTGGGTTGGGGGACTAGTCATGTGGTTACGGGGTTCTCAGGCCGGGTTGGGGGGGGTGGTAGTCAGGTGGTCAGGTAGTTTAGTGATCACAGACGAGTGGGAAATGAGCGGATAAGATAAACTAGTTTTATTATGAAGTAATAGTATGTATGATACTCTTCAAATCCCAGCCAGGTCTGAGATATCGGTTCCAAGCCTGGCCGACCTTTATATTACAAGTTATTGGAGATGGATGGGCTCCTTGCCGCTCAATGAGGTTCACGGGGAGGCTAATCGCTTCTACCCTGTAGGTCTCGTGCGGGTTTTCACAGGAGAGATATCAAGCCAAGTCAGGGGTTTATTAGGGTGGTTTGGGGTGTGGGTGGGGTTAGTCAGCTGGTTGGGGGTGTAATCGGGTCAGCTTGGAGCAGTGATTGAGGAGGTTGGCTGTGGTGCTCAGTTGTGTTATGTTATTAATCACCGAGTTAGATAAGGTATTAAATTGCATAACATTCCCAGGGTAAGTTTGCAGGTTAGTCACAGATATCAGGCCCAAGACCCTGAGCTCAGTGTTGGAAAAGTTTGGTGTTATGCATCAGAAATCATCCCATTGGAAGTTTAAACTTCCCACGCAATTTCAGCACATGCGTGCGTACCAGGACCTCCATGGGGTCCTGACACGCATCTCTCAACTTATACCCAATCTCCGACCATCCAGACAATGAAAGAATCTGCTCAACCTTTCCTCATTAGAAAACCAAAATCACATCAGTTTGTGTTCTGTCTGCAGCCTGTCCTCAGGCCCTGGCTCTCACAGTTCAAGAGATTGGCAGCACCAAGCAGCACACAGAGACTGAACAGCGTTGGCTGCCCAAGCTCATGTTGTTTTGTGAGAGCGACTAACTTCATATCGCAGGAAAATACACGTAAGAGCATTCAGGAAAGGTCAGATCTGTGGGTGGAAACTTTATCCCTAATTTCAGTGCCTGAATCTAAAAACAAACTATGCCAGAAATAGTAGATCGGGCAACATCTGCGGAGAGTGTAACACATTCAACATTTCACGTTGATGACCATTCATTCGAATTAGATCATCCACCAGAAATGTAAAATCTGTTTCTTTCTTCACAGATGCTACTTGACCAGTTGTGTATTTCCATCATTTTTGGTTTTATTTCAGATTCCCAGTATCTGCATTATTTTGCTTTTGGATAAGGAACATTTCTCCTTAATTCTTATCAAAAATGTTGATTATGACAAGCTGTTATATAATTAAAGAACCAGTATACATAATCAATCTTCTACATAAGGTGTGTATTTTCAATGACTGTTTCACTTACAATTTCCAACAGAGGAAGCTGCAACATTATATAATACATTTTAGAATCATTGCTTTTCATCCACTCATATGGCATCAACATTATGAAGTATATGATGTGTTATAGAGTACTATTAGCCAGCCCACTCAACCAGAGAACAATGTGCAGCATAAGGGAAACCCAAAGACAGAAAATCATAGAAAACAAAATCATCACATAATTCATAAAAGTAGAGAGAAAGAAACCTGATTTTGAAGGAAAGAGAAAGAAAGTGATACATTTTGCAGAAGCTAAAGAGGGAAAGTGTTCAGAAATGAGAGAATGTGTACATACCCTGTGAGGTGGGGGTGACTGAGAAGGAGGAACAAGCCTGTTTTGTGTAGCAGGGACTCATGGGATTGAGGAGAGGCAATCGCAAGAGGGGCTGGGGAAGCAATTCTGGGGTTTGGAGAGAGAACTCTGCGAGACAGGAATGTGATCTTAGATGGAAGGGTGACCCTGGGAAGGGGTGTGTGGAGATGGGCAATCTTGCGGTGTTGGGGACCGTGCTTTGGGGATTGGGGAATGTAACCTTAGCGGGAAGAATTGGTCATTGTGGGTAGATGAGATTTGGAGGGAGAGGTGATCTCTGGAGCAAACTTGAAGCAATTTTGAGAAGGGTGGCAAAGCTGGCAGGGATAGGAGGGGAGTTTGTGAGTGTTGGAATAAAGGAAGGGGAGGCAATCTTGGAAGGAGGATGGGATGAGTCAATCTTGGGAAGCACAAGGGAGGCAATTCTTGGGGGTTGGAGGCAATCTGTGGGGCAGGGGCAGGAGTCAAACTTTGCAATGGGATATGAGGCTGATGAGTGTTAGCGAGGCTGGGTGGGGCAGTGAAAGCTTGTCGTTGAAAGACAATCATCTCAACCCTAGGGATCATTCTGGAGTTCCTCAGGGTAGTGTCCTAGGCTCAACCATGTTCAACTGCGTTATTTGTGTCGCTTCTCTCCAACATTAAGTCACAGATGAGGATGTTCGCTTATGATTGCACAATGTATTATACCATTTGTGACTCCTCAGATCATGAAGCAGTCTATACCCACAGGCAGCAACAACAGGACACCATTCAGGTTTGAGCTGATAAGTGACAAGTAACATCTGTACCACACCAGTGTCAGACCATGGCCATCTCTAACAAATGAGAATCCAACAACCTCTCTTTGACATTCAACATCATTACATCGCTAAATCTCACAGACTTCATTAATGAACACAAAAGGTATTTATTAATCAGAATTGTACAGTAACCTCATGGCTGTAGCTAGCTCCCAAAATGTCTCTGCCGAGGAGCCTTTCACACCATGGGGTAATTCCGCATTCTGCATCCCGATTGGTCGCACAGACCATGTGACATTTCTCCTTTTGACATGTGCACACCACCTGATTAATGATAATAGTCTCACCTCATCAGCAAGGAGGGACACAAAACAAAGGCAGAACAAATCCCAGGAGATGTGGTCGCACATTAAACATGGAGTTCACAGGGTAGAGAGACTTGTTTTAAACACTTGTGTTTCATATCATTTGGTGAAAACGCTTGAACATGACTGTTTCCAGCTGTTACTCTTGTGCAAGATATTCACAATTACAAGTCCTGCATACACGTTATATCTATATTGAATGAAAGTGTATGGAGCATTTATTATTAAGTTCAGTTGCCAACACACAAGAAAAGACTTCAGATCTTATAATGTGCTCTTTTGATCATCGTTTTTTGTTAATTGCAAGCAGATGACAATCATACAAATATTCCAGGTCAGAGGAGCAATCAGGGGGCTTCCTGAATTAGACTGTGGATAAGCAAGTTAGACCTGTGTGCTGCATAGGTATTTACCACCTCGGAAAATGAAGGGTCCTGGGGTTTGATAGCATCTGTTCTAAACTGGCACTGTGCTCTTATTCACCTCTGAATGGCCCCTAATTTTTAAACTGTTCAAGAATCTATTGAGCCTCTTGCTAAGTTTGTATGTCCCAGGGTTTCTGCCCAATATTACAGGAAACCTGCCATTGGATGACTGCATCTCTAGAATTTATGTGAAATTATGTATTTTTGAAATACCATATATAATTGAAATTACCTTAAAATCCAATAGGCTTGGTATAATTATATAAAACAAGGAAGTAACCACCACTTCATATTGAATGAGATAGTATTTTGATATTTTTATGTCGGCATGTGAAATGTGAAATATGATCTCTTTGGATTGTGAACCACATTCTGCACATTTTGATGATTCAATTCATATCTAAGCTGGACAATATCATGAATAATATGACATTTTGTTGTATAACTTCCATGTTAGGTCTGCCAGATATAATAGGCACCGTGTCGGAAAGCAACTATTACATTTTGGTAAATCTACTGTAGAAATAGCATTCTGTAGCACCTAGACAGGTAAAGTTCATCCCGAAACTTTAATCATGATAATTTGCAAAATAGAAGTAAGAGGAAAATTATGAATACAGGATTTCTGAAAGAAAAGCAGAAGCTACTAGAATTAGATTTGGAAAATACATTATAAGGTATGACTGTGCATAGGCAATAGATAGTCTTCAAAGAACCATTACACAGTGTACAGCACCCATACATTCCTTCAGGGTGCAAAAGCCCCAAAAAGTCATTCAACCAGGGCTGACAAAGGAAGTTAAGGATTGTAGGGGATTAAAAGAAAAGGCTTAAAAAGTTGCCAGAAATAGTAGCAAATCCAAGGATTAGGAAGTTTTTAGAACACAGCAAAGGAAGGCCAAGGAACTGAAAAAGATATGAAGAACAGAACATCAATGTAATCTAGCAAAAACATAAAAATAGGCTGTAAACGTTTCTATAGGTATGTAACAAGGAAATATCTGGCTAAGACAAATGTGAGTCCATTACAAGCAGAGTCAGGAGAATTGATAATGGGGAATAGAAAAAAATAGCAGAAAAGCTAAATGATTACTTTGTGTTTGTTTTCATTCAGGAACAGTAAGAAGTCTTACAACACCAGGTTAAAGTCCAACAGGTTTGTTTCAAATCACTAGCTTTGGAGCACTGCTCCTTCCTCAGGTGAATGAAGAGGTAGGTTCCAGAAACATTTATATAGACAAAGTCAAAGATGCAAAACAATATTTTGAAGTCAAAGATGCAAGACAATGCAAGACAGGACTTTAACCTGGTGTTGTGAGACTTCTTACTGTGCCCACCCCAGTCCAACATCGGCATCTCCATTTCATTCAGGATGATACAGGGTATCTCCAAGATATCAAAATCCAAAGGACTAGGTGGGAATGTGCGTTGTGAAGAAGATGTAAAGTGACTACAGGAGGATTTGAAGGAATATAGTGAGCGGGCAAGGACATGGCAAATGGAATATAATGTGAAAAAATGTGAGTTTTTTCATTTTGGTTGAAGGAACTGATGTGCAGAATATTTCCTAAATGGTAAGAAATTAGAAAGCGTAGATGTACGAAGGGACCTGGGTATTCTTGTCCATAAGTCACTGAAGATTAGCATGTAGGTGCAGTAAGCTATTAGGAAGGCTAATGGAATGATTGCATTTGTCATAAGAGGATTTGACTGCATGAGTATTGAGGTCTTGGGCGAAATTCTCTGACCCCCCGCAGGGTCGGAGAATCGCCCGGGGCCGGCAAAAATCCCGCCCCCGCCGTGGCAGAAATTCTCCTCTACCCGGGAATTGGCGTGGGCGGGATTCATGCCCCGCCGATCGGCGTGACCTCCACGCCGATCAGCGAGCCCCCTGCAGCGATTCTCCGGCCCGCGATGGGCCTAAGTCCCGCCGCTGAAAGGCCAATCCCGCCGCCGTGGTTTGAACCACCTCTGGTGGCGGCGGGATCGGCGGCGCGAGCGGGCCCCTGGGGTCCTGTGGTGGCGTGGGACGGTCGGACCCTGGGGGTGCCCCCATGGTGCCAGGCCCACGATTGGGGCCCATCGATCGGCCGGTGGGCCAATGCCGTGGGGGCACTCTTTTTCTTCCGCCGCCGCCACAGCCTCCACCATGGCGGAGGCGGAAGAGAATCCCCCAGTGCGCATTGCACCGGTGGTGACGTCAGCGGCAGCTGACGCAGCGGCGCATGCGCGAACCGGCGAAGGCCTTTCGGCCAGCCCGGGCGGTGAGCGTTAAAGGCCATTGTGCCGGTTTTGTCGCCAGTCGGCGTGGAGCCAACGACTCCGGCGCGGGCCTAGCCCCTCAATGTGAGGGCTTGACCCCGAGAATTCCGCACCTTTGCGGAGGCCCGACGCCGGAGTGGTTGGCGCCACTATGCTACGCCGGGACCACCTGCCCCACCGGGTAGGGGAGAATCCCGCCCCTTGCTTCAATTGTACAGGAGCTTGGTTAGAACGCACCTGTGTGTAGTTTGGTCCCCTTACCTCAGAAAGGATATTGGGCGAAATTCTCTGCAGACCGTCGTAACGCCGATTTCCGGCGAGCAAAATTGGTGTAGATGACTCCGGCGTGGGGGCCTTCTTTTAGGCGGCTTTTCTCCGTTCTCGGAGGGGCCAGCAGCGGACTGACGCGATACGCGTCAGTTTCACCAGCTGCGGAAGTGGTGAGACCCAGCGTTTTTGGGGGAGGGGGGGGAGAGGAGGAGGAGGAGATAGACTGACCCGGCGTTTTTTGGGGGGGGGGGGGGAGGAGGAGGAGAGAGACTGACCCGGCGTTTTTTTTGGGGGGGGGGGAGGAGGAGGAGAGAGACTGACGCGGCGTTTGGGGGGGGGAGGAGGAGAGAGACAGACCGGCATTTTGGGGGGGGGAGAGAAAGAGAGACAGACCGGCATTGGGGGGGGGGGGGGGAGGAGGAGAGAGACAGACCGGCATTTTGGGGGGGGGGGAGAGAAAGAGAGACAGACCGGCATTGGGGGGGGGGGGAGGAGGAGGAGAGAGACAGACCGGCATTTTGGGGGGGGGGGGGAGGAGGAGGAGAGAGACAGACCGGTATTTGGAGTGGGGGGGGGGGGGGGGGGAGGAGGAGAGAGACAGACTCGGCGTTGGTGGGTTTGCGGCGTTGAGTTGAGAGGGGGGGGTTGCGGTGTTGAGTTGAGAGAGGGGGGGGGGCGGCGTTGGAGGGGGGGGCGGCGTTGAAGGGGGGTAGGGGTGGTGAAGGGGGTAGGGGTGGTGAGGGGGGGTTGGGGTAGGGGCAGCGGCGTGCAGAGGGGGGGCGACGGTGCGTTGGCCCCGGGCATCCGTCGCCCCCCTCCTCTGCACGCCGCTGCCCCTACCCCAACCCCCTCCCCTCACCACCCCTACCCCCTTCTCCACCCCTACCCCACTCCAACGCCGCCCCCCCCCCCCCACTAACGCCGCACCCCCCCCCCACTAACGGAGGAAGGAAGGGGGGGAGGAGGAAGGAAGGGGGGAGGAGGAAGGAAGGGGGGAGGAGGAAGGAGGGGGGTGGAGGAAGGAGTGGGGGAGGAGGAAGGAAGGGGGGAGGAGGAAGGAAGGGGGGGAGGAGAGAGGGGGGTGTGGGTACCGGCCTTCAGAGGGAGGGCGGGTGTGGGTACCGGCCAGAAGGGGGGGGACGGGGTGTGGGTACCGGCGTTGAGGGGGGGGGACCCGGCGTTGAGAGGGGGGACCCGGCGTTGAGAGGGGGGGTTGCGGCGATGAGGGGGGGTTGCGGCGTTGAGGGTGGGGGGTTGCGGCGTTGCGAAAGATGGGGGGGCAGCGTTGGAGGGGGGTAGGGGTGGTGGGGAGGGAGGTAGGGGCGTTGGAGGGAGGTAGGGGTGGTGAGGGGGGGGTGGTTGGGGTAGGGGCAGCGGCGTACAGAGGGGGGGGGCAACGGTGCGTTGGCCCCGGGCATCCGTCGCCCCCCCTCTCTGCACGCCGCTGCCCCCAAACCCCCCCCATGCCGCAACCCCCCCCGATGCCGCAACCCCCCCCGATTGCCGCAACCCCCCCCGATGCCGCAACCCTTCCCCGATGCCGCAACCCCCCCCCGATGCCGCAACCCCCCCCGATGCCGCAACCCACCCCCCCCACACTGAACGGCGTCAACCATCATCAATGGTTGACGCCGTTTTAAAGCTACTGTGATTTTCGCCGACGTGACCCATGGGTCACGTCGGCGGGACTTCGGCCCATCCGGGCCGGAGATTTGTGGAAACAAAAATATAATGAAATCCCGCCGGCGCCAGCTGTTTTCAGAGGCTGCCGGCGGGATTTGCACAGCGCCGGTTTTTGGCCAGTCAGAGAATTAAAAACCCTGCGGGAGCGGGATTAACGCCGCTGCCGGCCGATTCTCCGACCCTGCGTGGGGTCGGAGAATTTCGCCCATTATTTCCATAGAGGGAGTACAACAAATGTTTATCAGATTTGTTCCGGGGGGCAGCACGGTGGCCTAGTGGTTAGGTCCCAGGTTCGATCCCGGCTCTGGGTCACTGTCCGTGTGGAGTTTGCACATTCTCCCCGTGTCTGCGTGGGTCTCGCCCCCACAACCCAAAAATGTGCAGAGTAGGTGGATTGGCCACGCTAAATTGCCCCTTAATTGGAAAAAATAATTGGCTAATCTAAATTAAAAAAAAAAAAGATTTGTTCCGGGGATGGCTGGACTGTCTTATGAAGAGACATGAGACAAATTGGGCTTGTATTGGCCTGAGTTTTGATGAATGAGAGGTGATCGCATTGAAACCTACAAAATCCTTAAAGGAATAGGATAGATGCAAGTAAAATGCTTCCCTTTGTTGGGGAATCTAGAATCAGGGAACACAATTTCAAAATGAGGGAGATATCACGTAGGACTGAGGTGAGGAGAAACATCTTGACTTAGGGGGTTGTGAATCTTTGGAATTCTCCACTGCAGAGGGTTATGGAAGCTCAGTCATTGTGTGCGTTTAAAGCAGAGATTGATAGATTTCTGATTAACGATAACGTAAAGGGTTATGGGGATAATGGGTGTATTAGGCATTGAAGTGCCTAATCAGCCATGATTGTATTGAATGATGGAGCAGTCTCGATGGGCTGAATGGCCCATTCCTGTTCCTATATTCCTACATTCCTGAACAGCGGGGCTGAAATTGATCTATGTCAGGAGTTTGAAATGTGCTCATTTCAACAGTAAACCCACAGCCCATTTTAATGCAAACTAAAATCGACTGAGGCACAAAACAGCTTGATATGAGAATGTATCAAGCCAGTACAAAGACCTAGTTCGCTCCCAATGGATCCATCAGCATCTGAAAAAGTGGAGACCCTCTAGAATTGTAATTTTAAAAAAATTCTTTCATGGGATGTGGGCATCACTGGCTCAGTCAGTAATGCTTATCCTTAATTGCCCTCAAGAAGGTGGTGGTGAGCTACCTTCTGGAACCGCTGTGCTCTATTTGGTGCTGCAGGCAAGGGAGTTCCAGGCCTTTGATCCAGTGAAAGAACGGCAGCACATTTCTAAGTCAGGATGGTGCGTGGCTTTGTGGGAAACTTACAGGTGGAGGTGTTTCCATCCACCTGCTGTCCTTCTGGACAGATACACACAGAAATCAATCAGGGAGCACGAGATAGAGGATGCAATCTGATCTCCGGGTCCAAATGATCGGATGATTTTATTTACATTCCTCAGTTAGATTACATCCGAGCAAATGACTGCCAGGGATTCATTGTCAACATTTAATTAGTTTTGAACAAAGCAGCTGCCCTTACTGTTTTGAAAATGCTTCCTTTGTGCAACAGAAAGAGGATCACATGGATTTATTTAGATGGAGGAGATAATTAAAAAGCATGAAAGACTCCAAGCATATGCATCCCAAAACCAACAAGTCATTGGTGGGGGCTACACTAATTTACACTATATTTGAATTATCCTTCGTTTGGATCAGTGGTTTTCGCTGGAATCCAGTCAAGCACATATTTGCGTAATAGTTACATGTACATACAGATGTCACGTCATTTTCCCAGGCAGCAGTTGGCCATTGACTAAATTTTTTTTGCCATGTACACTGTTCCCCATATTTGGCAATCATCACAAAATTTCCTCCGGGTGTTCCGGTTTCCTCCCACAGTCCAAAGACGTGCAGGTTAGGTGGATTGGCCACGCTAAATTGCCCTTAGTGTTCAAAAAGGTTAGGAAGGGTTATTGGGTTATGGGGATAGGGTAGGAGTGAGGGCTTAAGTGGGTCAGTGCAGATTTGATGGGCCGAATGGCCTCCTTCAGCACTGTATGTTCTACATAAAAAAATAGTTTTTGAATTGTAACAAAGGGAACGATGAAGTTGCTTCACTGACGTTTGAAAAAGTGAGTTAGCAACCTGAGCAACCGTTCTCATAATTAATCTCCCTTTTGCCCTTTTCAGTAATATGTATGACAAAGGCCAAGCTTGATCAATTCTCTTTCACACAGCTAGGGTATCCTTCTGACTGCTGTGAAATAATAGAATGTCACATATACTGGAAATGATAAATATCAACAGAAAATATACTGGAGTGCAACCTTTGTTCATGACATTTGATTGAAGCAATGTTACTGTGGGAGATTGGGATCGCCTTCACAGAAACTTTACTCTCTTGTGTCTAGTATATACATTATTTGTAATGAAGAGATCATGGGGCAAATTTGGATAGTCTCCAAAAACAGGCACGGGGATTGTGATGCATGTTTAACCTGTGCCATTGATTGCAGTACAGGCAACACACCAGCTTGGTGTGCTGCTTGCATATTGAATGGTCCCTTATCTAGCCAGCACTGACTTGCCATTCTTTGGTTAGACACACCAGCAGGGGTACCAGTACCCATTCTTCCAATAAGCCATAAGCTTCCAATCTTGCAAAAAATGTGAGTGGTGGCAGAGGATTGGAAGGTGGCAAATGTGACACCTTTATTCAAGTAAAGGTGTAAGGAAATGCATAGTAACCAGAGGCCAGTGGTGGATAAGGTTTTAGAAACAGTAATCAAGGAAAAAATTAACAGGCACTTAGATTGTGTTTGACAAATAGAACTGTCATTCAGACACACTTCATATTGAAAAAGCGCTCATTCTTAAAAGCAATTCCAAACAATTAAATCCCCATACATCATCAATCCATTATAAAAGCACACGTATTTACTTACCATCTCACAGGCAGATGATAATCCTTTAATAACTTCTTAAAGTTGTCAAACTGTAAACACAGCCCCCGCTAAGGTAAGTGGTTCTAGAACATTTAAACTCAGCCAAGCATTCCTGATAGCTGCAACTTCCAAAACAAACACTTTGAAATGTCAACAATGGATTTCATTGAAACTGAAAACCAGGTGGCCTTTTTTCCGAAGTTGCAATGGTGTATTTTCCATTTCAAAACATATTATCCAGCAATCAATGGAGTACAGCAGGTGGTTCGTTTTTTTAACATCCAATCTTCGGGCAATTTTGTTCAAAGGTAAAGATTGGTGGATGATTAAAATACAGTCCCAAACCTTGTAGGAGAACTTGCAAGCACATTTTTCTGTAGCTTTTAATGCACTATGGCACTTTTTCCTCGGTGCACGTGACAATAAATCTAAATTTAATCTAATTATAGTGGTGGGTGGGTGGGCTGTCCCCTTATGCTGGTGAGGTTGTGCAACATGTAGCAGATTACCATGAATTTAGACACACATTGTGGGAATTCTTCAGGTTCCTCTCAGCAGGAGGGTATGTAAAATAGGGTAGGTGCCAACCCCACTCCTTGCCACCCACCCCCAAGCTCATACCCATAATATGAGGGTGGGAGGGGGGTGGCTGGTCGGGTGCCAAAATCAGCAGCCCACCCTCCATATTTAAATAAATAATCAGGATCAATTAGGTTTGTTGCCAAGCCAATTGACATTGATATTGCACTCCCCACACCATAAAATATTTACCATGGGCAGTCAGGCAGGACTGGGCTGCCCAATTTTTAAAATAAGGGGGAAGGAAAAGGGGTGTTCAATCTTTGCGGGTTGCGCATGCTGATCCAGAGGCTGCCCTTTGACAATTGGGGGTTGGTCCTCCTGAGATAGAACCCCGTCTTCATACCCTTCCACAGCCTTAAACCAATATCCCTACTACAGTCCCCGACCTGCCCAAACCTTCCCTTCTCAAAATACCGATGTTTTTGTCTCCAGGAATCCTTGAGCCTTTATCCCCCTCCTTTCGCAGTACCGTCAGTGCCCACTAATGTGCTCCTGGCACTGCTGGGACTGAGGGAGTTGCCGGCCAATCCTAAATGTGTGACTTCTTCCTCAGTGAGGGGCGGAAGTCGCATTTCGCCCTTATTTAGCCCTTATTTATGCATTATGGCATCCCCCAATTGGGATGGGCCGGCATGGAGCAAGTCGACGCCACCCTGGCTTTGCCTCCTGATGGGGAGGGGGATTGGGAGGGGGAGGGGGGGAATGGAGATGGGCGGAGACCCATCCGCATATCCATAATATTTAGCCCTGCATTTCATGTGGCAACATGGCTTCCATTTTGTGCTTGCAATGCACATGCTTGTGGTTTGCACACTGGGGGCAAAATTCTCCCCGGCGGGGTGGGGGGTCCCGGCGTAGCGGAGTGGCGCCGACCATTCCGGCGTCAGGCCTCCCCAAAGATCAGAATTCTCCACACCTTTAGGGGCTAGGCCCGCGCCGGAGTGGCTCCCGCTCCGCCGACTGGCGCCAACGGCCTTTGGTGCCACGCCGTCGGTCGGCATGAGTCCGCGCATGCGTCGGAGCATCAGCGGCCGCTGACATCACCACCGGCGCATGCGCGGGGGTCTCATCCGCCTCCGTCATGGTGGAGGCCGTGGCGGCGGTGGAAGAAAAAGAGTGCCCCCACGGCACAGGCCCACCCGCCGATCATTGGGCCCCGATCGCGGGCCAGGCCACTGTGGGGGCACCCCCGGGGTCTGATCGCCCTGCGCCCCCCCCCCTCCCCCCGAGGACCCCGGGGCCCTCTCGTGCCGCCTGCTCCCGCTGGCACAGAGGTGGTTTAAACCACGTCGGTGGGAGAGGCCCGACAGCGGTGGGACTTCGGCCCATCGCGGGCCGTAGAATCGCCGCGGGGCGCCCGCCGATCGGCACGGGGGGCCCGCCAACTGGCGGGGCGCGATTCCCACCCCCGCCGATTCCCAGGTGGTGGAGAATTCCAGCCACGGCGGGCGTGGATTTACGCCGTCCCCGGGCGATTCCCCGACCTTACGGGGGGTCGGAGAATTCCGCCCCGGATTCATCAGCACATGGCCAGTGGATAACCCTTGACACCCAAACCAAACCAAACTTTGGTTTTCCATGGTGACTCCAATGCAGCTGGTATAGTGAACTGCTGCAGATTGAAGGCATCAGGATCAAAGCCAGGGTGCTGGTCAATGACCGGTGTGATTCTCTACTAATGGTTATCTGCCAGCTGGATGTGGAGGGAGTGGAATCCCTTTCAGGTCAAGCAAATGAGATATTTAGCATATGGTACCCACAGTGCAATGTTGATGTAAACAACGGCGCACTGAACCATGGAGAAGTCTGCAATTCTAGCAAAGCCATGTGCTCTCGCTCTCTCTGCCTGATTGTCAATTTAATGTAGTTGGCTCTCATTGAAGGAGGAGCTTCAGCATCCTCCCTTACACATGGCGGATGGCTAACTTAAGGGTTTAAAAAATATTCCCACTTCAAGGTCAGAGGTAGTCAGATGAACAAAAGGTCTATTAATGTACTCAGATATGGGTGCAACTTGTTTGTGCACGAACCTGAAGTCAGCTAAAAATCCTTCAGCCCCTGCCACATCAGCGGCTGCAGACTTTTGGAACTTGAAACAACTGGAGAATGCACCAGATGTTGTAGCAAAAGGTAAACCAACCAGCAACTAACCAGCAAGAAGTTGACCATCCCTTTAAATAGTCATGGTGGGGAGGTCATTCCAGATGCTGAACAGGTCTGTGTGATAATAATGGGCAACTATGGCAGAGGAGTTGAACAAATAGTTTGCATCAGTCTTCACAGTGGAAGACATGAATAACATTCCAAAAATAAATAATCAAGGGCAGCATGGCAGCACAGTGGTTAGCACAGTTGCTTCACAGCTCCAACGTCCCAGGTTCAATTCCCGGCTTGGGTCACTGTCTGTGCGGAGTCTGCACGTTCTCCCCGTGTGTGCGTGGGTTTCCTCCGGGTGCTCCTGTTTCCTCCCACAGTCCAAAGATGTGCAGTTAGGAGGATTGGCCATGCTAAATTGCCCTTAGTGTCCAAAAAGGTGGGCGGAGTAGCCGGGATAGGGTGGAGGTGTGGGCTTGGGGAGAGTGCTCTATCCAAGGGCCAGTGCAGACTCGATGGGCCGAATGGCCTCCTCCACTGTAAATTCTATGATTCTATGAAGAGAGGGTGTTAGCTGTCGAGGTGAGTTCCGAAATGGCATCACTGGCATCAAATCAGCTTTAACACTGATTGATGCCATGATCAGTTTGCTTTGCATATTTCCAACAGATATTCACTGCATGAGTAAGATATCTGACGCAATTCACTCCAAACGACTGCGGTGAGCATTGGCCACTTTTCTGGAGCTCTGAGGGCATCACTTAATAGTGCTCAACTTCTTGCCAAGACCATTATAGCAGTAAACTCCATACAACAAAGAGTAATTTTACCCATAAATTACACATTGCTTCATATTCACAATACATCCGGGAAGTCAATTTTCCAAGTGCATTCTCACTTTGCTATAGGGTTCTGGGAAGTTTGGAAAGGGCAGTTATATTACAGAACAACAAGCAAATGTTATTGTGTAATTCCATTTTTAAAATATTGAGATTAGTTACACCCAGGTTTTATGGCATTTAGGTTGACAACGAAACAAATGATTTTCAGTTTCCATGTAACCATCTTCCACGATATTGTTTGACAAATGTTACTTCAGCATTCCAGCCAGAGGGCTGCATTCCAGCTCACAGTACATAACAATTTGTGCTAACTGCATACAGGTGACCAAACCAAAGCTAACCAGTTGTTCCAGCAAAGAAGAGAGTTACAGGTCAGAGAGTGTTTTGTATCAATTCCTGATACATGTTTAGTTACAACCCAATTTAAGCTCTTAATGTTGTACAGCCAGTAGATTGTTCAAAGTAATTATTTTACTAACAAAGCACTTAAGGTCCTGTGAAAAAGCACTGATCCAATTGTGATGATATGCATAAGCAATCTTGTATATAATAATGTACACGACCTCCGACCACCAGGTGGCAGCGTAAACCTACCATGTAACTCTGTGCCTCGGGGAGTTGGGAATAAGTCATGTTGGTGGATAGATGCATTTTGCAGTAGCTCTGGAATAGTTAGTTAGTGTTAATAGCTTGCTATATATTTGTTCTAGTTATCTTTACCACGCATTTGTTTTATAATAACTTTTTTTAACTAGTGAAGAACTAGATGTTCTGTAGTGCATCTTTCACACCGGCCAGTCTACAGAACGTGACATGGTACCAGGATTGAAGATCAACTAAGGACAAGAAGACTCTGTAAAGATCCGAACAATTAAAGATAACTCCGAATAAGAAGAAAGTACTACTGGCAAGTAGTACTCAGCGTGTTGTAACACTTCGAAGCCCAGGATGGAAGGTCTCAAGGCACCTCAGCAGCATCTGGTAATAGGTAACGTAGATGAGAATTGGTGGGTGTTCAAGCAGCAGTTCAAACTCTATGTTGCAGCCCTTGGTCTGCAGACACAGTTTGACGAGAGGCGTATAGCATTGCTGCTCACTGTAGCAGGTCCCCAAGAAATTTAAATTTTCAATGTTTGTCTTTGATAGCGTGGCAGTTAGCAAGAATTTGCATATAGTTTCATCGGCATAGCTCTCCTAAAAAAAATGAAACCGTTGAGCGCTATATATTTTGCACACCCACCCAGAAAGCAGGCGAATCATTTGATAGTTTTCGAACCAACTTGCGGTTGAAGGCGCAGTCATGTAATTTTAGTACCCTCCAGTCGTCAATCATCCGTGATCAGATCATGTTCGGGATCTCTCACGATAAGGTATGTGAGAGGCTTCTAAGAAAAAATTGGATTGGATTGGATTTTGTTTATTGTCACGTGTACCGAGGTACAGTGACAGTGAAAAGTATTTTTCTGCAAGCAGCTCAACAGATCATTAAGTACATGAAAAGAAAATAAAAGAAAATACATAATGGGGCAACACAAGGTATACAATGTAACTACACAACACCGGCATCGGGTGAAGCATACAGGCGTGTAGTGTTAATGAGGTCAGTCCATAAGAGGGTCATTTAGGAGTCTGGTGACAGTGGGGAAGAAGCTGTTTTTGAGTCTGTTCGTGCGTGTTCTCAGACTTTTGTATCTCCTGCCCGATGGAAGAAGTTGGAAGAGTGAGTAAGGTCTTTGATTATGCTGCCTGCTTTCCCCAGGCAGCAGGAGGTGTAGATGGAGTCAGTGGATGGGAGGCAGGTTCGAGCGATGGACTGGGCTGTATTCATGACTCTCTGAAGTTTCTTGCAGTCTTAGGCCAAGCAGTTGCCATACCAGGCTGTGATGCAGCCAGATAGGATGCTTTCTATTGTGCATCTGTAAAGGTTGGTAAGAGTTAATGTGGACATGCCATATTTACTTAGTTTCCTGAGGAAGTATATGCACTGTTGTACTTTCTTGGTGGTAGTGTTGATGTGGGTGGACCAGGACAGATTTTTGGAGATGTGTACCCCTAGGAATTTGAAGCTGCTAACCATCTCCACCATGACCCCGTTGATGCTGACAGGGGTGTGCACAGTACTTTGCTTCCTGAAGTCAATGACCAGCTCATTAGTTTTGCTGGCATTGAGGGAGAGATTGTTGTCGTTACACCACTCCACTTGGTTCTCAATCTCCCTCCTGTGTTCTGGCTCGTTGTTACTCGAGATCCGACCCATGACTACACTAATGCCGTCGGTCGCTTCTTCTACCTTCAAGCCAAAATGCCAGAGATTCAAAGTGCTGATCTGCTGTCCTGCAACCTCGCTAGCGTGACATATTTTGATTGCATCATCAAGTGAGCAGGAAACCAGCGATCCAGCATCACAGCTTCCGAAGTCAGATCCGCCTTCCTGAAAGTAAACCCTCGGAAGGCGACAGTCTGGACGGGATCCCTGGTCATGCACTCAGAGCCTGCGCTGGCATATGTGTTCGCGTACATCTTTAACCTGTCCCTACTCCACTCCGAGGTCCCCACCTTCTTCAAGAAGACCACCATCTTAAACCATCAGTAAACTTGTAGATGGAGTTGGAACTAAATTTTGGCATGCAGTCGTGTATTTACAGGGAGTATAGTAGGGGGCTAAGTATGTAGCCTTGTGGGGCCCCGGTATTGAGGGCTATGCTCTGAAAGTCGAGGATCAAGTTGTAGAGTGAGGAAGTCCTAGGTTTGGAGCTTTGATATAAGCTTGGTGGGGAGTATGGTGTTGAAGGCGGAGCTGTAGCAATAAATAGGAGTCTGATGTAGGAGTCCTTGTTGTCGAGATGCTCTAGGGATGAGTGTAGGGCCAGGGAGATGGCGTCTGCTGTGGACCGATTGCAGCGGTATGCGAATTACAGTGGATCAAGGCTGTCTGGGAATATGGAAGTGATGCGCTTCATAACCAACCTCTCATAGCACTTCATTATGACTGAAGTCAGGACCACTGGGTGATAGTCATTGAGGCACGTTGCCTGGTTCTTCTTTGGCACCGGTATGATGGTGGTCTTCTTGAAGAAGGTGGGGTCCTCGGAGTGGAGTAGGGACAGGTCGCCTGTTCGGGGAGGCTGGCACGGGAATATCTCGCATTGGGTGAGCTCCAACGCCAGGGCCATGGGTTCTACCTGAATCGCAGGCTCACTCCAGGTGCAGGGTGTCATTGACTGCACCCAGGTGGCTCTGCAATCTCCATGGCAGCAATGGGGTGCCACTTATGAACTGCAAGGAATACCACCCTCTCAATGTCTGCATCATCTGTGACCACGTGAAACGCACCATGCAGGTGCTGATTTCCTGGGAGTGTCCATGCCAGTTACATCTTGCAACATATGCAGATCTCAGTTACCTTTGAGGGAGAGCAGCAGCTGGAGGGATTTCTCCTCCGGGACAAAAGGGTTAGGATGTGGCTGCTGCGCCAGTTCAGAGGCCACAAACACCCACTGAGCCCCATTACAACGAGGCTCATGTGTCGATGTACATGCTTGTTGAGAAGGATTGGACTGGTGAATTTGCGTTCCGGTGCCTGGACCAAGGGTATCCCACATCATAGCGGTTTGCCGTGCTCTCCACAGCTCGGAGATACCAGCTGGACCAGGAGGAGATGGAAGAGCTCCACATCACCCTGGGAAAGTGTGCCTGCCCATCCACTCCATCCATCCCCCTCATAATCTTGTTGACCTCTTTAAGGTCACCCCTCAACCTGTGTCATTCTAATGAAAACAGTTTGAGTCTATTCAGCCTCTCCACATAGCTAACACCCTCCAGACCAGGCAATATCCTGATAAAACTCCTCTGCACTCTCTCCAAAGCCTCCACATCCTTCTGGTAGTGTGGCGTCCAGAATTGTACGCAATAATCCAAGTGTGGCCTTACCAAGGTTCTATACAACTGCAGCATGACTTGCCAGTTTTTATAATTTATGGCCCATCCAACGAAGGCAAGCATTACTTTCTTGACTACCTTGTCCACTTGTGTTGCCACTTTCAAAGATTTAGATTTAGATTTAGATTTAGAACAGTACAGCACAGGACAGGCCCTCCGGCCCTCGATGTTGTGCCGAGCAATGATCACCCTACTCAAACTCACGTATCCACCCTATACCCGTAACCCAACAACTCCCCCCTTAACCTTACTTTTTAGGACACTACGGGCAATTTAGCATGGCCAATCCACCTAACTCGCACATCTTTGGACTGTGGGAGGAAACCGGAGCACCCGGAGGAAACCCACGCACACACGGGGAGGACGTGCAGACTCCGCACAGACAGTGACCCAGCCGTCCGTCTGTGGACCTGCACGCCCAGATCTCTCTGATTTTCTACATTCCTAAGAGTTTTGCCATTTACGGTATTTTCCCTTCTACGTTAGACCTACCAAAATACATTACCTCACATTTGTCTGGATTAAACTCCATTTTCCATTTCTCTGCCCAAGTTTCCATCCTATCTATGTCCTACTGTATCCTCCAACAATCTTCAACACCATCTACCGTTCCACCAATCTTGGTGTCATCCGCGAACTTCCTAATCAGATCAGCTAAACTTTCCTCCAAATCGTTTATGTATATTACAAACACCAGAGGTCCCAGCATAGATCCCTGTGGAACACCACTAATCACAATCTTCCATTCAGAAAAACACTCTTCCACTGCTTCCCTTTGCCATCTGAGCCCAAACCAGTTCTGTATCAGTGGACCAGTGGAAATGATTTATTTAGATTTTCAGAAGGCCTTTGACAAGGTGCCACATAGGAGACTGCTAAATAAGTTGAGAGCCCATGGTTAAGGATAAGATCCTGGCATGGACAGAGGATTGTCTGACTGGCAGAAGGCAGAGAGTGGGGATTAAGGGGTCTTTTTCAGGATGGCAGTCAGAGACTAGTGGTGTACCTCAGAGTTCTGTGCTGGGACCACAACTTTTCACAATGTACATTAATGATCTGGAAGAAGGTACTGAAGGCACTGTTGCTAAGTTTGCAGATGATACAAAGGTATGTAGAGGGACAGGTAGTATTGAGGAAGCAGGGGGGCTGCAGAAAGATTGGTCAGGCCAGGAGAGTGGGCAATGAGGTGGCAAATGAAATACAATGTGGAAAAGTGTGAGGTTATGCACTGTGGAAGGAGGAATTGAGGCAGAGACTATTTTCTAAATGGGAAAATGCTTAGGAAATTAGAAGCACAAAGGGACTTGGGAGTCCCTGTTCAAGATTCTCTTAAGGTTAACATGCAGGTTCAGTCGGCAGTTAAGAAAGCAAATGCAATGTAAGCATTCATGTCGAGAGGGCTAGAATATAAGAGCAGGGATGTACTTCTGAAGCTGTGTAAGGCTCTGGTAAGACCCATTTGGAGCATTACGAGCAGTTTAGGGCCCCGTATCTAAGGAAGGATGTGCTGGCCTTGGAAAGGGTCAAGAAGATGTTCACAAGAATGATCGCTGAAATGAAGAACTTGTCATTTGAGGAACGGTTGAGGACTCTGGGTCTGTACTCTTTGAAGTTTAGAAGGATGAAGGGGGACCTTATTGAAACGTACAAGACACTGCGAGGCCTGGATAGAATGGACGTGGAGAAGACGTTTCCACTTGTAGGAAAAACTAGAACCAGAGGACACAATCTGAAATGAAATGAAAATGAAAATCGCTTATTGTCACAAGTAGGCTTCAATGAAGTTACTGTGAAAAGCCACTAGTCACCATATTCCGGCGCCTGTTCGGGGAGGCTGGTACAGGAATTGAACTGTGCTGCTGGCCTGCCTTGGTCTGCTTTCAAAGCCAGCGATTTCGCCCTGTGCTAAACAGCCCCCAAACTCCTTTAAAACAGAGGTGAAGAGGAATTTCTTCAGCCAGAGGGTGGTGAATCTATGGAACTCTTTGTCGCAGAAGGCTGTGGAGGTCAAATCACTGAGTGTCTTTAAGACAGAGATAGATAGGTTTTTTTATCAATAAGGGCATCAGAGGTTATGGAGAGAAGGCAGGAGAATGGAGATAAGAAAAATATCAGCCATGATTGAATGGCAGAGCAGACTCGATGGGCCGAGTCGCCTAATTCTGCTCCTATGATATATGGTCTAATGATCTTATGGTCTTACGGTATCCATTTTTCCACGTCACCTCTTCAACATTTGTACCAGTCTGCCATGAGGCAAATTGTCAAAGCTTTACTGAAGTCCATGTAAACAACATCCACCGCCCTCCCCATATCAATCATCTTTGTCACCTCAAAAAACTCAATCAAGTTAGTGAGGCACGACCTCCCCTTCACAAAATCATGCTATTGCTAATGAGTCTATTTGTTTCTAAATGGGTATAAATCCTGTTCCTGAGAATTCTCTCCAATAATTTACCTACTACCAAAGTGAGGCTCACCGGCCTAGTTTCCTGGATTAGCTATTCTCCAGTCCTCTGCGATCTCACCTGTAGCCAATGAGGATAGAAAGATGTCAGTTAAGGCCCCAGCAATTTCGTCCCTTGCTTCCCTCAGTATTCTGGGGTAAATCCCATCCAGCCAGGAGACTTATCAACCCTAATGACTTTTAAAAGACCCAATACCTCCTCCTTTTCGATGTCAACATGACCCAGACTGTCCACGTACCCTACCCATGTATCATCTTCCACAAAGTCCTTTTCTTTGGTGAACACTGAAGCAAAGTACTCATTTATTACCGCGCCCATTTCCTCTGGTTCATCATATAGATTCTTAAGTGGTCCAATCCTTACCCTGGCCATCCTCTTGTTTTTTTACATATGAATAAAATGCTTTGGGAGTCACCTTATCCTACTTGCCAAGGACTTTTCATGACTCCTCCTAGTCCTCCTAATTTACCGCTTAAGTACCTTCCTACTTTCTTCATACGCCTCAAGGGTTTTGACTGTCCCCACCCTTGTAAGCTGCACAAAAGCCTTCTTTCTCTTTTTGACAAGGTTCAAAATATCCCTTGTTATCCAAGGCTAACTTCCCATACTTATCCTTTGTTCTCTCAGGAACATGACTTTCCTGAATCCTAATAAATAGTCGCTTGTCCGATGTTGATTTACCCTCCAACAGCCCCACCCAATCCAAATTCGTCAATTCCTGTCTAATGTTTTTGTAACTAGCCTTTCCCAAGTTTAGCACCTGAACGTGAGGGTCACCCTCATCACTATCCAAAAGTATGCTAAAATTCATGGAATTATGGTCACTCCTCCCAAAATGTTCCCCTACTGAAACCTCAACCACCTGTCCAGGCTCATTCCCCAATACCAGATCCAGTACAGCCCCTTCCCTTGCTGGACTATCTACATATTGCATCAAGACGCCTTCCTAGATACACCTTACAAACTCTGCCCCATCCAAACCCCTAGCACCAAGTGAGCCCCAGTCAATATAGGGGCAATTAAACCCTTACCACAACAACCCTGTTACTTTTGCAAAGTCTCTCTCCCTATCTGCTCCTCTATCTCTTGCTGGCAGTTGGGGGGCCTGTAATAAACCCACAACATTGTGATTGCCCCCTTCCTGTTCCTAAGCTCTGCCCAGATTGCCTCATTGTATGAGCCCTCCGAGGTGTCTTCCCGCAGCACAGCCAAGATATTCTCCTGAACCAGTAATGCTACTCCCCCACCCCTTTTACATGCCCCTCTATCAGGGCTGGTCGACTGATTGACCTGCATAGGAAGCGAGGTGGCCTCAGTGCATCACGGGGGATAAACGATGGGAGAAAGTTAACTTAAGTGAGGCTTGTACCATGGCTGCCTGTCTTAAAGGTTCTCACTTTTGCCTTTTGCCCTCACTTTGCCCTCAGCACACGTGCTGCCCTGCTCATCACCTGCCAGCTCAAGAGCTCCCTCCTCAAAGGGTGTTGGGCATCTCAGCTCGGGAATGAGTGCAGCAGGCTGTGCACATTCACGTCCTCCAATGAGATGGATGGGGAGAATGTAGGCGGGTGTCCTGCCAGGTCAGATAGTGATGACGCTTGGCACTTGTGGGAGGTGAGTGGGAGGAGGGATGTGAGGAGCAGATTATGTATTGGGGGGAACATGAGGAGTGGGGCCAGGGAGGAATAAGGGAGTCATGAGAATGAGGTGGCTGGGTGAGAGAATACCTGGAGGTATGATGGGTGTGTGAAGGGGTACTGCAGTGTATATCAGAAGTGCCCACTTGGCACTTCCCCAGCTGTGCCCATTTGACACTTCCCCAGGCACTGCCAGGGCATGGTCAAGGTGCCGGGGTGATTCCCAGCCTTGGCCTCCAACCCCCGGGGCCTCATGGCACCTCTACACCCCCAGTGTGAACATCACAGCAGGTTTCGTATTTGAAAACCAGTGATTCACGCCAGCATGACATCACACCATGGGGGGGGGGGGGGGGGGGGGGGGGGGATCCTCTGTGGGCATAAGTATATTTAAATTTATTCAATTAATGGGCATGAACCTGATCACACCACCGGTATGGGGTTGGGGAAGATCTCAAACAGTGATCTCACGGGCGTAAATCTTTCGGTGCTCCCACGTGATTTGGTTGCTATAAAGGGAAGTGAATCCATGGCAAACAGGGCCATTTGATCACGCCCTACATCTCTTTAATGTGCCCTCAGTGATTTCCTTATCTTGCTTTCCTATAAATATGTGAGAGTTTATTTCCTGTTGCCAGAGCTCCAATATAAATGTTACGTCTCCAGTGCTCTGCAATCTCAGTCCAATAAACATGAAGGAAAGTAACTGGATAATCATTAACCATTTAAATGGAATTTTAATACAAAAACATGTTACACACGACAAATTGTTCAAGCATTATTGATGTACGCAGAAATAAAAGACTAGGAACCAAGCTTCAGAAATGTAGCCATTAATGATCCATTATCAATATAATTCTGCTCAGTTTGAAGACTTCTCTCAGCCAATCTTTAAAATGATATAATAGTGGCTCACAGGCTTGAGTCTGAGGCTGTGTTTATGGATGTTTCAGAAACTTAAAATGAAAATGATTAATTTAAGTCTATCCTCTATAGATGTAAATTATCGCGGATGCTGGAATCTGAAACCAAAAAGAAAATGCTGGAAAATCTCAGCAAGTCTGGCAGCATCTGTAGGGAGAGAAAAGAGCTCACGTTTCGAGTCCAGATAACCCTTACAAGGAAGATCCCAGCACTGTGAGAGTTTGGGAGTGTGTGCTTGTTGTCCAGCCAGGGAGGGAATAAACCAATCAGGATTTTCACCCCTGTTTGCTGACCATAAATTGTATGTGAACAGATCTGGGTCACCTAATTATCTGATCATCCATCCGTCGCTATTTGTGGACATTGGTCTGCATAATCTGTGGACCATGTTTCCCTACAATTACTGCACTTCAAAAGTAATTCATTTATTGGGAAATCTTCATGAAAGCATCAAAGTCCTTTATAAAGGTTTTCCTATAAACTGTTCACATGCCAGAGCAAGATGGCAGCAAAGATGGCCACCAATACCCATCTGCACATGCGCAGAAAACCAATGGCGGTTTTTGTCCTTCCAAATTTTGGTTGTGTCAGGGGCTAGGTTTAAATGATAAAATACCATTGTAAATTAGGAACATAGGAACAGGAATAGGCCATTCAGCCCCACGAGCCTGTCCCCCATTCAATGAGATCATGGCTGATTTGTGACCTAGCTTCATATAACCTGTCTTTGGCCCATATTCCTAATATCCTTGCTTAACCAAAAGGCATCCATCTCAAATTTAAACATTAAAAAAAACATTTTTTATTGGGTTTTGTACATGGGCATAAATACAGGTATATACATTGCAAATCAAAACACAAATCTAGGGAGTATGTAATGGGACAGGGTTTCCCCCCCCCCCCCCTTCTTCTATTTTCTCTTCCTTTTTATCAAACTAGGGTGGAGGGGGCACCTGGGTGGTGCTCCATGGTGCTATTTAATTCTTCAGTGCAGTTGCGCCGGTGTCGGCCCTTGTTCGTTTTTCCTTGCCGTTTTTCCTTCATTTCTCTCGCCGTGCTGTGGTAGTGGCTGGCTTGTCTTCCCCTATACTCCCTCCCCCACACCATTTTATTCTCTTATCTCTTCCCCCTCTGGCTTTCCTTTTTTCTTTCCTTTTTTTTTGTTTCTCCCCCTTCCCCCCCATCTCCCCTCCCTCCCTACTCCCCTCCTCCCCTTTCCCCCTCCTTCGCTGCTGCCCCCCCTTTCTTTCCTGTTGGGTTTGGCTTCCTCATCTTGCTGCCCCCCCCCCCCCCCCCCCCACCCAGGTATTCCCTCACTTTCCTCGCTTCTATCTTGTCATGGCTATTTATCTCTGGCTTCTGGCTACTTATTTATTTGTGTGTTGGCTACAAACAGGTCCCAAGTTTTGTGGAAGCCCTCTTCCGACCCAGGAATGGCGAGTTTGATTTTCTCCATTTGGAGAAACACCGACAGGTCGGACAGCCAGTCTGCAGCTTTGGGTGTGCAGCAGGATTCTACGACAGGCGATCAGAGAGGCAAAGGATAGTGCATCCTCCCTCCTCCACATGAAGAGATCTGGCTGGTCTGATACAACGAAGACAGCCACTTTCGGGCATGGCTCCACCCACACCCCCACAACTTTGAACATTGCCTCAAAGAAGGCTGTCCAGTACCTAGCTAGTCTGGGGCAAGACCAGAACATGTGGGCATGGTTGGCCAGGCCTCCTTGGCACTGTTCTCATCTATCCTCCACCTCTGGGAAGAACCTACTCATTCGAGATCTTGTTAAGTGGGCTCTATGTACCACTTTTAGCTGTGTTAGGTTGAGACTCGCGTATGTGGAGGTGGAGTTGACCCTGTTCAGTGCTTCGCTCCAGAGTCCCCACCCTATTTCAAACCCCAAGTCTTCCTCCCATTTCCTCCTTGTCGCATCCAGTTCGGTGTCGGCCTTCTCTATCAGTCGTTCGTACATTCTTAATAGAATGTCTGCATCCATTAGTTCCGCTAATAGTGTCTGTCGGTGTGGTCACAGGTATGTCTTTGTCTCCTTCCTTCAGTTTGTCCAGTATTGTGATCCTACCATCCGTGTATAGGTCCCTGACTGTCAATGCCCCCCTGCCTGTCTACATTTAAAAAAAATAAATTTAGATTACCCAATTCCTTTTTCCAATTAAGGGTCAATTTAACGTGGCCACTCCACCTACCCTGCACATCTTTGTGTTGTGGGGGCGAAACCCACGCAAACACGGGGAGAATGTGAAACACCACAAGGACAGTGACCCAGAGGCGGGATCGAACCTGGGACCTCGGAGCCGTGAGAGTGCTGTCCTGACCACTGCGCCACCATGTTGCGCCTGCCTCTACTTTCTAAAAGTGGCATCAGTGAGTGCTAGCATGAACCTATGGTTGTTGCAGATGGGGGCTTTGTCGGACATTTTGGTCAGTCCGAATTGCTGCTGTAGTTGGCTCCAGGTCTGGCTACTGGAGTACTTCTTGGGTGGGGATGGTAATGCCGCTGTGGCGAGAGCCCGGAGTGAGGCCCCCCTGCAGGAAGCCTCCTCCGCGCGCACCCACCTGGCTTCTGGCTCCTTTATCCATCCCATCACTCTTTCCATTGTCACTGCCCACAGGTAGTACTGTAGGTTTGGGAGTGGTAGCCCTCCCCTGGATTTTTTTCTCTGTGGGACCCTCTTTGTGATCCTAGCATTCTTCCCCCCCCATACAAACGCCATGATTAATTTGTCGAGTGCTTTAACAAAGGCCTTGGGGATATAGATCGGGATGGATCTTAGTAGGAAGGGGTACCTGGGCAGTATGTTCATTTTGATTGTCTGTACTGTCCCTGCCAGGGAGAGTGGGATTGTGTTCCATCTCTGCAGGTCCTTTTTTACTTTCTTTGTCAGACTGGTCTGGATCCATTTGTGAATCCCCATCCAGTCATGAGCGACTTGAATCCCCAGGTAGCAGAATTTGTGTCGGGCTTGTTTAAACGACAGTCGCACCAGCACCGTCCCTCCCCCTTGTGGGTTCACCGGGAAGATCTCGCTTTTGCTCATGTTGAGTTTGTAACCCAAGAAGTCACTGAACTCTTTCAGGAGCACGATGATACCTTTCATGCTGCTTTGTGGGTCCGAGATGTAGAGGAGCAAGTCATCCGCGTGGAGCGAGAATCTATGCTCTCTGCCTCCTCTTTGAATCCCCTTCCAGTTCTTTGCTGTTCTGAGTTTGATCGCTAACGTTTTGATCGCCAGGGCGAACAGCAGCAGGGACAACGGGCATCACAGCCTGGTGCCCCTGTGCCACTGGAAGTACTGGGAGCTCGTGTTGCTTACCATGGGAGCATTGTACAGCAGCTTCACCCATGGGGTGAAGCCTGTTCCGAGCCCGAGCCGCTCCAGTACTTCTGATGCACTATCAATTACCACAAAGATGAGAATACTGGAACAATTGAGGCTTTATTGAGCAAGGTGTTGTGCCTCCTGTAGCTGGAACCAGAATGGCTGCAGTATCGGAGAGCACACACTTTTATACGCCGCCAGCTGGGCGGAGCCAGCAGGCAGGGATTTACCGTTGTACACTTAATATACGGGCAGTACTGTAATACATATAATATGCCACTAGTGGTGACTACCACATTCACCCCCTGCTAAAAAAAAGAGTCCGGCGGGGGTGGTGGAAAACATTACAAGTTAAGTCTGTTGGGGGGCTTGACCCTCCTCTGCGATCGCCTCTGTCCTGATGGTGATGTGGGAGCCGACTGCAACTCCGGGAGTGTGTTGTCCTCGTCTTCGTTACCCCTGAGTGGATCCAGTGGGAGGGCGGACCCTGCTGGGGTGGGGCTGCACTGGAGGGAAGATGAGTGGCCCAGGGGTGAATGAGGCAACCGGGGGGGGGGGGGGGGGGGGTGTCAGGTTGGGGGTAATGGGTGGGGAGCCAGTGAGGTGCCAGGTCCCAGGGAGAGACTGTGTCCTGACTCCCGTCGGGGTGTGCCACATATGCGTACTGCAGGTTAGCATGTAAGAGGTGGACTTTTTCGACCAAGGGGTCTGACTTATGGGTCCGCACAGGCTTCCGAAGGAGGATGGCTCCAGGAACTGTCAGCCATGTTGGGAGCGAGATCCCGGAGGTGGACTTCCTGGGGAAGGCAAACGCATGTTCTTGAGGGGTCTCATTAGTCGCGGTGCAGAGGAGCGGTCGGATGGAGTGGAGCGCGTCGGGGAGGACCTCCTGCCAGCGGGCGACTGGGAGATTTTTAGACCGCAGGGCCAGCAGAGAGGCCTTCCAGACCGTCCCGTTCTCTCTCTCCACCTGGCCGTTTCCCCGAGGGCTGGAGCTGGTCGTCCTGCACGAGGCGATGCCCTTGCTGAGCAGGAACTGACGCAGATCATCACTCATGAAGGAGGATCCCCGATCACTGTGGATGTATGGGGAAACCGATCAGAGTGAAGACGCTGTGCAGGGCCTTAATTACCGTGGCAGAAGTCATATCGGGGCATGGGATGGCGAAAGGGAACCGTGAGTACTCATCAATCACGTTCAGAAAGTACGTGTTGCAGTCAGTGGAGGGGAGGGGCCCTTTGAAGTCCACGCTGAGGTGTTCAAAGGGGCGGGAGGCCTTCACCAGGTGCGCTCGATCTGGCCGGTAGAAGTGCGGGTTGCACTCTGCGCAGACTTGGCAGTCTCTGGTGACGGTCCTGACCTCCTCAATGGAGTACGGCAGGTTGTGGGCCTTGATGAAATGGAAGAACCGGGTGACCCCCGGGTGGAAGAGGTCATAGTGGAGCCCGGAGTTGGTCCACTTGTGCGCTGGCACATGTACCGCGGGATAGGGCATCAGGGGATGCGTTGAGCTTACCCGGGCGATACAAGATCTCATAATTATAGGTGGAGAGCTCAATCCTCCACCTCAAGATCTTGTCATTTTTGATCTTGCCCTGCTGTGTATTATTAAAGGCAACCGACCGTGAGGAGAGTGAATCTCCTGCCAGCCAGGCATTGCCTCCAATGTCTCACAGTTTCCACAATGACTTGGGCCTCCTTTTCAATAGAGGACTGCTGAATTTCGGCGGCATGGAGGGTGCGGGAAAAGAAGGCCATGGGCCTGCCCGCCCATGGGCCAGAGCTACGTCCGATGCATCGCTCTCCACCTGAAACAGGAGGGATTCGTTGACTGCGTGCATCGTGGCCTCAGGCCTCAGCCGCCAGGGGGAAAACTGTGGACTGAATGAGTGGGCGGGCCTTGTCCGCATAATTAGGGACCCACTGGGCGCAATACGAGAAAAACCCCAGGCATCGTTTCAGGGCCTTGGGGCAGTGGGGGAGAGGGAGTTCCAGGAAGGGGCGCATGCGGTCGGGGTTGGGCCCTAGAACTCTATTTTCCACGACATAGCCAAGGATGGCTAAGTGGTTGGTGCGGAACACGCATTTCTCCTTATTGTATGTGAGATTAAGGAGTTTGGCGGTCCGGAGGAATTTTTGGAGGTTTGCATCGTGGTCCTGCTGATCGTGGCTGCAGATGGTGACGTTATCTAGGGACGGGAAGGTGGCCCGCAGTCCGTACCAGTCAACCATTCAGTCCATATCTTGCTGGAAGACTGAGATCCCATTAGTGACGCCGAAAGGAACCCTAAGGAAGTGATAGAGGCGGCCATCTGCTTTGAACGCAGTGTATTGCCGGTCCTCCGGGCGGATGGGAAGCTGGTGGTAGGCGGACTACAAGTATACTGTGGAAAAGACTCGATACTGCGCAATCTGGTTGACCATGTCAGATCTGCCTGGGAGTGGGTACACGTCGAGCTGCATGTACCGATTGATGGTCTGACTGTAATCAATGACCATCCTGTGCTTCTCCCCAGTCTTCACTACCACCACTTGAGCTCTCCAGGGGCTGTTGCTGGCCGCAGACGGTGAGGGGGAGTAGGGGTCCGCCGAATTTTAAAGTTAGGCTTTGGAGATGGCACTGAAAATCCAGGCCGAGTAACAGGGCAGCGCAGAGGTGGGGGAGGACGTAGAACCGGAAGTTGCTGAACTCTGCGACTTGGACGGTGAGCCATGATGTGGAGATGCCGGTGTTGGACTGGGGTGAGCAGAGTAAGAAGCCTTACAACACCAGGTTAAAGTCCAATGGGTTTGTTTCAAACACTATCTTTTGGAGCACTGCTCCTTCCTCAGGTGAATTCACCTGAGGATTACCACAGAATGGGATCCGGAGGCCAGGGAGATTTTCTGGGTGACGGGGTGTACCAGGAGGGAGCAGTGCCTTACCGTAGTGGGGTGGATGAAGCTCTCTGTGCTCCCGGAGTCAAAAAGGCAGGTCGTCTCGTGCCCATTGATCTTCACCGTCATCGTCGCGGTCGCAAGGTTGCAGGGCCGGGACAGATCCAGGGTGATAGAGGCGAGCTGCGGCAGATGCTGGGAGGTCCTGGGCTGGTCAGCGGTGGCGGAGCTAATGGCAGGCAATGAACGGCCAGACGAGCAGGGGTCCTGAGGCACTGTCCAAAATGACGTTGCAGATGGCGGCACCCACGGGGCGCACATGGCAGGCGGCATCAAAGATGGCAGTGCCCATGTGCCGCACGTGGTTTGCAAAGGGGAAAATGGCGGCGCCCCGGGTCGCACGGGGGCCTGTAGGAACACCGGGCCTGGAAACAGCGGTGACTAACCGGGCCTGGCAAACAGCAATGGAGTGTCCTTTCTTCCCACACCCGTTGCAGGTCGCGTTCAGCGCCGGGCCGGGCTGCCTGGGGTGTTTGTTTTGCACGCAAAAATAACACTTGGGACCCCCAGAGTTCGCTGGCTTGCGGTGGGTGAGCTGGAGTCGGCAGCTGATGGGGCCCACCATCCCGACGAGGGTGCCGCGCGTTCAGCGGCGTAGGACTGAACGTTACGGGAGGCCACTTCTAATGAATTAGCGAGCTGCCTAGTTCCCGCAGGATTGAGTGGACCCCTTTCCAGTAGCCGCTGGCGGACGTACACAGACTTCATGCCCGTGACGTAAGCGTCTCTAATTAAAAGTTCTGTGTGCTGGACTGCCGAAACTGCCTGGCAGTCACAGTCCCTACCTAGGATGTGCAGGACATGCCAGAAATCGTCCAGAGACTCCCCGGGGAATTGCTGTCTCGTGACCAGGCGGTGCCTGGCGTATACTTGATTTACTGGTCGAACGTAATGTCCCTTCAGGAGCTCCATCGCTTCAGAGTAGGTGGGCGCATCCCGCATGAGGAGAAAAGTGTCAGGGCTCACCCGTGAATAGAGGACTTGGAGCTTCTGCGAGTCCAAGGGTTCTTCAGCGGCTGTTCTGAGGTAGCTTTCGAAGCAGACTAGCCAGTGGTCAAAGGTGGACATAGCATTGGCTGTGTGAGAGCTCAGCTGCAGGCGATCAGGCTTGATGCGGAGATTCAGCGTTTAAAAAATCTTGCTCAATAAATTGATGCACCATCAATTACCACAAAGACGAGAATAGTGGAACAATCGAGGCTTTATTGAGCAAAGATTTTTTTTTTTTTTTTATAAATTTAGATTAGCCAATTATTTTTTCTAATTAAGGGGCAATTTAGCGTGGCCAATCCACCTACTCTGCACATTTTTGGGTTGTGGGGGCGAAACCCACGCAGACACAGGGAGAATGTGCAAACTCCACACGGACAGTGACCCAGAGCCGGGATCGAACCTGGGACCTCAGCGCCGTGAGGCGGTTATGCTAACCACTAGGCCACCGTGCTGCCCTTTTATTGAGCAAAGATGTTGTGCCTCCTGTAGCTGGAACCAGAATGGCTGCAGTACCGGAGAGCACACACTTTTATACACCGCCTGCTGGGCGGAGCCAGCAGGCAGAGATTTACCGTTGTACCCTTAATATATGGGCAGTGCCGTAATACATATAATATGCCACTAGTGGTGACTACCACAACCTCTATGAGGTACTCCCACTCAACTCTGTCAAAGGCCTTTTCTGCATCCAGGGATGACCCAGGACGATCATCTCAGGTGTTCTCTCCCCGGATGGGGTAATTATCACGTTCAGCAGGCCCCTGATTTTCGATGTTAGCTGTCTACTTTTGCCAAAGTCTGTTTGATCCACTGCAACCTCTGGTAAGCAGTTCTCCAGCCTTTTGGCTAGGACCTTGGCAAGTATTTTGGCGTCTATGTTTAGTAGTGAGATGGGTCTGTATGAACCGCATTCAGTCAGGTCTTTGTCTTTCTTAGGTATTAGCGTGATTGAGGCTTGTGCTAGCGCAGGTGGCAGTGTGCCCCTAGCTAGCGAGTCTGTGAACATCTCCCACAGGTGCGGGGCCAGTGCTGTCGCAAATCTTTTGTAGAAGTCCGCCGGGAACCCGTCTGGTCCCAGCACCTTCCCCGCCTGCATGGAGCTGTAATTCTCCATGATTTTTCCCAGATCTAGTGGTCCTCCCATGCCCCATTTTCTGTCCTCCCCACGTCTGGCATGTCCTGTCTATTGAGAAACTGTTTCATTCCCGAGTCCCCTGCTGGGGGCTCCGAGGTGTACAGTCCCCGGTAAAAGTCCTCGAAGGTTTTGTTAACCTTGTCTGGGTCTGTTCTAGCGTGCCTCTGTTGTCCCTAATTTCTGCGATCTCTCTGGTGGTTGCCTGCTTTCTCAGCTGGTGCGCCAACAGGCGGCTGGCTTTGTCCCCATGTTCGTATAGTGTCCCCCGTGCCTGGCGGAGACGGTCAAATGCTTTCATTGTGGAGAGCAGGTCAAAGTCCAGTTGTAGCCCTTTCCTCTCCACCAGGTGCTCTATGGTCGGGGCCTCAGAGTATTGACGTTCTACCTCCAGTATGGACTCGACCAGCTGCTGCCTGGCTGCTCTATCCTCTCTAAGGGATGAGAAATGTGGTAGCGTGGCCCCTTCCCGTGACCCGCTTGGAGCCTATGGGGTCGGAGCACGTGAACATTAGCCTGTTGGGTGGCTGGGAACAGACCTAGTTGTTGGGTTATCATTAGAGTAAACTTGGGAGTCAAAGGAACTACACCTGAGTAGGCATTGCAATGTTCTATATATAAAGTTATTCTTTTGTTAAATAAACCACCCTGTAATTTAAACCTGCCTTGTTGCTTTACCTTGCACTACAACAAGAATAGAGAGGGAAAGTTAGAGAAATTCAGATTGCATAGTGACACCAGCCTGATAGAAGTGTGTCATTTAGATGTACAAGTTTCTTAGGTATCCAGTATATCAAAATTTTGGTCAGACCAGAGAGCTTCACGCTCTGACCAGCTGGAACCTGATGTTACTCAGGAGCAGAGGCTTGGGAGAACAGCTAACAGATGGAAATTTATCACTTTGTCGTGTTAGAATCATCCTCACAAAAGGAGGAAAAGCAACCATTTGATCTGCACCAGCTCATAAATCCAAAGCGTATGGCTTCTGGAAATGTTGCTAACTGTCAAGTATATACTCTCCTAATCTATTCAATGCTGTCAATTTATCAACTATCTGAAGAGCTTCCCCAGTAAACTGGGCAAATCTGTTGATGGCAAAACAATAGAAGGTGTTAAACAGAGAATTTACTCTGATATGGAAGCAGTTTATATCCTTCAGGGCCAAGTGCTCTACTTGCCACGGGTCACTAATGAGGTAAGAAGCAACACTAAAGTAAAATAAAATGCTATGAACAGGTACAGAGAATAATCAAAGAGGATAGTGGAATGCTGATCTTCGTATCTGGAGGGTTAGAATACAAGCTGGTAGAAGACATGTTTCAGCTACATAAAACCCTGAAGGGTATAAACTGCTTCCATATCAGAGTAAATTCTCTGTTTAACACCTCCTATTGTTTTTCCATCAACAGATTTGCCCAGTTTACTGCGGGAGCTCTTCAGATAGTTGATAAATTGACAACATTGTCAATTTTGACATCGGGGCTGGTTTAGCACAGGGCTAAATCGCCAGCTTTGAAAGTAGACCAAGGCAGGCCAGCAGCACGGTTCAATTCCCGTACCAGCCTACCCGAACAGGCGCCGGAATGTGGTGACTAGGGGCGTTGCACAGTAACCTCATTTGAAGCCTACTTGTGACAATAAGCAATTTTCATTTAATTGGGAAACCAGTCCATTGAATAGGTTAGGAGAGTATATACTTGACAGTTAGCAACATTTCCAGAAGCCATACGCTTTGGATTTATGAGCTGGTGCAGATCAAATGGTTGCTTTTCCTCCTTTTGTGAGGATGATTCTAACATGACAAAGTGATAAATTTCCATCTGTTAGCTGTTCTCCCAAGCCTCTGCTCCTGAGTAACATCAGGTTCCAGCTGGTAGCCAGAGCACGAAGATCTTTGGTCTGAATAAAATTTTGATATGCTGGATACCTAAGAAACTTGTACATCTAAATGACACACGTCTATCAGGCTGGTGTCGCTATGCAATCTGAATTTCTCTAACTTTCTCCACACCTGGAGTACAGTGAGCAGTTCTGGATACTACACATTGGGGAAAATATATATGCAAGCCTTGGAGGAAGTGCAGCGTACGTTTACTACAGTGATATCTGGGTCCAAGGGTGAAATTACAAGGAGACATTTCACAAACTAGTATACTTCCTGGAATTTAGAAGGCCAAGGGATGATTTGATTGAAACATAGAAACATAGAACACACAGTGCAGAAGGAGGCCATTTGGCCCATCAAGTCTGCACTGACCTAGTGGGGCAGCACGGTAGCATCGTGGTTAGCATAAATGCTTCACAGCTCCAGGGTCCCAGGTTTGATTCCTGGCTGGGTCACTGTCTGTGCGGAGTCTGCACGTCCTCCCCGTGTGTGCGTGGGTTTCCTCCGGGTGCTCCGGTCTCCTCCCACAGTCCAAAGATGTGCGGGTTAGGTGGATTGGCCATGCTAAATTGCCCATAGTGTCCTAAAAAGTAAGGTTAAGGGGGGGGGGGTTGTTTGGTTACGGGTATAGGGTGGATATGTGGGTTTGAGTAGGGTGATCATGGCTCGGCACAACATCGAGGGCCGAAGGGCCTGTTCTGTGCTGTACTGTTCTATGTTCTATGTTCTATGACCCACTTTAATCCCTCACTTCCACTTTATCCCCGGAACCCAATAACTCTTCCTAACCTTTTTGGACACTAAAGGCAATTTAGCATGGCCAGTCCACCTAATCTGCACGTCTTTGGACTGTGGGAGGAAACCGGAGCACCCGGAGGAAATCCACACAGACACGGGGAGAACGTGCAGGCTCTGCACAGTGACCTAGCAGGGATTCAAACCTGGCACTGTCCTGTCACAGTACTAACCACTGTGCTACCATGCTGCCCTGATGCCATTCAGCCCTTCGAGCCTGCTCCGCCATTTATAATGATCATCCAACGCAATAGCTGAACCCGCTTTCCACCCATGTTCTGTGATTCTCTTCGCCCAAGTGCTATATCTAACTGCTTCATGAAAACATATGTTTTGGCCTCAAGTTTTCAAGGTATTAACGGAAACTGGGTAGAGAGAGAAACCATTTCCACTGGGTGAGAGTCTGGGACTAAGGGGGATAGTCTAAAAATTAGAAACAGACCTTTCTGGAATGAAACTAGCTTTTCACACAAAAGATACTGGAAGTCTGGAACTTTCTTCGATGATAGATCAACTGTTAAAATTTTTCACACTAATTTCATTGCAGTTTTAATGTAAGCCTACTTGTAACACTATTAAAGATTATTATTATGAAATTTAAAATTAAGTGATAGATTTTCTTATTAACCAAGGGTATTGAAGGATATGGGCAAAGACGGATATCTGGAGTTAGATCACAGATCAGCCATGATTTCATTCAATGACAAGCAGCTTGAGGAGCTAAATGAATCTCACAAATTCAAATCAATCTCAGACACTGATCTAAACTATCTTGTAAATTCATAATCAGTAAGTCATAACAGCTGAAATTCTGCAAACAAAATTGAACAAGCTCTTATTCTTTTTTTTCATAAATATAGAGTGCACAATTCATTTTTTCCAATAAAGGGGCAATTTAGCGTGGCTAATCCATCAAGCCTGCACATCTTTGGGTTGTGGGGTCAAAATCCATATAAACACGGGGAGAATGTGCAAACTCCACACGGACAGTGACCCAGAGCCGGGATCGAACCTGGGACCTCGGTGCCGTGAGGCAGCAGTGCTAACCACTGTGCTACCGTCCTTCCCGAACAATCTCTTATTCGATCAATTAATCCCATCTCCTATTTATTTATATACTTCAGCCTGGATTTTTCCTAGATTGTGTTGGTTTTCATGGCATAATTAGCACAAAATGTACCAATCCGTTGCAAAAGTTAGAAGATTTTCAAGCATAAATCACACTCAGATGGGCGGCACAGTGGTGCAATGGTTAGCACTGCTGCCTCACGACAGCAAGGACCGGGTTCGATCCCAGCTCCGAGCTACTATCCATACGGTATTTGCATATTCTCCTCACGTCTGCGTGGGTCTCATCCCCGCAACCCAAAGGTCTGCAAGGTAGGTGGCTTGGCCACGCTAAATTGCTCCTTAATTAGGAAATATTTAAAATTAAAAATTACACTCAGACCAATCAAGTTTCCACATTCTTTTTTGTACTGGTTTAAAAACAATTGCATTCGAAACCAACCCTGCCCTCCATTTGGCCATGCCTCCATATTAAGTTAATCAGCATTGTGTGTTTCTCCGAAGGTGATTTGTTTTGGGGCCTTTGAGGAAGCTCTTAAAATTGAGCTGTTTTTAGGTGCAAAGCCAGTTTTTATAAAAAAAACAAATTACTAAGCAACTGACTTCTGAACACCAATAAAACAAGTGAATGCTTCTGTATAGTTTTTTAAAAAAGTGATCTTCAATTATTTTTTAAATCAAATTATTCACAGGTTATGGACTAGACACTTATTAAAATGCTTTTTTCGGTGATAATCCCATTTTCAGCTGCGCTATTAAAAAGGTGCCAGGTTCCAACTCTTAAATATGTCAAAGAATATTTTCAAATGCTAACAAAAATTGCATTCTGAAACCCTGTACAATTGTGTTTGTTAATGGCAGATTTTCTGGTCTGCAAAACACAAGTGAGTTTGAGTGAAAATAAATTCTGGCCTATTATTCTAATGTTAATAAACAACTGCCCATTCATTACTTTATTATCTCATTTCTTCTGTGATAGTTGGCAAGAAAGGGTCAGTTCTGCCACTCAGAACCTTGTTGGTGCCCTGATCGGAGATTAGTAGTGTCAATGTTAATGCAACAAGAAGTGTTGAATAAAATAGTTTGCCCAGCAAAATTTGGGTATTGTTCAAAAGGTTTCTTGACTAAAATGTAAGGCTTGGTGTTCCGAATTTATCTGGAGCTCTTGATAAATGTGTATTCTTGTCAGGTTCTAGGTCTTCTGACAATTTCCGTGTGAGTGAAGTCTGGAAGGTAGCAGTTCTGAGTAAAGCAGATATGACAGTTTCACTTCAGTAGAATTTTTTGTTCATAAATGTGGCACTCCATTTTCTTACGGTGGTGAAAGTATCACTTTAAAAGCTTCTAAAAATAAAGGCAAATGCAAAGCAGTTCACCACATGAAATGCAGATTCATGCAATGTGCACAATGCAGTTTGAGGGTTTTGGAATCATGGGGGGAAATGAAAAACAGAAGAGAAATGAAAGGGAAACAGGAAGAGGAGTCAGAGATACGAGAAAAAAAATACTTGATCAATTGCACCTACTCATGAAATGAATCACAGATAATAATTAGTCATGTAATAAAACTGTCCTTTCAATTATTTCAACATGGCATAAACGTTTAAATGACTAGGTGTTTAAATATTTGATTGACATGGAGCAATCTGAGCTGTTTGTTAACATTATGGTGGAGGGAAACCATGCAGTTCAGGAGAGACCCGGTACTCACGCGGTATGGGTCAGGGTCAATTGCCACAGATGCTTCTTTTCCACATTCACACTCGCACTCTGAGCAGCCACAGACTAACACTTTTAACCTGAGGAAGAAAGCTATGGACTTTAAGCATAAAACAACTGTTCTGAGCATAAATGAAATAAATTCCACATGAATATTCTCTGAAGAGCGTTCAACATCTGAGTATGGTGTTCCTTTACAGTCTTACTGTTGTGTCCAAGCTCAGCTGCTCAGATGTTTGACATATGTTCCATGAAAATGGTGAACAGCTTTAACTGTAAAAGTGCTGCATTATAGCAGAGTTGCGAACAGAATGTACTGGGCATAGGATCCCTAGAGTTTAGAGATTTATTAGTAACACTAAACATGGCCCATAATTAATTACAAATGTGAGAATATCTTTCACTGTTTCATAGAATGCTATAAACACTCAGGTTAGGACATTATAATATAAATAAAAATTCTATTTCCACTTTTGACATCTTATGGTAAGTATTAGACGTCCCACGACTAGAGACACATGAGGCAGACACAACACATGCTTATGTCTATTTTTCATGGTGTTTTTCTCTTAGATCAGGTCACTAGTCTGAAGCCAGAGAATTTAGGGGGCGCCACACTGCATCAAGCATGGCTGACCATGAGCCTCTTCCACTCTTACCATCTACCAGAGTCGTGTTGGAAAGATTTGCAGGTTGATAATCAGTCTTACTGACTACTTTATGAATGCATCTTCCATAGCCACCATGTCAAGGAGGGTAGAACTTAAAAACCTTGAGCTTCTGGCTCTCCAATGCACCAGAAAACCCCTGATCATCTGAAGGCAAGCCATCATCAAAAAGAAAATAAATATGAATGTCTTGAGCTCTAATTTTACATTATGCACTCATAATGCGAAAGGTCATCGGAGTTACTGGGCTCAGCAGCATACGTCATCCACTCCCCCACCATCATGCTCCAGCTCCTTTTCTCATGTTGCACGTCAAACTCTGGCACTTTCATGCCCATTGACCGACTGTACACTTTCTAGAACAGTGTACACAGTGGGATGAGTAAAAGAAAAAGCTTTGAGAAAATGTAATCAATTGATAACTTCTTCCTATGAAAAATAAATCTGGACCAAGCTAATAAAAGTGCCTATCATTCAGGCTCATTAAAGTTTCAAAAAACACAAACCCTTGAAACCACTTAACTTGTATCAACATTGTGAAATTGACTGCAGAGATCAGAGAACCTCAGCTGTCAATCAAACAATGTCTCCTCTGGGGAGCCGGTGGTCCCGAATTGTAATAGATGCCCGGGCTCTCAACCAAACCTCATAATGTAAGCTTGGCTGAGAGCTCATCTAATTGTTTGTGAGAATTTAATCCATCTTCTTGAACCATGGTGTTGGTGCCCAAAGTGGGGTATTAACTGACGAAAGCAGACAAATTGCACACTCACTACCAATTTGATTGACTTTTAAATACAGTTTTTGTTATTTCTCTAAGACTTCAGTTGCATGTTTATTGATACAGTTACCTAAGTTTCAAGTCTCACAACTTGAACAAAAATATACCCTTATAGAGAGAGCTTGGTGAGGCTTGCTCTAGAGGGGGTGCGCTTGTGAATCTCCAAACTCCGGTTCCGTCCAAGGAATGGTGATCCCAGACCCATTGCCCTTGAATCTCGAAAGTACCTGCTATTTTATAATGTTTTAGCTTGTAGTTTATAGGCATAATTCGTCCTGGAGAATGCCTTGTTCTCAATGTTCTAAACCAAAGTTTTATCAGCAAAATATCCAGTTTTAAGCCATTGTTCTAACAGTTCCCAAGAAATTCATTTTACAGAGAACTGCTGTTTTTTCTGTTTGCCTCTTTACTTTTAGCCATTGTCCTATTTTCCCATCAAGCTTTGCAGCATAATGTTAGCTATCTTTCCCACTCAGCAATGTTAATTCTTGAGGTTGAAGTTGTGCTGTTGAGGAGGGAGTTCCAGAATTTTAATTCAGTGGCAGCAAATGAATAGTGATGTAGTTCCAAGTTAGTATGGTGTTTGGCTTGGAGGGGAATTTGCAGGTAGTCATGTTGTGATGTATCTGCATCTCTTGTTTTTCTAGGTGTTAGAGGTCACGTGTTTGGAAGTTGTTGCCAAAGGAGCCTTAGTGAGTTGCTGCAGGACGTAAGAGCTTAAGGAAAAGAAACAGGATAAGCCCACGTGTCCCTTTTAGCCTGCTCCCCTATTCAAGGTGGCCATGGCTGATTTTGGACTTCGACTCCACTTTCTCGCCCAACCCCATATTCCTGGATTCCATGAGAGACCAAAAATCTATCCCAACCCTAAATATATTCAATGATGGCTCATCCACAACCCTCGATGATCAAGAATTCTAAAGATTTCTTTAAACCCTTGAGTTTAGAAATTTCTCCTCATCTCAGTCCTAATTGTTATTCAGCCCTTATCCTATTTTTCAAAGGTTTAAAATAATACCGGAATTTGTGATAAATATATAAAAGAAAATACATGATTGAATAAAATAATTAGGTATTTAATTAAACCTTATAGGTATGGCATGACAGATGATGTGCACTGACTGAAACATGTGGGAGGTCATGGATACCAGTGCTACTCAGGGCAAGCACATCTTCAGTAAGTGTCTGTGGCTTGAGGAGCCTCAGCTCAGAGTCATTGTGCTGGAGGTTTAGTTGCGGATACATCACAAAGGGCAAGAGTTATCTGGATGCTTTGTTTCAGAGGGAAGTCACACCCCTTAGGACAGGGTCTTTTTGTTTGGAAAGTGGACAGGGACAGGAGGGTGTGATTATCACTGAGGCAGGTAAGGGGACCCAGAGAGCAGGAGTGCAGGAGTCAGCCTCCACAATTGTCCAGTAGGTTTGAGATTCTTTCAGTTTACTTGGATGAGAGTGGGGAGTGCACGATGGATGAGCTGACTGATATGGTGCTGGGGTACAGGAGGCCATTCAAGTGGGGGGAGCACATAAGAATGTGGTGATAGTAGAGGACAGTATAGTGAGGCAATTGAAACTATTCTCTGTAATAAAGAGCAAGAGTCCATATAGCTGTGTTGCCTGCCCAGTGCCCGAGTTCAAGACATCTGCTCAAGTCTGGAGAGGAACTCACAGGGTGGAAGGGAGGATCCAGTGGCCATGATTTGCGGTAACGATTTGGAAGAAGGAACTGAAGGCATTGTTGCTAAGTTTGCAGACGATGCAAAGTTAGGTAGAGGGAAAGGTGGGGGGGGGGGGGGGGGGGAGCTGCAGAAGGACTTGGACAGGCTAGGAGAGTGGGCAAAGAAGTGGCAGATGGAATACAATGGGGAAAAGTGTGAGGTTATGCACTTTGGAAGGAGGAATGGAGTCATAGACTATTTTCTAAATGGGAAAATGCTTTGGAAATCAGAAGCACAAAGGGACTTGGGAGTCCTTGTTCAAGATTCTCTTCAGGTTAAGTCGGCAGTTAAGAAGGCAAATGCAATGTTAGCATTCATGTCGAGAGGGCTAGAATACAAGAGGAGGGATGTATTTCTGAGGTTGTATAAGTTTCTGGTCAGACCCCATTTGGAGTATTGTGAGCAATTGAGGCCCCCTGATATGGTGCTGGGGTACAGGAGGCCATTCAAGTGGGGGGATCTAAGGAAGGATTGCTCGCCTTGGAAAGGGTCCAGAGGACATTTCACAAGAATGATCCCTGGAATGGAGAGATTGTCGTATGAGTCATGGTTGAGGACTCTGGGTCTGTACTCGTTGGAGTTTAGAAGGACGAGGGGGGATCTTATTGAAACTTACAGAATACTGTGAGGCCTGGATAGCGTGGACGTGGAGAGGATGTTTCCACCTTGTAGGAAAAACTACCAGTGGGCCCAATCACAGACCAAAGGGACAATCCTTTAAAACAGAGATGAGGAATTTCTTCAGCCAGAGGGTGGTGAATCTGTGAAACCTTTTGCCGCAGGAGGCTGTGGAGGCCAAATCAATGAATGTCTTTAAGACAGAGATAGATACGTTCTTGATTAATAAGGGAATCAGGGGTTATGGGGAGAAGGCCGGAGAATGGGGATGAGAAAAATATGAGCCATGATTGAATGCTGTAGCAGGCTCGATGGACCGAGTGGCCTAATTCTGCTCTTATGTCTTATGGTCCAAGTAGGTACCAACGACATAGGCAGGATGAAGAAGGACGTTCTGCATAGTCATCATGAGGAGCTAGGTACCAAATTAAGAAGTATAACCTCAAAGGTATAATTTCTGGAAAATTTTCCTGAGCCATGTGCAAATTAGCAGAGGGCAAATAAGATTAGAGAAATGAATGCATGGCTCAAAAATTGGTGTGGGAAAAGTGGGTTCCGGTTTGTGGAGCACTGACAGCAGAACTGGGGAAAATGAATACTATACCATTGGAACAGTCGACACTGGAACCAAGCTGGAGCTGATGGTCTAGTGTAGTGCTTTTCAAACTTTTTTTCCTGGGAACATTCTTACCAATCGGCCAATCTTCGGGACCCAAGCAGCCGACCTTCACGACCCACCATTTCCGCTTACCTTTAATGAGACAGGTGAGCCTGCTTGGTGCTCACAATCTCACTTGCTTTGACATTCAATGTTACATTTCTGCTGAGGATTTCAGCTGATGATTTAAGTTCTCGTTGCATCCTTTGAAAAAAAATCCAAGTTTTGTCCTCAAACTCGCCATGCTTAATCTTCAAATGCCGTTGAAGTTTTGAGGGTTCTACACTCTCATTTGCTAGTACCTCCTTGCATATAACACACATGGGCTTTGCATCATGATTTGCATTGGCACAATTAAGTAAGCCATACCTCAAGAAATTTGTTCCTGATTTCAGATTTTTCTTTGTGTCAAACAATCCATCTTCAGCGCCTATTCCTTTGCCTTGGTTGCTCGCAGCTAGAAAAAGGAGGAATCTCTCCTCCATGGTTTTGCGCCCAAAGCACAGATGTACAATGCGCGTGACATCAGTGTACTTGCCATGCACTTGACCTGCTTTCTCCTGCTGTTTCTAGCTGCAGGGCTGCATCAGTCCATTTAAAAGCTGGCCATGACCGGCATTCTCAATTTAAAAGCCGGTCACCAGCCTTTGGGCACATTCCCGCAATTGAGAATGTCACGACCAATCGCTATGTGACCCTCCCGACACCCGCCTGCGACCCACCCGTGGATTGTGACCCGCAGTTTGAAAAACACTGGTCTAGTGAGCTGCATATCTAGGTAAGTACAGAGAGTTTTAAACTGAATAGTGGGGGGCAAGGGATCACATTTGAGAAAATCTGATATACCAAAGAGTAGAGACAAGGCAGGAGAGAAAGGTATTAATGTAGGAAATTAGAAACAGACTATGGCAGGAAGGGATAGAGAATATACATCTGTGAGTAAATTAGCAGATAAGGCTAAATGGTATAAAAATAATAAAAGGACAAAGCTAAAGGCTTCGTACCTAACCACACGTAGCATTTGAAATAAAACAGGAAAACAAATAGCGCGAATAGAAATTAATCAGTACGATCTGACAGCCATTAGAGAGACATGGCTACAGGACAACTATTGAAGGATATGTCATATTTAAGAAGGATGGAAAGTTAAGAACAGGTGGAGGGGTGGCTCTGTTAATTAATTAATTGCGGTATTAGCGCATGAAAGAGGAATGAACTAAGTTCAGGAAACCAGAACGTAGAAGTTTGGATTGAGAGGAGAAATGATAAAGACAAGGGCAGAGCTTCTCCGAAATCCTGGCCAAGTGTTGGCGCCGGCGTAAACACCGGAGTGGTGTACGCCAGCGTCAACGGGCCTCCTGGCCCAGCAATTCACCGGTGTTCAGGGGGCTAGCACGACGCTGGAGTGCTGCGCGCTGCTCCGGCAATGAAAAGCCACCCTGCACGGCCGGCATGGGTCCGCTCATGTGCGCACCAGCCGTCTCCGCGCCGGCGCATGCGCGTGGTTTACGTCTCCGCGCCAGCACGGAGCAACATGTTGGGGACCTAACAGCGGGCTGCACGGAAGGAGGTAGGCCTCCTCCAGATCACGCCACCCGCTGATTGGAAGGCCCCGATTGCGGGCCTGGACCCCGTGGAGACCCTCTCACGGAGTCAGATCCCCCTCCCCCCCACCCCCCTCCCCAGGACGTCTACCGCGGCCGTTGGTCCGACCTCATGCTGGGTGGTACCAGGTTGAAACCACGCCGGTGGGACTCGGCGGAAGTTTGGGCGTTTGCCAGCAGGGAATCGCCACAGGGGCCTATTTCAGCGGCCCCCGACCGGCGCCGCGGTGACCGCGTGGGTGCGATTGGCGCAGATTCTCCAGTCGCCGGAGAATCCCGGTCGGTGTCGGAACGGCATGGCGGGAATTTCCCGCGCCCCCGCCAATTCTCCGACCTGGAGCGGGCTCGGAGAATCCCACCCAAGAAGTCACTTGCGGGAGTGATGTACTGGTTCCCTAATTTTAATTACATGGTAGGACAGAGCATAAAGGAAGACATAATAGGAATTTATCATAAAGTGATGATCATGGGGGTTTTAAATCTATTTATATAGAGGCGGGCACCATAGCATCATTTAAGATGCATCTAGACAGATATATGAACGGGCGGGGAACAGAGGGAAGTAGACCTTGGAAAATAGACGACAGGTTTAGATAAAGGATCTGGATCGGCGCAGGCTGGGAGGGCCGAAGGGCCTGTTCCTGTAATTTTCTTTGTTCTTTGTTCTTTTAATCCTCTACACCTCAATAAGTTCACCTCTCATTCTTCTAAACACCAACGTGTACAGGTCCAAATTGCTCAACTTCTCCTCATAAGAAAATTCCTCTTTATCTGGGATCAACCTAGTGAATCTCCTTTGGACTGCCTCCAATGTCAGTATATATTTTCTTATATAAGGGGACCAAAACTGTTCACAGTGTTCCAGTTGTGGTCTAACCAGTGTTTTGTATAGCTTTAACAAGACTTCCCTATTTTTATACTCCATTCCCATTGAAATAAAGGCTAACATCCATTTGCCTTCCCTATTACCTGCTGAGTTTGCGTGCTTGCTTTTGTGATTTAAGCACAGTAGCAACTGTGATGTTACAGAGCTTCAGGCCTTTCCCCAGGCAACTGAAGGCCATTCGTGGAACAATGTTAAGAAGGGGGATATTCAAGAGGCCGAAATTGGAACCTTAGCTAAGGGCAATTTAGCGTGGCCAATCCACCTAACCTGCGTACAGATCTTGGAGGCTAGTATGATCTGGAAGGTTGTTGGGGCAGGAATGCCCTTCATCCAATGGAAGGGGTTCCATTCCCTGAATGTCCAAATCGTGTGCAACCACTGCCTCAAGATCATGCATGTGTGTGCACATGACCCAGGAAGCGTGCATGCCAAATTAATCCTGGGGCACTCGGACATCCCCAGGGTCTTTGAGGCCCACCCAAAGCTGACTGATTGGCTCCTAGGGGACAAGGGATACCCACTGAGGTCATGCCTGATGACGCCAGTGCTGAGGCCTGAGAACGAGGCAGAGTCCTGCTCTAATGAGGCCCATGCTACCACCCAGACTGTCACTGAGTGGTGCATAGGCTTACTAAAGATACAGTTCCACTGCTCAGACCTCTTTGTTGTGCTTGACATTACAGCCCTCAGAGGGTCTCCGCGTCATTGTGCTCTGCTGTGCCCGCCACAGCTTGGGCCAGCAGCAGAGCGAGATTCTCGAGGAGAAGGAGGAACGGCAATTAAGAGGCTTGGTGTCCGGCAGCACAAAAACCCCGTCCTCCCACCCAGAAACCTTTCCACCCTTCTAGAGTTCTCTTCCTCACTCCCGGGAATCATGCTCCCCCTCAAAGTGTCTCATTGGCATCACACCAGAGTGATGGGCCTGGGTTGTCTGTGGCAACGAGTTACTATTCAAGGTAGGAAGGAGGGTGATGCATCACTGTGAAGGTAGCTGTGATACTCTTCTGGTTCTTATGAAGTCTGACTCCTGTCTGTATTCTGACTACACTCAGACTCCCTGACTCATGTCTGCGTGAGGGTTAGGGGCACATTCATTAGCCCAGTGCTCCGAGTGCAGGGAATTGGGAGGTTGGGGGGGGGGGGGGGGGGGGGCAAGGCCTACGGTTCAGTGAGTGATGAGGCTGTTATTCCAGGATGTCTCTGAGTGTGGGCCTCAAGGGTTCTCACTGTTGGAATTGCTTCGAGGCCTGTAGGGGGATCCGAGTACAGATGTGGTATAAACACCATGTGGTAAAAGGATCAAAGACAGAAGAGTTGTGGCTTTGAGATGCGATCATCTTTAATGGTGATTATTTGCTGTTACAATTCTCCAATGCCTAACTATGGGGCCTGCATTTAGCCATGTCCACTCTGTGCTCCTAAAACTTCTGAAACATGCGGCGCTACATCTAGGTGACTCCAGGAGGCACATCAGAAGTGGAGGCAGTCTGCTGCCTTCCACACTCTGTAGCCTGAGATTCGCTTGGCGGACATCCTCTGGAGGACCTGGAGGGATCCAGCCAACTTTCAGGTGTCATTGTGCAACCCTGTTCTGTCTGCTGCCCCTGAGATGCACCGGTGTCAGCAAGGAGGGATTCAGAAGGGCTGGAGACTGCCAGAGGCTCCTGAGATCATTTTGTGCCCCTGAGCTACTCCATGGGATGGAGGAGCAGTTGGAGTGAGCTCCAGAAGCCTGTGCATCACCTGGCGCTGCCAGTCCTGGAGGCAGTTGGAGTACCTGTGGAATTGTGAATGGTGCATAATGATCAGTGAACATCCCAACTCTAACCTTATGTTTCAGAGAACTGAAGACACGAAGATGAAGCAACTGGAGATGGCTAGGCCTCAGACATTATCCTGAGGGACTCCTGTAGCCATGTTCTGGGGCTGAGATGATTGACCCCCAACAACCAAAATAGCAGCATTTTCTCTTTGGTTTCATATCCTTACTCAATACTCAAGTGAAAATGATAAAATCACTAAAGATGACATTTGTGCTTAAATTCTTTGGGAAATCCTTCTATATCATCCTGCTGCTGGGTAGATTGCAACGTCCACTTCAAGAATCTTGAAACTCCAATGTACATCTTCTGGCTTCAATTGATTGATACAGTTTAACTAATTTGGAGCTAACAATGAAATCAGAATGTCCATGTTCCGGGGGTTCTTATATCAAAAACAAAAGGCCACCCTAAAGTCGACTGTGTCTACGATAGTAAATTCCTGCACGTACTGCTTCAAATGTGCTGAAAGATTTTGTGATTCGGGTTGATGGATGCTGGCATTAAAAAGCCTGAGACCCAAACTTACATTACCTGAAAACAACAAGTGTAGAATTTTGAGACCCAGAGGATCTGATACAGAAACACACCAGAGTCAAAGAATTATCTTCTATGAGGGAGACATGCTGATAGTTTAAAAAGAAATTCCACGGGAAGTAAGAATAATGGGGTCTGAATTGGACAGCCCCTGAAAACAGGAAATGGGATCACAATGTGTGATTAACCCCATGCTGGCTGCTTACAGTGCATCCTTTATCCACGAGGTCAGGGAGGCCCGCGAGACAAACTTTGCATAGGTAGTGAGACCAGATAACAATGGTATTCCAATCCAGGAGTCTAGCCCCAAGGGCTTGAATGCAGTGTCACAGATGTTTAAGACCTCTGGGAAATATGGAACATATACAAGAAGGACCCGTCTGTGCCTGAGCCAGAATGGAACCACCATCTTTATGGGTGGGTTAGCTAGTGCTGTTGGGAGGAGTTTAAGCTAGTTCAGCAGGGGAAGGGGACACATAGCTCTAGTACAGTGGGGAAACAGCACACAGTAAGGGAACCAAGACACAGAGAGTTCAGCCATGTTGAGTCCCAAGGGAGTAAGGCGAGGCTGAATGGCTTCTACGTTAAATGAAATTCCAATTAAGGGGCAATTTAGCATGGCCAATCCACCTACCCGGCATATCTTTGGGTTGTGGGGTGAGACCCACACAGACACAGGAGAATGTGCAAACTCCATACAGACAGTGACCTGGGAGCGGGATAGAACCCAGGTCCTTGGCGTCATAAGAGAGCAGTGCTAACCACTACACCACCATGCCACCCTGAATGGCTTCTTCTTTAATGCTCAGAGCATTATAGATAAGACTGCTGAATTAAGGGTGTGGATTCATGTGGGATTGTGATCTTGTTGACATCACAAAGACATGGTTGAGGGAGGGGCAGGACTGGCAACTCAACATTCCAGGGTCTTCAGGTGAGACAGGTGTGGTGGTATGAATGTGAGCACTGCCATTGGTGCAGAGCATGGGTTTCCCATTGGCTCTGGCTGGTCATGTGCCTCTCATCCGATTGGCTGGGACTAGTCATGTGACTTCTCACCAATTGGTCGAGAGGCAAGTAGACCCCACCTTCGAGGCGGGGTATAAGTACCCAGAGTTCCCGGCGGTCGGCCTTACTCTGTAGTCGACCACCGGGCTAACAACTAGCTGATTAAAGCCACAGTTTGGATCTTAATCGTGTCTCGAGTCCAATTGATGGTACATCAATTTAATCAGCTAGAATTTTGGAATGGAGCTACGCATCAAGCCTGACTGCCTCCGCACCAGCCCGCATGCTTCAAATGCGTCTGCAATCTTTAAACACTGGCAGGCGTGTTTTAATAGCTACCTGACAACTGCAGCCAGCAAACCCTCCAAGGAGCAGAAACTCCACATCCTCCACTCATGTGTGGGCACAGCGATATACTCAATGATTGAGGACGAAAGCGATTATGATGCGGCCATGGAGATTCTCAAAGGACACTTTCTCCGGCCGGTCAACGAAGTATACGCACGGCATCTCCTGACGACTAGACAACAGTTCCCTGGTGAGTCACTCGACGAGTTTTACCAGGCCCTCATGGCTCTAGGGAGAATGTGCGCCTGTCTCCAAGTTTCGGCGACTGAGCACATGGAACTGTTAATTAGAGACGCTTACGTTGCTGGCATGCAGTCCTCCTCTATCCGCCAACGATTGCTGGAGAAGAACACCCTCAGCCTAGCTGAGGCACGGACTCTTGCAACCTCCCTAGAGGTTGCTGACCTGAACGCCCGCGCATACGCCCCCTGCCGCGCAGCAACCCCCTGGACTTCATGGCACGTGCCACCCCCGTCCTCCGTGGACCCCGAACCCCCCCAAGCCTGTGCTGCAGGTCGCTCCAACAAACTAGCGGGGCCCCATTGCTATTTTTGTGGTCTCTCCAAGCACCCCCGCCCGCTCCGCTCTGTGCAAGAGCTGCGGGAAGAAGGGCCACTATGCGGTGGTCTGCCAGACCAAGTCGGTCGCTGCTGTTCCGCGCAGCGACCATGGATCGCGCCCCCCCCCTGGCCCCCCTAGGGCCCAGCGCGCGCACCAACCTCTCCGGCCCGCCTCCCGGCCCCTGCAACGGCCCCACGGTCCTCCTGACCCTCGCTCCCAGCTGCCCCGACCGGCCCGCAGACGCCGCTGACACTGCCCCCAGCCACCACGAGGTTCTCATGGGCGCCGCCATCTTGGGCCCCAGACGCCATGTGCGGGCCATGGGCGGCGCCATCCTGGGGCCCCGGCTCCACTTGCGGGTCCTGGGCGCTGCCATCTTGGGACCCTGACTCCACGTGCGGGTCCTGGGCGCCGCCATCTTGGGCCAACACGGAAGGCCCTGCCAGCGATTACTCTGCCACCGAGGATGATCTGGAACTCTCACCATGACTTGCTTCAATCAAACTCGACCAGTCGCGACCACGCACGCTCGCCAAGACTACGACAACGATCCAGCTCAACGGACTCAAAACGAGATGCCTGTTGGACTGTGGGAGCATGGAAAGTTTCGTCCACCCCGACACGGTAAGACGCTGTGCACTCCCCATCCATCCAGTTAAGCATAAGATTGAATTGGCCTCGGGTTCGCACTCCGTCCAAATCACCGGGTGCTGCATAGCGGACCTCACGGTCCAGGGGAGAGTTTTCAAAAACTTCAAACTCCTCATCCTCCCCCGTCTATACGCTCCGTCACTCTTCGGCCTGGATTTCCAGTGCAACCTGCAGAGCTTGACCATTCAATTCGGCGGCCCTATTCCCCCTCTTACTGTTTGCAGCCTTGCGTCCCTCAAAGTGGACCCCCCTTCCTTGTTTGCTAATCTTACCCCAGATTGTAAACCTGTCGCCACTAGGAGCAGACGATACAGTGCCCAGGACCGGACCTTCATTGGGTCCGAGGTCCAGGGGCTCCTCAAGGAAGGAGTTATCGAGGCCAGCAACAGTCCCTGGCGAGCCCAAGTGCTGGTAGTTCGGACTGGGGAGAAAAACCGGATGGTCATCGATTACAGTCAGACCATCAACAGGTTTACGCAGCTGGACGCATATGCTCTCCCCCGTATTTCCGACCTGGTTAACCGCCTAAACCGACCTTAAGTCCGCCTACCACCAGCTCCCCATCCACGCGAGTGACCGAAAGTACACCGCGTTTGAGGCAGATGTGTGCCTCTACCACTTCCTCAGGGTTCCATTCGGCTCCACAAATGGAGTCTCGGTCTTCCAATGGGAGATGGACCGAATGGTCGACAAGCACGGTTAACGGGCCACCTTCCCGTATCTCACTAACGTCACCATCTGCGGCCACGACCAGCAGGACCACGACATCAAACTCCAGAAATTCCTCCGAACCGCAAAACTCCTTAATTTAACTTACAATAAGGATAAGTGCGTGTTTAGCACCGACCGTCTAGCCATCCTTAGCTACGTAGTGCGTAACGGAGTGATAGGCCCCGATCCCGAACGCATGCGCCCCCTGATGGAACTACCCATTGGGCAGCACGGTAGCATGGTGGTTAGCATAAATGCTTCACAGCTCCAGGGTCCCAGGTTCAGTTCCCAGCTGGGTCACTGTCTGTGCGGAGTCTGCACGTCCTCCCCGTGTGTGCGTGGGTTTCCTCCGGGTGCTCCGGTTTCCTCCCACAGTCCAAAGATGTGCGGGTTAGGTGGATTGGCCATGCTAAATTGCCCGTAGTGTCCTAAAAGTAAGGTTAAGGGGGGGGTTGGGTTACGGGTATAGGGTGGATACGTGGGTTTGAGTAGGGTGATCATTGCTCGGCACAACATCGAGGACCGAAGGGCCTGTTCTGTGCTGTACTGTTCTATCTATGTCTATGTACCCCTCCCCAACTCCCTCAAATCCCTCAGACGCTGCCTGGGCTTCTTCTCATATTAAGCCCAGTGGGTCCCCAACTACGCCGACAAAGCCCGCCCCCTCATCCAGTCCAACTCCTTTCCCCTGTCGATGGAGGCCCGCCAGGCCTTTAGCCGCATCAAAGCCTGGCGGGCCTCCATCGACAGGGGAAAGGATGCATGCTATCGACGAATCCCTCCCATTCCAGGTCGAGAACGACGCGTCTGACGTAGCTCTGGCGGCCACCCTGAACCAAGCGGGCAGACCCGTGGCCTTCTTTTCACGAACCCTCCACGCTTCCGAAATCCGCCATTCCTCGGTGGAAAAGGAGGCACAGGCCATAGTCGAAGCTGTGCGATATTGGAGGCACTATCTGGCCGGCAGAAGGTTTACCCTCCTCACAGACCAACGGTCAGTAGCTTTCATGTTCGACAATGCACAAAGGGGCAAGATCAAGAACGACAAGATCTTGCGGTGGTGGATCGAGTTGTCCACGTACAACTACGATATCTTGTATCATCCTGGGAAGCTTAAGGAGCCTTCCAATGCCCTATCCCGCGGTACCCGCGCCAGCGCGCAGATAGACCGCCTCCGCACCCTCCATACGGACCTCTGCCATCCAGGGGTCACCCGTTTTTACCATTTTATTAAGACCTGCAACCTGCCCTACTCCGTTGAGGACGTCAGGACCGTCACCAGGGACTGCCACGTCTGCACCGAGTGCAAACCGCATTTCTACCGCCCCGAACGAGCGCATCTGATCAAGGCATCCCGCCCCTTTGAACGTCTCAGTATAGACTTCAAGGATCCCCTCCCCTCCAACAACCGTAACACATATTTCTTGAGTGTTATCGACGAATACTCCCGCTTCCCTTCCGCCATCTCCCGTTGGAAGACCGAGACTCCATTCGTGACACCATTCCCGACATGACCACAACAACCGTCATAAAGGCCCTCCTAGCCACCTTCTCCCTGTTCGGTTACCTCGCGTACATCCACAGAGACTGGGGGTCCTCCTTTATGAGTGACGAACTGCGTCAATTCCTGCTCAGCAGGGGCATAGCCTCTAGCAGGACGACCAGTTATAACCCCCGGGGTAACGGTCAGGTCGAGCGGGAGAATGGCACCATTTGGAAGACCATCCTGCTGGCCCTATGGTGCAGAGATCTCCCTATTCCCCGTTGGCAATAAGTCATCCCCGACGCCCTCCATTCAATCCGGTCTCTCCTCTGTACTACCACTAATCAAACACCTCATGAACGTCTTCTTGTTTTCCCCAGGAAGTCGTCCTCAGGATCCCCTCTCCCAACCTGGCTGGCCACCCCCGGGCCCATCTTGCACCGGAAGCATGTGCGGGTGCACAAGTCCGACCCGTTGGTTGAGCGAGTCCAGTTACTCCACGCCAACCCGTAGTATGCGTACGTGGAGTATCCCGACGGTCGGCAGGATACGGTCTCGCTTCGGGACCTGCCACCCGCCGGCGAGCGTCCTTCTCCCCTACATCAACACCCCCCCGCAACCCCAATTCCCCCCAGCGCCCCCCGTGCCCCCACGACCCAGCACACATGCCCCCTCTTCCCCGATTACAGTGCCTCCACCACCGGCCCGGGGTACGGAGACACATCTACGACCGACGCTCCCGGAGGCAAAGACGACCATCGACCCGATGTCACCGGCTCCACTGCGACCGTCCTCTAGAACACGGTAGCACGGTAGCATTGTGGATAGCACAAATGCTTCACAGCTCCAGGGTCCCAGGTTCGATTCTGGCTTGGGTCACTGTCTGTTCGGAGTCTGCACATCCTCCCCGTGTGGGTGTGGGTTTCCTCCGGGTTCTCCGGTTTCCTCCCACAGTCCAAAGATGTGTGGGTTAGGTGGATTGGCCATGATAAATTGCCCTTAGTGTCCAAAATTGCCCTTAGTGTTGGGTGGGGTTACTGGGTTATGGGGATAGGGTGGAGGTGTTGATCTTGGGTAGGGTGCTCTTTCCAAGAGCCGGTGCAGACCCAATGGGCCGAATGGCCTCCTTCTGCACTGTAAATTCTATGTAACACCACGGGCACCCGACAGGCTGATCGTGTCCATCTGATGCGGCCATGGGACATTTTGGACTTTGTTGTTATTCTGTTGCACCTTAAGTACTAGTAGTAGTATTGTTCTTTTTTGCCACGAGCCAGTGGGCAGCCCACCTTTCTCGATTTTCGCTGCTGATACCACCAGTCCTCGGACCCCCTCCCCCTCTTCCACTTACGCACACCACCCCCCCCCCCCCCGCCTTCTTTCTCCACAAGGGGTGAATGTGGTGGTATGAATGTGAGCACTGCCATTGGTGCAGAGCATGGGTTTCCCATTGGCTCTGACTGGTCATGTGCCTCTCGTCCAATTGGCTGGGACTAGAATGTGACTGCTCACCAATTGGTCGAGAGGCAAGTAGACCCCGCCTCCGAGGCAGGGTATAAGTACCCAGAACTCCCGGCGGTCGGCCTTACTCTGTAGTCGACCACCGGGCTAACAACTAGCTGATTAAAGCCACAGTTTGGATCTTAATCGTGTCTCGAGTCCAATTGATGGTACATCAACAGGGGAGGGCGTAAAAGAGAGGTGATGTTGCATTATTGATTATGGAGTCAGTTTATGCAATAAGGAAGGACAATATCTTGGAAGGGTCCTCAAATGAGGCTTTGTGGGTAGCGTTTAGGAATAACCTGTCACATTGCTGGGAGTGTACTGTAAGCCCCCAGTCAGCGAACAATAGAAGAGCAGATTTGTAGACAATTCACTGAGATGCATAAATTTAATTATAATAGGGGGGAACTTAACAAAACAATTAGGAGAGCAAAGAGGGGGCATGAAAAAGCACCGGTGGGTAAGATTAGGGAGAATTCTAAGATATTCTCAAAGTATATTAATGGGAAGAAGATAACCAGTGAAAGAATGGGGCCCATTAGGGACCAAGGAGGCAATATGTGCGTGGAACTGGAGTACATTGGTAGGGTGTTAAATGAATACTTCACATCTGTTGTTACTTGGGAGGAGGAGGATGTAGGGAGAGAATTCAGAGAGAGGGACTGTGAGGTTCTTGCAAAGTTTGACATAGGGAGTGAGGAGGCACCAGAGGTTTTGGCGGGATTAAAGGTGGACAAATCCCCAGGACCAGACTAATTCCACCCCAGGCTGCTGTGGGAGGCAAGGGAGGAAATTACATGGGCTCTGACCTAAATTTTTAATTCTTCTTTAATGGGCAGCAGGGTAGCATGGTGGTTAGCATAAATGCTTCACAGCTCCAGGGTCCCAGGTTCGATTCCCGGCTGGGTCACTGTCTGTGTGGAGTCTGCACGTCCTCCCCCTGTGTGCGTGGGTTTCCTCCGGGTGCTCCGGTTTCCTCCCACAGTCCAAAGATGTGCGGGTTAGGTGGATTGGCCATGCTAAATTGCCCGTAGTGTTCTACAAAAAGTAAGGTTAAGGGGGGGTTGTTGGGTTACGGGTATAGGGTGGATACGTGGGTTTGAGTAGGGTGATCATGGCTCGGCACAACATTGAGGGCCGAAGGGCCTGTTCTGTGCTGTACTGTTCTATGTTCTCAGGTCACAGGGGAGGTGCCAGAGAATTGGAGAACAGCTAATGTGGTTTGATTTTTCAAAAAGCGAGGTAGAGATAAACCAGGGGATTGCAGACAGGGGGTGTTGATAGAAGGCTGTTGTGTGACTGGAGGCCGTACCACAGGGTCTCTTCTTGTTTGTGATATATATAAATTATATCGGTGAGAATGTGGAGGGGGGGGGGTGATAAGTCAATGTGCGGATGACACAAAGATTAGCAGGGCGGTTAATAGCGAAGAAGGTCTTAGGTTGCAACACGATATAGATGGTCAGATGGAATTTGAGGGTGAGGTGATGCAGTTTGAAAGGAATAACAAGACAAAGAAGTACTCAATAAATGGCAGGGACCTTAGAGGAATAGAGGGATCTTGAGGTGCTTGTTTCACAGATCCCTGAAGGGAGCAGGACAGGTTAATAAGGTAGTTAAGAAGGCATATGGGACATTTGTCCTTATCACTCATGGCATAGATTATAGGAGCATGGAGGTTATGTTGGAGCTGTACAAAACTTTGGTTAGGGCACAGCTGGAGTGCAGTCATGGTCACCTCACTATAGGATGAAGGTGATTGCACTGGAAGGGTGCAGAGGAGGTTCACGGTAGCCTAGTGGTTAGCGCTATGGCTTCACAGCGCTAGGGTCCCAGGTTCGATTCCGGCTTGGGTCACTGTCTATGTGGAGCCTGCAAGTTCTCCCTGTGTCTGCGTGGGTTTCCTCCGGGTGCTCCGGTTTCCTCCCACAGTCCAAAGATGTGCAGGTTAGGTGGATTGGCCATGCTAAAATTGCCCTTAGGTTAGATGGGCTGCAGGGTTACTGGGATAGTGTGGAGGGTGGAATTGAGTGGGGTGCTCTTTACAAGAGCCGGTGCAGACTCGATAGGCTGAATGGCCTCCTTCTGCACTGTAAATTCAATGATTCTATGATTCACCAGGATGTTGCCTGGAATGGAGCATTTGAGGTATGGCACGAGGTTGGATGGGCTTGGGTTGTTTTCCTGAGGATTGAAGGGGCTGAAGAGGTATATAGGTTTGAGAGGTGTGGATAGAAAGCAACTGTCCCCCTTAGTTGAAGGGCCAATAATGAAGGGGTATAATTTTAATGTGAGGGATGGAAGGGTCAGAGGGGATTTGAGGAAACATTTTTTCACCCAGAGGGTGGTGGGAGTCTGGAATACACTGCTTGGGTGGGTGCAGAGGTGGGAAACCTTGCAACAGTTAAAAGGTACATGGATGAACACTTGAAATGTCATAACATTCAAGGCTATGGGTCAAGTGGGATTACTACAGATTTAGTATAGTTTTCGACCCATCAAGTGCAGACTTGATGGGCTGAAGGGCAGCTTCTGTACTGTATGACTTTTAATAATATAATAATAATAACAACCGTTTATTGTCACAGTAGGCTTCAATGAAGTTACTGTGAAAAGCCCCTAGTCGCCACATTCCGGCGCCTGTTTGGGGAGACCTCATGAGAGGTCAAGGTCAGTAATGTATCTTCAAATTTCATATCTCATTACCTGCACCACTAGCCTAACACACTGCTCAATGCACCAGAATTTCTTCTCTCACCTACCAACAATGTCAATCTAACATTAATTGCTTCATTTCACTGTCACACACTTAGTACAGCTGCAAGCCTCACACCCACATTTCACAGCCTGCCCCAACTGCCAGCTACATCATCCAAATTCAACGTACCACTCACTGATAAAATTCTCTATCTGTTGCAGGACAGGTTGGTTCCTAACAGGAGGCAACAACATCTGGACAGGTAGAAACTGGCCTGGCTGCATGGCCTAGCCCTGATGGAGGAGACAGTGGTCACCGTCATTGGAGCAGCCAGCAGCAGGACTGAAAGGATAGAAGATGATGGTATCCTTTTGCCTAATCCTTTCCCTCACATCTCACTAATCGCTCAATCTCTTCTGATTTACAATTGAAAATAGTATACATTTCGCCCATCTCCCCTTTCTGCAAACTTTTTTTAAAAAAAATAATTTTTATTGAGAAATTTTGATTTTATACAACATTGACGCACCTTAGTAAAATACCGAAAATAACAATAATATTAACAATCATATACATTCGCCCCATCCCCATGAACAACCCAGCATTTTAACAACAACGCAAATTAACACACTATAAAGTTACAGAATAAACACTACAATAATGCACCCCCCCCCCCACCCCCCGGGTTGCTGCTGCTATTGACCCAGTTACCTATCTCTGAGCCAGGAAGTCCAGAAAAGGCTGCCATCGTTTATAGACCCCTTGTATTGATCCCCTCAGGGCAAATTTGACCTTTTCCAATTTTATAAATCCCGCCATGTCACTGATCCAGGTCTCTACGCTTGGGGGCCTTGCATCCTTCCACTGTAGCAGAATCCTTCAACGGGCTACTAGGGACGCAAAGGCCAGGACACCGGCCTCTTTCGCCTCCTGCACTCCCGGCTCTACCGCAACTCCAAAAATCGCGAGTCCCCACCCTGGTTTGATCCTGGATCCAACCACCCTCGACACCGTCCCCGCCACCTCCTTCCAGAATTCTTCCAGTGCTGGGCATGCCCAGAACATATGGGCGTGGTTCGCAGGACTCCCCGAACATCTGGTGCACCTGTCCTCACCCCCGAAGAACCTACTCATCCTAGTCCCGGACATGTGGGCCCAGTGCAGCACCTTAAATTGGATGAGACTAAGCCTCGCACATGAGGAGGAAGAGTTGACTCTCTCCAAGGCCTCCGCCCAAGTCCCGTCCTCTATCTGCTCCCCGAGTTCCTCCTCCCATTTAGCCTTCAGCTCCTCCACTGACGACTCCTCCACCTCCTGCATTACCTTATAGATGTCAGACACCTTCCCCTCTCCTACCCACACCCCCGAAAGCACTCTGTCCATCGTCCCCTGCGAGGGCAGCAAAGAGAATCCCTCTACCTGTCGCCTAGCAAACGCCTTTACCTGCAGGTATCTGAACATGTTCCCCTGGGGAAGGCCAAATTTATCTTCCAGTTCCCCCAGGCCCGCAAACCTCTCGCCAATAAACAGGTCCCTCAATTTGCTGATGCCCGCCCTTTGCCACCGCCTGAATCCCCCATCCGTGTTCCCCGGGATGAACCGATGGTTGCCACCCAATGGAGCCTCCATCGAGCCCCCTGTTTCCCCCCGATGCCGTCTCCACTGTCCCCAGATTCTTAGGGTCGCCGCCACCACCGGGCTCGTGGTACACCTCTTAGGGGAGAGCAGCAACGGTGCCGTTACCATGGCACCCAGGCTCGTAGCTCTACATGACGCCATCTCCATTCTTTTCCACGCCACCCCTCCCCTCTCCATCACCCATTTACGCACCATTGACACATTGGCTGCCCAATAGTACCCCAGAAGGTTGGGCAGCGCCAGCCCGCCTCTATCCCTTCCTCGCTCCAGGAACACCCTCCTCACTCTCGGAGTCCCATGTGCCCACACAAAGCTCAGAATACTGCCGGTCACTCTCCTAAAGAAGGCCCTGGGGATAAATATGGGCAGGCACTGAAAAAGGAACAAGAACCTCGGAAGCACTGTCATTTTGACGGACTGCACCCTCCCCGCCAACGACAATGGCAGCATGTCTCACCTCCTGAACTCCTCCTCCATCTGATCTACCAGTCTGGTAAAGTTATGCTTGTGGAGAGTCCCCCAGTTCCTGCCCACTTGCACCCCCAGGTACCTAAAGCTCTCCCCTGCCCGCCTAAGCGGGAGCCTACCAATTCCTTCCTCCTGGTCTCCAGGGTGCACCACAAATACCTCGCTCTTGCCTAAGTTTAATTTATAACCTGAGAAGGTCCCAAACTTGGCTAGTAACTCCATCACTCCCGGCATCCCTCCCACCGGGTCCGCCACATACAGTAACAGGTCGTCGGCATACAACGACACCCTATGTTCCTCTCTACCTCGCACCAAGCCTCTCCACCTCTCTGAATCTCTCAATGCCATCGCCAGCGGCTCGATTGCCAGTGCAAACAATAAGGGGGACAAGGGGCAACCCTGCCTGGTCCCTCGGTAAAGCCGGAAGTACTCCGACCTCCTCCTATTCGTGGCCACGCACGCCATCGGGGCCTCATGTAGCAGCCTTACCCATCTAATGAACCCTTCACCAAATCCAAACCTCCCCAACACCTCCCATAGGTACCCCCACTCCACTCTATCGAAGGCCTTTTCCGCATCCAGCGCCACCACTATCTCTGCCTCCCCCTCAATCGCCGGCATCATAATGACATTCAGCAATCTCCGCACATTCGTGTTCAGCTGCCTTCCCTTCACAAAACCTGTCTGGTCCTCATGCACAACCCCTGGCACACAGTCCTCTATCCTGGTGGCCAGGATTTTTGCCAGCACCTTAGCATCCACGTTGAGGAGTGATATGGGCCTGTATGAACCATACTGCTGGGGGTCCTTGTCCTTCTTTAAAATTAACGAGATCAGCGCCCGTGACATCGTCGGGGGCAAAGTCCCCCCGTCACACGCTTCGTTGAGTGTCCGCACCAGCAAGGGGCCCACTAGGTCCACAAACTTTTTATAAAATTCCACCGGGAACCCATCCGGCCCCGGTGCCTTCCCTGACTGCATCGGCCCGATCCCCTTAACTAGCTCCTCCAGCTCAATCGGCGCACCCAGCCCCTCCACCTTCTCCTCCTGCACCTTCGGGAAAGAAAGCCTGTCAAGGAACCTCTCCATTCCCCTCCTCTCCCCCGTTGGCTCCGACCGGTACAGTTCCCCGTAAAAGTCCTTGAAGACCTCATTCACCTCTACCCCCTTCCGCACCACATTCCCACTCTTGTCTCTCACTCCAGCAATCTCCTTAGCCGCATCCCACTTACGGAGCTGATGAGCCAGCATCCTACTCGCCTTTTCACCATGTTCGTACACTGCCCCTTGTGCCTTCCTCCACTGTGCCTCCGCCTTTCTAGTGGTCAGCAAATCAAATTTAGCCTGCAGGCTGCGCCTCTCCCCCAACAGTCCCTCCTCTGGTGCCTCTGCATACCTCCTGTCCACCTCCAGCATCTTTCCCATCAGTCTATCCCTCTCACTCCTCTCGCTCCTCTCCCTGTGTGCCCGAATGGATATCAGCTCCCCACGAATTACTGCCTTCAGGGCTTCCCAGACCATCCCCACCTGAACCTCCCCCGTATCATTCACCTCAAGGTACCCCTCAATACTTGCCCGGACCCTCCTACACACCTCCTCCTCCGCCAACAACCCCACATCCAACCGCCACAACGGACGTTGGTCTCGCACCTCCCCCATCTCCAACTCTATCCAATGCGGAGCGTGGTCGGAGATTGCAATGGCCGAATACTCGGCCTCCTCCACTCTCTGAACCAGTCCCCTACTCACCACGAAGAAATCTATCCGAGAGTAGACCCTATGTACGTGGGAGAAGAAAGAGTACTCACGTGCCCTCGGCCTCACAAACCTCCATGGATCCACTCCACCCATCTGACCCATAAACCCTCTCAGTACCTTGGCCGCCGCCGGCCTCCTACCCGTCCTAGAGCTGGACCGATCCAGTGAAGGATCCAACACCGTATTAAAGTCCCCCCCTATGATCAGACCTCCCGCCTCCAGATCCGGGATCCGTCCCAACATACGCCTCATAAAGCCCGCATCGTCCCAATTTGGGGCATACACACTAGCCAGTACCACCTTCTCTCCATGTAGCCTGCCCCTAACCATCACATACCTACCCTCCTTATCCGCCACCACCTCCGATGCCTCAAACAACACATTTTTCCCCACCAGAATCGCCACTCCCCGGTTCCTCACATCCAACCCCGAGTGGAAAACCTGCCCCACCCATCCCTTCCTCAGGCGGACCTGGTCCGCCACCCTCAGGTGGGTCTCCTGAAGCATTGCCACATCCGCCTTTAGCCCCTTCAGGTGAGCCAGTACCCTCGACCGCTTCACCGGCCCATTCAACCCTCTCACATTCCAGGTGACCAACCGGATCAGAGGGCGTCCCGCCCCCCTCCCCCGTCGGCTAGCCATAGCCCGTCGACTGCCCGCCCCAGGCCAGCATCCCCTGCTCAACCCCGTCCCCATAGCGACAACCCCTCACCTCTGTCCCCCCAGCCCCCACCAGCTCCTTCTTGACCCTACCAGCAGCAACCCGGTATTCCCCTTTCCCCCCCTCCCTTCCCCCCCAGGCTAGGAACCCTCCCAGCCGCGAACCGTCCTCCATTGTACTTCCGTGGGTCAGCTAACTTCTGCTGACCCTGGAAACTCCCACCAATAGCCCGACCCCTCCCGAAGTGGGATCATCCCCCAATCTATCCCTCCTCCTGGCACCGCTCCAGCGCGGGGAAGAACCAGTTAAGGCCCCACCTCCCCCGTCACCGTCTCCGCCCCCCAGCCCCGCAGCGCGGGAAACCAGAGGAAAGCCCGCGCTTTTGCCCTGCCCCACCACACCTTTCTGACGCCGCTCCCAAATATCAGCCCCCCTCCATACCCCCACTCCGACATAGAATACAACATACCCCCCCGACCCTCCCCTCAAGATACACAGCCCAAACAATGCCCCACAGCACAAAAACAAAAACATAGCAGAACAACCCCTCCGTAAATAACCATATCAAAATTGCAAAAGTACTAAAACAAGAAGAAAAAAACAGAAGAAAAAGAGAACACAGCAACAGCAGAATCCAGCACTAATATCTTACAGCCGACCTCGCAACCCCCAACCCCTAGTTCAAGTCCAGTTTCTCCGTCCGCACGAAGGCCCACGCCTCCTCCGGGGAATCGAAATAATGGTGCCGGTCCAAATAAGTTACCCACAGGCGCGCGGGCTGCAACATTCCGAACTTTATCTTTTTTCTATAAAGCACCTCTTTCGTCCGATTAAATCCGGACCGCCGCTTAGCCACCTCCGCACTCCAGTCCTGGTAGATCCGCACTACCCCATTCTCCCAATTGCTGCTCTTCACCTTCTTGGCCCAGCGCAGCACGCACTCCCGATCACTGAACCGGTGGAACATCACCAGCACCGCACGCGGGGGTTCATCTTCCTTGGGCCTCCTGGCCAGCACCCTGTGCGCTCCCTCCAGCTCCAAGGGCAGATGGAGAGACCCGGCCCCCACTAGCGAATTCAGCATTACAGCCACATAGGCTGTCAGGTCCGATCCCTCTAGCCCCTCCGCAAGGCCCAAGATCCGCAGGTTTTTCCGCCTCATGCGGTGATCCAGCTCCTCGAAGCGTTCCTGCCACTTCTTGTGGAGTGCTTCGTGCCCCTCCACCTTACTCACGAGGACCACGGCCTCCTCCTCTCGTTCAATGGCCTACGTCTGCAACTTCTTGATGGCAGCACCCTGGGTGGACTGAATCTCTGACAGCCTTCTGTTCGTTTCCTGCAGAGAGCTCAGTACTTCATCCTTGAATTCTTTAAAGCAGCACAGGAGATCAGTTTGTTGTTTCTGGGCCCAGAGTCTCCATTCCTCTGGAGCTCTGTCGGCGGCCATCTTGGATCCCTTCCCCCGTTTTTTCTGAGGAGCTGCTGCTGTTTTTTCCACCTTTCCACTCCGAGTTCGAGGCATGGACTGCAGGGAAAGTCGTTCAGCACACCTTCCCCCACCGGGAGGCGTCGAAAAATTTCCGTTTTGGGCTCTCAAAAGAGCCGAAAAATCTCTTTAAAACGGGAGCTCCCACATGTGTGGCTTACTGCTCCATCACAGCCACCGGAAGTCCCCCCTTTCTGAAAACTTACCTTTGTGCATTTTCTCTTTCAGATATCCAAGAACTACAACCAAGTCAAGCAGTGGTGGAAGAGCAAGGAGTAGAAGAGTAGGAAGATAGCGATGAAGAAGAAACACCATCACTCACATTCACAAACACAGCCACCAACTCAGATACTGTATTGCTTACATTGCTGAGGACAGGTTAGAAGCAGGGTTTGCATGAGTAACATGAAGCCAGGGCAGGGGAAAAGGATTGTGCAGGTGTAAGTTCACCAAAGGGAAAGGATATGCTTGGGTTCTGCTGCAGAGGTTGCAGATCATAGTATTCCTACAGTGCAGAAGAAGGTCATTCAGCCCATTGAACCTGCACCAACCGTCTGAAAGAGCACCCTACCTTGGCCCATTCTCCCACCCTGCCCCCATAACCCACGTAACCTGTACATCGTTGGGCACTAAGGGGCAATTTAGCATGGCCAATCCACCTAACCACTGCATCTTTGGACTGGGGAGGAAACCGGAGCACTCTGAGATAACCCATGCAAACATGGGGAGAAAGTGCAAACTCCAAACAGTCACCCAAGGCCAGAATTGCACTTGGGTGTTTCATTCTAGTGCATTGCAATGATTGAGTCAGTGCACCAAAGAATGTCTAGTTTGTGACTAGTAAAAAGTGATTACATTACAATAATGTGGGTAGAAAACAATACTAAAACTAACGAACTGTAAACGGTTAACAACTAGAATACAAGAGCTAATACAAAACGCGATATTCCACGATGACTCCCTACTCAGACTCCCCAAGGTGGCAGTGTCACGCGGTGTAGTTCTACTGCCACCTGCTGGTTGGAGGTCTAACATATTAACATACAAAATTGCTCATGCATTTCATTAAATTGGGGGTCCCTGGCAGTGTGAGGCAGCAATGCTTACAACTGTGCCGCTATGCCGCCCCAACAGTTTGATGAGGTAGATTGGGTAATTAGGTAGAGTAGGCGGCACAATAGCACAGCGGTTAGCACTGTTGCTTCACAGCGTCAGGGTCCCAGGTTCGATTCTCGGCTTGGGTCACTGTCTGTGCGGAGTCTGCACGTCCTCCCCGTGTTTGCGTGGTTTTCTCCAAGCTGCTCCGGTTTCCTCCCACAAATCCCGAAAGATGTGCCGTTAGGTGATTTGGACATTCTGAATTCTCCCTCTGTGTAGCCAAACAGGCGCCAAAGTGTGGCTGGGGCTTTTCACAGTAACTTCATTGCAGTGTTAATGTAAACCTACTTGTGACAGTAATAAATATTATTATTATAGGAGGAGGCTAATGGGTATGAACAACAAATGCTTGCTGCATTGATTAGCCTATCAGAAAGCCTGTAGTCATGCCAAGGACTATGAAGGAGTTCAGTACCAGTTGAACAAAGGGCTTTGCAAAGAGCTTTGGGCCCATCCTTTCAGCTTAGAAGTGGTGGCCATGAGAATAAATGCTTACCCAACCATGATGTAACTAGTTAATATCTCACCTTCTAATGAAGCACAAACAGAAACCATCCAACATCTAGGTAATGCAGTGAAAGTTCAGACTTCTGCAATGTAAGCTCAGCTTGCTGCCACACAAAGATTTCTGCCATGAAAGCTGCAGATGCCAGCACTCAACGGAACCTGCAGGATGCCAGGGCAGTACAGCAATTTAGACAAGCCAGGAGTCACCAGGGACCCTGGTTCAACTCCAATCTTGGGTCACTGTCTGAGTGGAATTTGCACTTTCTCTCCGTGTCTGCGTGGGTTTCCTCTAGGTGCTCTGGTTTTCTCTCACAGTCCAAAGGTGGACAGGTTAGGTACTTTGGCCATGCTAATTTGCCATTAGTGTCCAAAGGTTAGGGTGGGCTACGGTTTAATGAGGTTAGGGCGGAGGAGTGGGTAGGTAAGGTGCTCTTCCGGAGGGTCGGTGCAGACTCCATGGGCTGAATGGCCTCATTCTGCACTGTAAGGATTCGATGATTTCAATCTGTCCTCCAGCAGATTAATGCTGAAGCATTATCTCAGGGAATTAACAGCGGCTTTGTGGAGCCAGAACCTACTATCCTCTCTTAGGATGACAGCATTTGTCCTCCCACCACTGCCAATATGTCATTGCCTCTCAGCCAGCCAGCCTTAGAACATAGAATAGTACACCACAGAACAGGCCCTTCGGCCCTCGATATTGTGCCGAGCAATGATCACCCTACTCAAACCCACGTATCCACCCTATACCTGTAACCCAACAATCCCCCCTTAACCTTACGTTTTTTTTAGGACACTACGGGCAATTTATCATGGCCAATCCACCTAACCCGCACATCTTTGGACTGCTGCGGTTTTCTCTCACAGTCCAAAGGTGGACAGGTTAGGTAATTTGGCCATGCTAATTTGCCCTTAGTGTCCAAAGGTTAGGGTGGGCTACGGTTTAATGAGGTTAGGACTGCTGCTGCCCTCACCGAGATGATGCAGTCCACAGCAAGGCCTTCACTATAGGTTGTCCTGCAAGGGCATCTGCAGACTCCCCTTCTGAAATTCAGCAGCATTCATGCTTCAGCCACTGAGGGTAGCACTGCACGAAGACAAGTAGGCACAATGAAGACAGGCACTAAGGGGACACATAAGAGTAGTTAGTTCATGTTTGCATGTAATACCAGTATGGTTTGATTAACACATTTTATTTGACATGTTTTTTTATGATGGCTTTTATTTCAACTTTATGGTCAAATGGACACTGTGATGATCAGCAACAGAGGAAGGTAAGATATTGCATAATCGGTGAATGGGGGGAATTTGGATTGCATTTGCTGGTATCACAGTTGAATGAGTTAAGCCCAGTCAGAAAGTGGTCACCCTTCCCTTGTGTGTATGTTTGTCGTGGTGACTCAAACGCAGATGGCACAGCAGACTGCTGTAGAATAAAGACATTGTGACTGCTACCAGGATACCAGGCATTGGCTTGCATGTTATGCTGCACATGGTTTCACCCACCTGGATATTGAGGGACTGGAATCCCTTTTGGTTGTGGTACATATCAAAGTTGGCATGTAGTGCCTGCAAAGTAATGTGTGCAATCAGTGGCATCTTGAAACATTAGGAATTCTGAAATCCTCCCAATCCCATGTGTTCAATCCAATTGTTTCTCTCTCGCATGAGAGAATCAATTGCAGTCAAGTTTTCTTGGAATATGGAGCCTCAATAATCTCAATTATGGATGGGAGATTTTGCAATTTTCATCTGTTCCAGCCTGGAGGCAGACCAATGCATAAAGGTTCATGGCGTTATTCTGTTGCACCTTAAGTACTAGTAGTAGTATTGTTCTTTTTTGCCACGAGCCAGTGGACAGCCCACCGTTCTCGATTTTCGCTGCTGATACCACCAGTCCTCGAACCCCCCTCCCCCTCTTCCACTTACACACACCACCTCCCCCCCCCCCCCGCCTTCTTTCTCCACAAGGAGTGAATGTGATGAATGTGAGCACTGCCATTGGTGCAGAGCATGGGTTTCCCATTGGCTCTGACTGGTCATGTGCCTCTCGTCCAATTGGCTGGGACTAGAATGTGACTGCTCACCAATTGGTCAAGAGGCAAGTAGACCCCGCCTCCGAGGCAGGGTATAAGTACCCAGAACTCCCGGCGGTCGGCCTTACTCTGTAGTCGACCACCGGGTTAACAACTAGCTGATTAAAGCCACAGTTTGGATCTTAATCGTGTCTCGAGTCCAATTGATCGAGTGCAATTTGCATCTGCTCCAGCCTGGAGGCAGACCAATGCATAAAGGTTCATGGCGTTGTCACCTTCATACCCATTAACATGCTGTTCCTACTAAGCTTGGAATTGCAGCTCTGGTTGCAGCAGATGACAGATGTCCTTACTGATATCTGACACCATGTTCTTTGTTGAAATGGAGGTAGGAGAATTGCTCCCTGAACACCCTGCACAAATGTATCCCTCCTGCTGAGAGTTCTTTTCTCCCTCCTCCTTCTTCCAGAAGCATGTTCTTCTCAATGTCGCCTGTTAATTCTCCCTATCATACAGCAATCCAAAGGGAATGCATACTATTGCACCCAGCTGTGAACAAGTGCTTGAGCAGAATCCTTGAAGTCAGGAAAAAGTCCTTCAGTATGTGCCACCCCTCCCCTGTAGACCTTAGCAACCTTAAATAACATTAGAAACCACCAAACACTCCAGCAATCACAGCAAAAATCAATCAGCAGCTAACATGAAAAAAGTTCACAATCCCTTTACATAGATGGGTGGTCCTTTCTGTTGAATGCCTGTTCAACTGTGCTTGTTTAAGAAATTGTGCTAGTTGAAGTATTGGCATCCAAAATGGTAGTGCTGGCTTCAAATCAGTGTTACATGTATGCCAATGGTTTCGTTGAAATTATGTCCAGCACAGGTGCAGGTGCCATTTTTCAGCCAAAATGTCAATCATAGCATCAAGAGGCCAGGCACAAAGGAGCCAAAGTTTGAAGTAAATGTTTTTCTTAACAAAGTTTTTGGGTTCTCTGAATTTTGTTTTTGATATTCCAGAAATCCATTTGACAAAGCAATATTTGGCTTCTACTGGCCTCATATTTTTTTTATTAACTAGAGCTGTTAAATGATATGATTTTACAGCAATTTGAGAATTGTATTGATATTCTTTGTGCACCAAAATAAAACCTGCAACACTACATTTATTTTAATTTTATTGAAAGACTGTTAAAAAAATACTCTGCTTCTATCAATTTATCAAATCCAATGTCATAATATTCATCATTACACTTTTAGCATAAACCATTTTAACTAAAGCTGGAATATCTAGTTTACTTGACTACTTTGAAAGATCAATTCATCCAATTTTGATTCAATTTGACAAAGAAAAATTGAACATTTAGCACTATTTATTCTAGTTCCCAAGTACTTCTAAATTAAGAGCTTAAAAAAAGATATAAGGGCATTGAAGAAGATGTCAAAAATTATAACGAGATTCAGGATAGAAAGGTAGGAGACAATTAATAATCTAATGAAATATAGTGAGGATAAAAATCCTGGATCGATTGCATTCATGGCCAGTAAAAATCAGGGAAGAGATAGCAGATTCTATAATTCCAGAGAACTGGGAAGCAGTTAGAATATGACTCCTATTTTTAAAAAGGAAGACGTAACATGTCCAAGGAACTATAGACCAGTTTGCTTAATGTTGGCGCTGATTATGATAACAGAATATTTACTCAAATATATATTAGGAAAACATCTAGAAACCAAAAATACAATCAGCATGGATTTCAAAATAGTCAGCATGGATTTCAAAAGGGAAGGACATGCTTAATCAACCGTATTGAATTATATGAAGTAATAATAGAAAGAGGAGACAAGGCTAATGCAACAGATGTAATGAGCGGGATGCTCCGCCCCGCCACATTTCTGCTTCACCCCATCGGCGGGATGCTCCATTACGCTGGCCGGTCAATGGGGTTTCCCATTGTGGGGCAGCCCCACGTCGTCAGGAAAGCCCAGGCTGCCGGCAAAACGGAGCATTCCGCCGGCGGAGAATCCAGCCCAATATGTTTGGATTGGCAAAAGGCCTTCAATGACATTCTGTATAATAGTTCCATGACTACGGTCAGAGCATATACAGAAATGGGACAAACAGAATGGATAGCTAACTGACTCAAAAAGGAGGTTAAGAGTTGATATTCCAGACTGATAAAGAATGAGAAGTGATGTTTCGCAAGGATCAATGCTGGGGCCAATGCTGTTCATCAGTTACATGGGAATTGGAATCCATTTCAAAATTTGAGGACAATGCCAAATTGTGGGGTACACTGAGGAGGATTGTGACAACACACAATTAGCTGCAAATAAAGTTGCAGAATGCATGTGTATTTGTCAAATCTGAATAAAGGTAAGGATGAGATGGTGCATTTTATGGAAGAACAAGCCCACATACTCCTTGCAAAACAAAAATCTTAAAGGAGTAGCAAAGGGGTCTAGATGTGCAGATACAGAAATCACCAAAAGCAGCAACACATTGGGAAAGCAGAGAGGTTATGTTAAATTTATATAGATCACTGGTGAGAAAGCACTTATGTATGCACAGATCCCATATTATAAAAACGATTAGAGCCACAAGAAAGATTTACAAAAGTAACAAAATTGTGAGGTTATACCTATTAGGAAAGATTGAACAAGCTGGGGCGCTTTAAAAAAAGAGAACTGAGAGGTGTATTTGTCCTTAAGGTGACAAAAGTGTTTGATAGGGTAGGAACATAGAATTTGATAGACACAGAGAAGGTGTTTCCTTTTGAGGGACAGACAAACTCTATAAAATAGTTCTGAATAAATCCAATTGGGAATTCAGGAGATATTACTTTACACATGGGCTGGGATTTTTCAGCCCTCCTGTGGCAGGGTTCTTTGCGGAAGAGGCAGCTTGCCATTAGCTGCCGGCAGGATCTTCCAGTTCCACCGAAGTCAATGACCATTTGCTGTGCTCTCCGGCCGTGCCACCAGGGAACCCACTGAGTTTAGTCCTGCTGTTGTTAGAGAGGCTTCTTTGCATCTTGTGTGTCTGGTTCCCCACTGGCGAGGAGGAAGAGCTGAGATTTCCTTGACTAACTGAACGGTGATAATGTGGAAGTTCTCTACTCAGTCTCTTTAATTCCATCAGCTGTTGTCGGGCCTGGCTAAGAACCTCAGTGGGTTCAAAGCATTCCTCACATTCCCTGCGCACAGTTCCTTGACTAAAGGTATTCTGATCCCGCCAGCGAGAAATCCCACAGAGTGGATGAAACATGGGACAAGCTACTACAAGTGGTTGAGTTAAGCACATGTATTTTAGGGGAAGCTAGCTAAATGCATAAGGGAGAAAGAAACAGAAGACTATGCTGATGTAATCAGATGAAGAGAGGTGGGAGGAGGTTCATGTCGAGCATAAGCATTCACATGAACCAGTTGAGCTGAGTGGTCTATTTCTATGCGGAACATTCTATGCAAGTCTTACATAAATTACACTTAAGGTAATTTTCGTTGTCAGTAAACATTTCCTATTTTGTCACCATCATTAGGTGTGAAACCACGTTTAGCTGTATTAAAAAAGTTAATATTTTTGTGAAACAGCACAATTCTTGACTGAAAACACATGGGACCTTTGTAAATGGATGGATTTGCATGGATAAATTACAGCAACACGGTTTGAGTTGGTTAGAATATATATAATACATCTATAAATTGTCCAATTAGGTTGAGTTTTGTGTCAAACAGCACCTTCCTGAATTTGTGAGCAGCCTATTTTCTTCTTACAGCAGCTGCAATTCTCTGTTTGATTTCACCCACAGATGACATTCTCCCCTTTGGTGTATGCAGTATTGGTATGGCCGGTAAAGCAGTGGATCCAGCATTGTTTGAGGCATTCATTGGGAGCCCATGCATGCCACTGAGTTTAGTCCTGCTGTTGTTAGAGAGGCTTCTTTGCATCTTGTGTATCTGGCACCCTGCTGGTGAGGAGGAAGAGCTGAGACTTCCTTGACTAACTGAACGGTGAGAATGTGGAGGTTCTCTATTCAGTCTCTTTAATTCCATCAACTGTTCTCGGGTCTGGCTAAGAGCCTCAGTGAGTTCATAGCGTTCCTCACATTCCCTGCGCACAGTTTCTTCAAGAAAGGTATTCTGCAAGTGGGAACATATTAAGTCATTATTTTGTTTCCAGAATATATGTGTAAATTACACAGAGCTGGGTACACTGAATTGCAAAAAGGTATATTGTGAAAGCTGCAAAAGACATCAAGAAAAGAATACCACTGAAGTGAACCAAATAACCAATAACACTTCTCAAATCAGCTGTGCCTTTCCTCTGAGGTGATGCCTGTGACCACCTGGCTTCCTCTATCTTTGGCTCCTGTCTTCCTCCTCAGAGGAGGTGGTCCCTGCTGAATAGAGAAGACCCATCTGCAGAGATACAAAAAAAGCTGACCCATGCACTGAGGGTGTCAAAGGGCTGGAAATGGAACATAGAACATAGAATGATACAGCGCAGTACAGGCCCTTCGGCCCTCGATGTTGCACCGACATGGAAAAAAACTAAAGGCCATCTAACCTACACTATGCCCTTATCATCCATATGCTTATCCAATAAACTTTTAAATGCCCTCAATGTTGGCGAATTCACTACTGTTGCAGGTAGGGAATTCCACGGCCTCACCACTCTTTGCGTAAAAATCCCACCTCTGACCTCTGTCCTATATCTATTACCCCTCAATTTAAGGCTATGTCCCCTCGTGCTAGCCACCTCCATCCGTGGGAGAAGGCTCTCGCTGTCCACCCTATCTAACCCTCTGATCATTTTGTATGCCTCTATTAAGTCACCTCTTAACCTTCTTCTCTCTAACGAAAACAACCTCAAGTCCATCAGCCTTTCCTCATAAGATTTTCCCTCCATACCAGGCAACATCCTGGTAAATCTCCTCTGCACCCGTTCCAAAGCTTCCACGTCCTTCCTATAATGAGGTGACCAGAACTGTACGCAATACTCCAAATGCGGCCGTACTAGAGTTTTGTACAACTGCAACATGACCTCATGGCCCCGGAGCTCAATCCCTCTACCAATAAAGGCCAACACACCATAGGCCTTCTTCACAACCCTATCAACCTGGGTGGAAACTTTCAGGGATCTATGTACATGGACACCGAGATCCCTCTGCTCATCCACACTACCAAGAATTTTACCATTAGCCAAATATTCCGCATTCCTGTTATTCTTTCCAAAGTGAATCACCTCACACTTCTCCACATTAAACTCCACCTCTCAGCCCAGCTCTGCAGCTTATCTATCCCTCTGTAACCTGCAACATCCTTCCGCACTGTCTTCAACTCCACCGACTTTAGTGTCGTCTGCAAATTTACTCACCCATCCTTCTGCGCCCTCCTCTAGATCATTTATAAAAATGACAAACAGCAACGGCCCCAGAACAGATCCTTGTGGTACGCCACTCGTAACTGAACTCCATTCTGAACATTTCCCATCAACTACCACTCTCTGTCTTCTTTCAACTAGCCAATTTCTGATCCACATTTCTAAATCACCCTCAATCCCCAGCCTCCATATTTTCTGCAATAGCCGACCGTGGGGAACCTTATCAAACGCTTTACTGAAATCCATATACACCACATCAACTGCTCTACCCTCGTCTACCTGTTCAGTCACCTTCTCAAAGAACTCGATAAGGTTTGTGACCCTACCCTTCACAAAACCATGCTGACTATCCCTAATCATATTATTCCTATCTAGATGATTATAAATCGTATCTTTTATAATCCTCTCCAAGACTTTACCCACCACAGACGTTAGGCTCACCGGCCTATAGTTACCGGGGTTATCTCTACTCCCCTTCTTGAACAAAGGGACCACATTTGCTATCCTCCAGTCCTCTGGCACTATTCCTGTAGCCAACGATGATCTAAAAATCAAAGCCAAAGGCTCAGCAATCTCTTCCTTGGCTTCCCAGAGAATCCTAGGATAAATCCCATCAGGCCCCGGGGACTTATCTATTTTCACCTTGTCCAGAATTGCCAACACTTCTTCCCTACGCACCTCAATGCCATCTATTCTAATAGCCTGGGTCTCAGCATTCTCCTCCACAATATTATCTTTTTCCTGAGTGAATACTGACAAAAATTATTCATTTAGTATCTCGCTTATCTCCTCAGCCTCCACACACAACTTCCCACCACTGTCCTTGACTGGCCCTACTCTTACCCTAGTCATTCTTTTATTCCTGACATACCTATAGAAAGCTTTTGGGTTTTCCTTGATCCTACCTGCCAAAGACTTCTCATGTCCCCTCCTTGCTCGTCTTAGCTCTCTCTTTAGATCCTTCCTCGCTTCTTTGTAACTATCAAGCGCCCCAACTGAAACTTCACGCCTCATCTTCACATGGGCCTCCTTCTTCCTCTTAACAAGAGATTCCACTTCTTTGGTAAACCACGGTTCCCTCGCTCGACCCCTTCCTCCCTGCCTGACTGGTACTTACTTATCAAGAACATGCAATAGCTGTTCCTTGAACAAGCTCCACATATCCAGTGTGCCCAACCCTTGCAGCCTACTTCTCCAACCTACACATCCTAAGTCATGTCTAATGCATCATAATTGCCCTTCCCCCAGCTATAACTCTTGCCTTGCGGGGTATACTTATCCCTTTCCATCACTAACGTAAAGGTCACCGAATTGTGGTCACTGTTTCCAAAGTGCTCACCTACCTCCAGATCTAACACCTGGCCTGGTTCATTACCCAAAACCAAATCCAATGTGGCCTCGCCTCTTGTTGGCCTGTCAACATATTGTGTCAGGAAACCCTCCTGCACACATTGTACAAAGAACGACCCATCTAATGTACTCGAACTATATCTTTTCCAGTCAATATTTGGAAAGTTAAAGTCTCCCATAACAACTACCCTGTTACTTTCGCTCGTTTCCAGAATCATCTTCGCCATCCTTTCCTCTACATCTCTAGAACTATTAGGTGGCCTATAGAAAACTCCCAACAGGGTGACCTCTCCTTTCCTGTTTCTAACCTCAGCCCATACTACCTCGGAAGAAGAGTCCCCATCTAGCATCCTTTCCGCCACCGTAATACTGTCCTTGACTAGCAGAGCCACACCTCCCCCTCTTTTGCCCCCTTCTCTGAGCTTACTAAAACACCTAAACCCCGGAACCTGCAACAACCATTCCTGTCCCTGCTCTATCCATGTCTCTGAAATGGCCACAACATCGAAGTCCCAGGTACCAACCCATGCTGCCAGTTCCCCTACCTTATTTCGTATACTCCTGGCATTGAAGTAGACACACTTCAAACCACCTACCTGAACACTGGCTCCCTCCTGCGAAGTCAAATCTTTGCTCCTGACCTCTGTACTCTCAATCTCCCGTACCCCAAAACTACAATCCAGGTTCCCATGCCCCTGCTGAATTAGTTTAAACCCCCCCAAAGAGCACTAACAAATCTCCCCCCCAGGATATTGGTGCCCCTCAGGTTCAGATGTAGACCATCCTGTCTATAGAGGTCCCACCTTCCCCAGAAAGAGCCCCAGTTATCCAGAAATCTGAATCCCGCCTGCACCATCCCTGTAGCCACGTGTTTAATTGCTCTCTCTCCCTATTCCTCATCTCACTATCACGTGACACGGGCAACAACCCAGAGATAACAACTCTGTTTGTTCTCGCTCTGAGCTTCCATCCTAGCTCCCTAAAGGCCTGACTGACATCCTTGTCCTCTTTCCTACCTATGTCGTTAGTGCCAATGTGGACTACGACTTGGGGCTGTTCCCCCTCCCCTTAAGGACCCGGAAAACACGATCCGAGACATCACGTACCCTTGCACCTGGGAGGCAACATACCAAACATGAGTCTCTCTCGCTCCCTCAAAATCTCCTATCTGTGCCCCTGACTATTGAGTCCCCAATTACTAATGTTCTACTCCTTTCCCCCCTTCCCTTCTGAGCAACAGGGACAGACTCCGTGCCAGAGGCCCGTACCACATGGCTTACCCCTGGTAAGTCCCCCCCCCCCACAAGTATCCAAAACGGTATACTTGTTACTCAGGGGAACGACCGCAGGGGGTCCCTGCACTGACTGCTTCTTCCCAATCCCTCTTACAGTTACCCATCTATCTCCAGTCTTTGGTGTAACTACTTCCCTGAAGCTCCTATCTATGACCCCCTCTGCCTCCTGAATGATCCGAAGTTCATCCAGCTCAAGCTCCAGGTCCCTAACACGGTTTTTGAGGAGCTGGAGTTGGGTGCACTTTCCACAGATGAAATCAGCAGGGACACTGACGGCGTCCCTCACCTCAAACATTCTGCAGGAGGAGCATTGTACTGCCTTCCCTGACATCACCTCTAGATTTTTAAAAAAAACAAGAAAAAGAAGGGAAGAACTTACCTGATATTCCCTCAAACCCTGCTCCCGCTGAAAGGTAAGCAAATTTAAAGGCACTCACTCACCTTCACGTCAGGCCGCTGCTTCCGCTTCCCAACAACCGTGGTTTTTTTTTTTGGTTAGAGGAGGAGGTAGGGTGGGAAACACTGACAAAGTGTTTCGGGTTTAACTGTCACTTGACAACAGCCCCTCCACAAACCACCTTCAAATTAGGCTGACCGCACTGCACGTATGCAAATTTCCCCAGAACAGCTGATCAGTAGCTCTGCTCTGCTGCCCTCTACTGGATGCTTTCCTTCACTTAAACTCCTTGGGTCTCCTTCGCAGGTTCACCTTCAAGTTAGGCTGACCGCACTGCACGTATGCAAATTTCCCCAGAACAGCTGATCAGTAGCTCTGCTCTGCTGCCCTCTACTGGATGCTTGCCTTCACTCAAACTCCTTGGGTCTCCTTCGCAGGTTCACCTTCAAGTTAGGCTGACCGCACTGCACGTATGCAAATTTCCCCAGAACAGCTGATCAGTAGCTCTGCTCTGCTGGGCATCTTGTGACATCTCAGAGAGATGTCACAAGACTGAGATGTCCTGAAAACTCCAAACAAGATACACAAACCTCAAAAAAGCAGGGAAAATGTTCACAATACTCCAGTTGAAGTCCACATCAAACTCTCAAATTCAACCAACATTGCCTGCCTTTGCTCCTGCATCTTTTTATTCCATCCTTGGATGACAAAATGGCAAAAGCAGATGGGCCACCTGCCCATGTTGCCCGTGCGCCAACCTAAAATCTGCACGGGTAACAATTGGCGGTCTAATCCTTTAAATAAGCTTTCTAATTGTCGGTGGGCAGGTGTCCGATTCACATTTGCAACTGTCAACCGAAATATCGTTCGAGTGTGCGATGGCATCACAAAACTCATCCAATACCTTCTCACGCATTTCTGCATCTGACTCTCATCCACTCGAGCTGTGTGAAATTTTATCCAGAGTTAAAGTTTCAGGTATGTGGCCTTCATCACAGGAATGATAAATGTAAGCCTGCTATTGCTCCACAGATGTTTCAAGACCTGTTTTGTTTTGCATTTGTGGAATAGGCATCTCTGCAATCCAGTGCTAATGGCACAAATGATGACAATTTTCCAAATGAAATAATTCCCAAAGGATAATAATATGTCCATTCATTGATATTATCGACCTACATTTGAAAATGTTGGTATTTCCAATAAAGCTGGACTGGGTGAAACCCTGCTAGAACTTGGTTCTGCTCCAAATTCCAACCTCCCTGACATGAACTATTGTGCCACAAAGCCGCCTTCTTCAACCAATATCAAACCAAATGCTTAGGACATAGGCCCATGCATTTCATGAAGGCTTCTTAAGAACTAAAGAGGTGTGATGGGATAAAGAGACTTTGTGTCATGAATAAGAACATTCTTATTGTCTTCATGTGACATATGGCACTTCCATTGATTAGCAATAGGAACCAAGCACACAAGAGTTCAAACCTGGAACCTTCCTGGTCCATACAGCTCCGCTACATAATGCAGCCACTTGTTGAGGCATCTGTGAGCAAAATAGAGGAATTTCATGTTCACTTGAAAAATGTTACGGATTAGGCCTTTGTAATAAGCATATCACTATGTACCTCTTTTTTGGCCTGGTCCAGCTCATCGTTTAGGTGCTGTACCTCATGCTGTGCTTCTCTTATCTCTATTGATTTTTGCTGTATTCCGATTCTCAGTTCCTCAGTCATGGATTCCACTTTGTTCTGTTCTTGTTTTAACAGCATCTCGTGCTGAGAGATTACCTTTTCCAGATTACAGATTTCATCATTTTTGGAACGCTCTTTCTCCATTAGCTGGTTTTGGGTATCTTGAAGACTTTTTTTCATTCTGCTGACTTCCAACTGTAATGCTTTTGTGGCATCACTAATTAAGTCAGAAATCTAACAAAAAAACATCCAAAAATGTTATCCATATAGAAAACTAGTTGAGATGAATTTAAATACCCTGTTTTCCTATATTTGGATCTTACTATCCACCAATTCACAAAATTTGGAGGAAGACAGTTACAATAATTTTCATTCTGAAAATGAAATGCTGATGATCAACAACTGTGTTTTATTCAGGATATGTAATTCTAACTTCCTGCTAGGCATCGTGGTCATAGTATTAAACTTTATCACAAAATGAGCACTACAAGGAAAAGAAAAGCTGTACTTTACTATTGAAATTATTTTACCATTTATTTGTTATTTTTAACATATTTGTAAAGAAGGAGTTCTCAAAGTACGATTTCCAACTTTTGCTGCCACTGTAGAGCTTCTCAAGCATTAGGGGAAAATCTAGAAATGACTATTATGCGAAAGGAGTGGGTTGGATAGAGCCCAGGAGAAAACAATTGCATGTCAATTGTGGAGGAAATGAGCTTGATGAGTCTGAGAACTTTTACATATTCCATGCACTCTTTTGGTCCTAAATTTCCAAAATATGTCTGAAACTCTGGCACACAATGAGTTGCTTCATATTCAGTATATATGGGCATTATCCATATTTTATTACAACTCGCAGTGATGCTCTTCTGTTCCACTTTATACACAGGTTTTGGGCTTTCATCATTTTAACTACTGTTATCCATTGTATGAGTAGAATATTTCACGTGCTCCGATTTACTATGACATTTAATCAAAGGGACATACATAGGTTAATTGAGGGGACAGAAATATGGCAAAGGGAGTATAATGTGGGTAAATGTGATATTGTCCATTTTGGCATGAAGAATAAAAAAAGATTGTTATCTAAATGGTGAGAGATTGAAGACCTCTGAGGTGCAGAGGGATCTGGGTGTCCTAGTGCATGCTTTACAAAATGCTAGAACGCAGGTACAGCAAATAATTAGAAAAGCTAATTGAATGTTATTGTTCATTGTGAGGGGAGTTGATTACAAAAGTAGGGAGGTTATGCGTCAGCTGTACAGGGCATTGGTGAGACCACATCTGGACTATTGCGTACAATATTGGTCACCTTATTTAAGGAACAATGTAAATGCGTTAGAGAAGGTTTACTAGACTAATACCAGAAATGAGCGCGTTGTCTTATGATGAAAGGTTAGAGAGATTAGATTTATATCCACTAGAGTTTCAAAGGGTAAGTGGAAATTTGACTGAAATCTTTAAGATTCTGAGGGGTATTGACAGGGTGGATGTGGAAAAGATGTTTCCTCTTGTCAGAGAATCTAGAACGAGGGGTTACTGTTTAAAAATAAAGGGTCACTCATTTAAGACAGAGATGAGGAGAAATGTTTTCTCTCAGAGGGTCTCAAGTCTCTGGAACTTTCTTCCTCAAAAGGCAGTGGAAACAAAGTATTTGAACATTTTTAAGGCAGAGTTCACTAAATTCTTGATCAACAAAGGGGTAAAAGCTTCTCGGGGGTAGGCAGAAATGTGGGGTTGAAATTATAATCAGGTCAGCCATGATCTTATTGAATGGCAGGACAGGCTCGAGGGGCCGAGCGGCCTGCTCCTTCTCCTTATTCGGATATTCGTACGTAATTCATGGATGATTGGATGAGCACCTGCAACTTTATTGAGCATTTCTTACATTACAAAACATAAAGTGTTTTGGGAAGTTGGGGGTCATCACAGCTTCTATATAAATGCAATTTATTTTCTTTAACATGCAGCTTAAAAAACCGTGCTACATGAGAGAACTATATTTGTTAGTACTGTAATCATAGCAAGACTTTCTAAGCGTTTGACTTTACAATCAAAGATTATGGCATTGATGAGACTAATTTCAAATCTGAAGATTGAATCCAACAATCTGTACACAGATCTCCATAGAACATTGGGGAATAAAGATTCATTCTCCATCAGGGACAACAGGAACTAATCTACAGGTTAGGAAATCTACTTTCCAGCCTTTATCCATAATTTTCAGAATCCTGAGATGTGGAGTTGTGTCTGGCCATTCCAAATTTGTGGCCCTCACTATTTCCAATCAATCTGTTTTATCATACATAGGGGAACTCCATATTGTTGATAGCACTAGAAAATCCTGTCAACGTGGCAGATACATTTTAAGGGTTTCCACTAGGCAGTAACATGTCAGTATATTAGTATTTTAGGAAAGACCTTTGAGAAAAAACTCTTGTGCCATTGAAGCATTCAACTTCTGATGCATCCAGAATCAGACTGGCATAATTGCTACACTTTACAAACTTTAACATCTTGATATTATATTCGTAACCCAAAGGTCTTCAGAATATATCTTATTTCCATTGCAATTACTGAATTAATAAATAATAATAATCATCACTTATTGTCACAAGTAGGCTTCAATGAAGTTACTGTGAAAAGCCCCTAGTCGCCACATTCCGGCGCCTGTTCGGGGAGGCCGGTACTGGAATTGAAACCGCACTGCTAACATTGTTCTGCATTACAAGCCAGCTGTCTTAGCCCACTGTGCTAAACCAGCAACCAGGGAGAATTAACCCTGTAGGTCCCTTATAGTCAGACCGGGGAATTTATAATGGGGAACAAAGAACTGGCTGACCAACTAAATACATACTTTGGTTCCGTCTTCACAAAGGGGTACACAAATAACAAACCAGAAATGCTGGGGAATACAAGATTTAACGAGAGGGAGGAACTGAAATAAATCAGTATTGGTAGGGAAATGGTGTTGGGGAAATTGATAAGATTGACGGCTGATAAATCCCCAGGGCCTGGTAATCTACATCCCAGAGTACTTAAGGAAGTGGCCCAAGAAATAGTGGATGCATTGGTGGTCATCTTCCAAGATTCTATAGACTTTGGAACGTTTCCTACATATTTGAGGGAAGCTCATGTAAACCCACTATTTAAAAAGGGAGGTGGAGAGAAAACAGGGAATTATAGACCAGTCAGCCTGACTTCAGTAGTAGGGAAAATTCTAGAGTCCATTATCAAAGATTTAACAACAGAGCACTTGGGTAGGGTGTGCTGCCAGCAGGAACGGAGACTCACAATGGAGAATTCCACCATGCTGTGTTGGGGCTTTCTGAAGGCTTTCAACAAAATCCTAAATAAGAGATTAGCATGTAAAATTGAAGTGTAAAATTGAAGGGATTGGGGTAGTGCATTGAGCTTGACAGAAGACTGGTTGGCAGACAGGAAACAAAGAGTAGGAATGGACAAGTCTTTTTCTTATGGCAGGCAGTGACTAGTGGGGTGCCACAGGGATTGATGCTGGGACCCCGCTATTCACAATATATAGTCATGATTTAGACGTGGGAACTAAATTTCAAACTTGTAGATGACGCAAAGCTGGGGAATGAGCTCTAAGGAGGATGCAAAGATGCTTCAGCAGCACTTGGACAAGCTGAGTAAGTGGGCAAATGCATGGCAGATGTAATATAATTTGGATCAATGAGGTTATGCACTTTGGTAGCAAAAACAGGAAGGCAGATTATTATATGAAAGGCTATAAATTGAGAGAGGGGAATGTGCAACGAGACCTGGCTGTTCCCGTACACCAGTCACTGAAGGTGAGCATTCTGGTGCATCAGACGATGAAGAAGGCACATGGTACGTCGGCATTCATAGCGAGAGGATTCGAGTACAGGAGCAGGGATAATTGATGCAATGAAACAGGGCCTTTGTGAGACCACACCTGGAATATTTGGTCTTCTTATCTGAGGAAGGATGTTCTTCCTAGAGAGGGAGTGCAGCAAAGGTTCACCAGACTGATTCCTGGCATAGCGGGACCTTACGTATGAAGAGAGATTGAGTAGTTTACGATTATATTCACTGCAGTTCCAGATGCAAGAATACCAAATTTCAAAGGAATAAGAATTTATGCTGCATGGGAAAGGGTGCTAATTGATTTTTCCATTTAGCATAAATTGAAATTTGGCGTTCTTGCATCTGTTCCAACGAGTGCACGATGAAAAGCTTCAACTGCATGTCTCTTTTTTCAGCAATACTGAACTTCTGTAGTTCTTCTAAGAAGTTGTGATGAAATGAAAATTTAGGAATCTAATAATTGGAAATGTTCTGGTGGGGTTATGAGTAAAAGTGGATAAACTATTTTTAAATGAGAATTGGTTAGGAAGACAGATTAGCTGAGGTGAAAGAACTGAGGTCTTGCAGATGTGGATTAGCCTAGCAACACCATAAACAGATGTTTACGTAAAAGACATGGACAACAATAGGATGTAGAGATGAGGGTGTATTTCGCACTTAACTGGATGAGCTCATGTAAGAAATGTCATTAAGAAGGACCTCTAAGACAGGTAGTTCAGATTTGAAAGATGAATAGGAAAAGCAGAATGTCAGTGGCAGAACTCATCCTATAATGAGAGCTGATCCAAGATCACAGCCATACACAGCAGGAAACTGTGTTCGCTCTCAAACCAGCAAGTCCCTGGAGAAATTTGTTTGAATAGCCGTTTTGTCTTAATTCTAAGCCAGAAGCGACCCGCAGGAAATATAAGTGCCGAATGGGGTAACTACTGGTGGCTTTTGCTTATAGTCTAAAACCTATAGGGAGTCATTTGAGAAGGATTTGCTCTGAGTTTAGAAAAATAGGAGGATTTGGAACTGGGTCAATTTAAAGGCATTGGATGCGATTTAACATAAAAAATTTCTCAGTGTGATTTTGGCGCGTTTGGCAGAGTGTTTCCCCCCGCTGCATTGGCTAGATTGCAGCCCGTATTTAAAGTCATTTTGTGTCGGAAATGAGCCCTCAAAGGCTTCTCATCATTACTGGCTGTCTCGCAGTCTGATTATCAGATTCTCACCGCTAACAATGGAGAGCTGCTTTTAAATGCTCCCTCATCAGTTACACTCAGTCAACACACAAGCATGGTAGAGTGCAGACCTGCTCTTTGCTTTGGCGATGCCGACCTGGCCAGGCTTCTCGACGTAATCGATGGGAGATGGGACAACGTGTTCCCATGAAGGGGTCGGAGGACCAACAGTAGGGTCAGCAATACCTGGGAGGCAGTGGCACGGCAACATAGTAGTTAGTGTAGGGCGGCAGGAGAGCACAGTGGTTGGCACAGTTGCGTCACAGCTCCAGGGTCCCAGATTCAATTCCTGACTTCGGTCACTGCCTGTGCGGAGTCTGCACGTTCTCCCCTTGTCTGCGTGAGTTTCCTCCGGGTGCTCTGATTTCCTCCCACAGTCCAAAGGTGTGCCGGTTAGGTGGATTGGCCATGATAAATTGCCCTTAGGTTAGGTGGGGTTACTGGGTTACGTGGATGTGTGAGCTTAAGTGGAGTGCTCTTTCCAAGAGCCGGTGCAGACTTGATGGGCCGAATGTCCTCCTTCTGCACTGTCAATTCTATATTATAGCATGGTCAGTAGGACGTCCATATAATGTCGTAAGGAGACCAACGACCTCCAGCGAGCTACAAGCGTAAGTTACCACCTCTCTCCAGGCATCAGTTCCGCCTACCATGCCTCAAATTTGCAACCACCCCTCCCACAATTCACTGGCTGACTCCTCACACCTTCCCCACAATTGATCTTTGTGCTTGTTCCTCAGCACCCCCTGGGACCCACCAGCACAACCCGTTGATGTCCAGGTGTAGTGCTCACAAATGCTATAGACACACTGACCCATCTTGCATGCAGCTCACAATGCCCTCTCTTAGTCCCCACAGGAGAAGACAGCTCAAATTAGTAGAAAACAGCCAGGAGGGGGCGGTGTACAAGAGACTCGAGTCTTCACCCCCGATGAGTAATATGTACTGGAAATCATGGGCTGACCTAGGAGAGAGCAGTCACTTGACAGGGAGGTTTGCCTGTGCTACAGAAGGGAGGGTCCACTGCCCTTTCACCCAGGTGATCTGTCTCAAGTGAGCTTTTCATGTCAGACAAAATTATCCTTCCCTCTCACTGACCACATGTTCATTGTAATAATAATCTTCACTGTCACAGGTAGGCTTACATTAACACTTCAATGAAGCCTCTGTGAAAAGCCACATTCTGGCACCTGTTCGGGTACACGAGGGAGAATTCAGAATAACCAATTCACCTAATAGCACGTCTTTTGGGACTTGTGGAAGGAAACCGTAGCACCCGGAGGAAACCCAGGCAGACACAGGGAGAACGTGCAGACTCCATACAGACAGTGATCCAAGCCGGGAATCGATCCTGGGACCCTGGAGCTGTGAAGCAACAGTGTTACCCACTGTGCTGTCGTACGCATTGTCTCATCAGATCTCTATCTGATGGAGCCGGGCCATCCGGACTCGCTCTCCCCCCCCCAGCCACCCAAGAGACCACCTCAGAGGAGAGTCCGAGGAGACCACCATCGAGTGTCACAGCATTCACCCGCACTTTCCAATAGCACAGAGGCACACACCTCGGTGGCAAAATTAGTGAACAGACTTCTGGGGCACAATCTGGTGAGCAGCACACGGTTGTGGATACATATCAGGTGGAAATCCAAGGGCGTCAGCAGTCAGAGGTCGACTGGATCCCAGGATTCAGCTGAGTCCCAGTCAGATGTCGAACGTCTGGGCAAGGTTTCCCAGAGTTGATGCAGATGACAGGACACAGCTGTTAAATTCAGGGGGGGATACCAGCGATATTCCAGCCAATTGGGTAGTCCCAAAGGCTTCAGGCACAGATGATAATGCCATCAATGCTTGGCACCGAAGCCAACAAAGCTAGGGCGGTAATCGCAGTGAAAAATCTGGAGCACCACTTTGGCGTATGTGGTGGTGTCCTAGTCATGGCTCAGCCTGTGATGATCATGGCTGAGGGCCTCCCCAGTTACTGAGGAACATGCCTCATGCAGGTGGACATTGCTGAGGTACTGCAGAGCATGGCCCAGTCACCGAGGAGCATTGCTGAGGCGTCGACATCATGGTGCAGACAATGTGGAGCCACCAGTACTGGTAGAGCCAGGTGACTCCTCCCCGGGCTCATCCTCCAGATCCTCCTGGTCTGCCACCTCCTCCTCAGAAGAGGCTGAATGTCCCTCCTCCTCCAGCATATCGCCCCGCTACTGTGCCAGGTTGTGGCGGGCACAGTAGACCACCACAAAGCTGGAGACCCTTTGGTGGATGTACTGCAGGGCACTACCATAGTGCTCCAGGCATCAGAACCGTACTTTCAGTTGTGTGAAGAACTGCTCAATGACAGCACAGGTGGCAGCATGGGCCTTATTATATTGGCTATCCACCTCGATCTCAGGTCTCGCACTGGGGTCATCAGCCAGGACCTGAGCGGGTACTCTTATCCCCAAGAGCCAACCCGTTACTCGTTATCCTCGAAGACACCGGAGATTTCCAAGTGTCCCAGGGTGGAGCTGTCATGCACGCTCTCTGGGAGGCATGCTCATACATGCATGATCCTTAGGTGGTGGTCGCACATGAGTTGAACATTCAGGGAGTGGAATCTCTTCCTGTTAATGAAGGGCATCTTCTAATGCACCGGTGCCGCAAGGCAACATGCGTGCCATCAACTGGGGGCACCCGGCGATGGCAGGGAATCATGCAACCTGGACATCTTGCTGGGCCTGGTCTAACTCAAAGTTGACAAAGTCTTATGTCCGGGCATACGGGGCATCCGTGAATTCACCGATGCACTTATGGGCTGCATCTTGGGAATTGCTGCACAAGTCCCTACTTGAGTCCTGGAATGATCCCGTTGCATAGAGGTTCAGGGGTGTGGTGACTTTCACGGCCACTAGAAGCGGGTGTCCTCCTCCTCCACGGGGTGCCAAGTCCTCGAAGAGGTGGCACAGGTGCCTGACTGACTCTTTGTCGAGATGGAGTCTCCTGCGACATTTGCCGTCTGTCATGTCCTCGAAAGATCAACGATGCCTGTACATCTTGGGCCATCACTGGCGTCCCCCTCTGGGTTTCTCCTCGGTCTGATGGGTGACCGGGTTTTCAGGGTGTGCGGCTGAACTCCACACATGGGATGCTGCGTCCAGCTCGTGTTGACGCTGCTGCCACCTGCTCCGGCGTCTGCCTGCCTCAGCTGTCACCAGCAACGCGGGACCGACATAACCAGTCATAATTGTTCTATCTGTAAGGAATTGGATAAGGAGAGAAACAGACAGACAATCAGTTCAGGCTTACACACGGGACTCTCAAATTCCCCAAGCCTCCCCCACCTTTCTGTGTCCCGCCTTCTCTCAGAGTGTCATCCATCGAGCCAGTTGTACTGGAAAACCTCGCTCTTCATACTCGACTCCGGCCACAGCAGGAGCCCCTAGACCCCAGACCCCTGCCGGGAGATAGTCCTCAAGAGTCCTTCCCTGATCCACACACTTACCTCAGTGGTAAAGCCCAGCTCTTCAGTAATTGAATGTTGGTTGCTGTCACTATGGTGCTGATGGTTCTTGAGTTCAGGCAAACTGTTCATTCTTCCAAGTTTGATTGAAATGGGATGCAATAATCATCGTCTGAGGCATGGCATGTGTATCCACGAGAAGCCACTTGAGAGCTGTGAGGTGCTCTCACAACTAACAAGTCCAATTCTTCATTAGCAATTGTCTTCAGCTGTGAAGCCAGAGGCTGCTCACAGTCAAAGATGGTTAAAGTTACCTTCAGCATAGAACGACGAGCAGTGATCTGTCCTGGAAGCATTTGGTAGGACAGACAGGCAGCAGCTGTTGTTGCCTGATATGGGTCTTCACAATATTTAAAGATGGCTTGAAGGCGTCACAGACGAAAAGTCCCTCACCACTCCCCATGTGACCCAAGGGCGACCCCCATCCTGGAACACTTTAGGCACCCACTGGGGCATCAGCTCCAGTGCTCTTGAGTTGCATGCCAGAAAATGGAAATGGCTATTCACCTCCTCAGTTCCCCTCAGCAGTCATTGCACCAGCTTCATAATTTGAAAAAGGAGTACTGAACGACGCTGGCGTGATTTCTCGCTGGGGAACCGGTTAATTCCTAGGAGGCCATTACATTCGACTTTAATCTCGCTAATGAGAAGAAAATAATGCAAATTTGCGTTAATGATATGCTCGCCATATCTGGGTGGATGGGGGGGGGCGCTGGTTTGATAGCAAACTGATTTGTGCCTGGTGTGAATCTGGATTTTGGCCTTTCCTGCTATTTAACCGTCATGCTCAGATCCGAGCTGGGTGTAACATGGTGGTTAAATCGTGCCCATTGTGTATAGCCATCAATGTAATTAAGTGCATTTTTGTTTGTTGTCTTCCTTGTTATGTATTTTACTGTTTAATGAACAACTCTTTTGTTTGAAATTATTACAACAGGACTTTAACATTCTTCACAAGTCTTCACATCTTCACATTGTATTAAATTGCATAAAATGCAGTTAGGAACTTGGACTCCAAGTTTCCCTTCTGGGATTTGCAATACATTTAACATCAGCTGGGTTCTCAATAAAAGCAATTAATTGTTACTGGAGTACTGTTCTATGATAAATGATATAGATGTAAATTACTTTAACATTGTTAATTCTCTGAATTTTTCTTTTTTAAAATAATGTTGCGGTATTTATAGGAGGCAATCTGAGGAATACAAATATGATGTAGTGGTGTCATTTCCATGAAATACTAAAAATAATTCATGAAGCTAAACATGTAATAGTCTAAAAACAAAAGTAAAATCTATGTGATTATGCATACTGTAACATAAGCAACTTTCTTGGGATTATTTGTACACAGCAAAATCAATTTCATAACATATGGCAGCAGAGTTTTGTTCATTCATTATCATTTTACATTTGCAAGGAGGAGGTAGCAACTTTATGATATTTATGGATCAAGGTCGACATTGACAATAAGAGCAGTCTATAGATTTCATAGTTTCGGAACTTACTAGATCTAGTAATAAACCCCAATGCCAAAAGGAAAATAAATGAAATACTTAAAAAAAATGTTATGTGAATAAAGAGACTGTGAATATATGTTGTGTAACTAAAACCTTGCATATGTTGAATACTTAGATTGCTTATGTTCACTGATCTCTCTGTACAAATGCATAGAGTTGTAAGATTTTTGAAGCTATTTTGATCTAAATCTATCAGAAACCTTTGCCTGAAGGGTCTTGTGCTCTTCTTTGTATTTGATTATTAGCTTTTGCTGGTTTTGTCTCTCAGTATCCATTTTAAGCTTTGCTTCTTCCTTCATTCGTAGTGTTAATTCCTTAAGCTCTGTGGAGTGATGTGCTTGTTGCTTGGATAGTTCCGCATCTATCTGGAGAATAAACAATGCACAATACTTACTGCTCAACATCATGTCAATGTAACCGTCCCCTTAAAAGTACCATTGTTTTGCTCGGAATGTAATATTTACTCAACAGGAGGAAGTTAGTTCAAATCATCACATATTCTCCCTTCCTTGTAATTTTCGTTGCTGTTAGAAGAGCAGGCTTTAGCTTTCTTTTAAACCAAACATTATTGCCATAGCTACAATCGATGTGATTCCCACTGGGTGGCGGGGCGGATTTTCACACCAGATCCTCAGCTTTTCAGCTCATTAACTATGCGTCAGTGAGAAGCTTGTCAAATCTCATGGTAGGGCAGGCAATGATTCGTCTGTCCTCCGTTATCTAATGGGGTCGAAGGTCATGTGCCATATTTAAATACCACCGGCACAGATATTCACTCACTGCAAATTGTTGTGTACTGAAGGTCTAAATTAGTATGCCAACCATTCAAAACCATCTGCTCCATACTTCAACAAGGCTGCCCCGGGGATTCTCTTCCAGGAAAGATGGTTCATTCTCTTTCCGAGGTCGAGAGCAGAAGATCTAACTATCCAACCACATTGGCTTGGGAGGAGGTCACCATCTGTGGAAAGCAAGGAAAGTCCACCCTGCAGTGCAGGAAAAGGAAGTGACGAGATGCGGAGGCTAAGTTAACCTTCTGCACACTCCAACCTCACATTCTCATAAAGTAACAGGAGGTCTAAGGGGGTTAGAGTCCACAAGGATATCACACTATCAGCAGATGGGAAAAAGGCACTGCATGTCTGCCAGATGCATTAAGATCACCATCTCATGTTAGATCCTGCACAAATAGCATTTCATCCCTTATTGGGGAGGGCTAAGCACACACAGCAGTCATGTATGCTTCTGAACTGCGATTTCATCCTTCCTGTTCACAGTCAATCCGTTCTATTTTTATCCAGAACAAGCTCACTCATAATTGACGAAAGAGGGCCTAGACCAGAGGGGGTAACCCAGAGAGCACTCACATCCCACGAGGATCAGGCGCAGAGATGACTAGTGTGGACAGAAATTGTTCCTGCGCGAAAGGCAAGATTGACCTTCCCCAACAGGCCAGTCAAGTTTCATCCAGCATTCATTAACAACATGAGGACAATGACTGAATTATCTATAGTTAGGAGCCAGCCTAGTCAATCACGAATTATCTGTTTCCTCGATTCCAGCCACCAGCAAGAAAAGGCGGAGACAGTGCTGCAGCAAGTACCTCAGCTCCAGCTCCTAGTCCATCTCTGTTGAGGAAGGAGGGATTTTATTGACCAGGTGAGGAGGAGTGAACTGGTTCCCTTCTATTCAATCTCGATTTAGGGTGTTTTTCTCATGAAGATTGCCTTTTACGAATCTAAATATATTTAACTGTTTAAGCTATGATGAATAAAGAGCCAATCAAACAAGGTTTTCTTGTGTCAAAGAAATAGCAAATTTATTAACCACTAAACCGGAGGGAATAAATAATAAAAATGTGACATCACACACGAAGGTACTAGATACTAGATATAAGGGAAGCTAGAGTCCAAAAAAAATTAAAAGAATATTCAGTTTAGTGTTCTGTGAGTGTGTTTGAGGTGTTTATTTTTAAACGCTGCCACCAATTTGGATTAGCTGGTTTGTCAATGCGAACAGATATAGGAGACGTTACAATCACACCACTGATAGATTTCTAGTAAAATAGGCTTCCAAAATGGTTAATACACTTGGTTCAAAAGACAGAGAGAGGGACAGAGAGAGAGAGAGCCCAGCTTTCATCCAAGCTTTGACAAAGAGTCATCAGACTCGAAACGTTAGCTCTTTTCTCTCCCTATAGATGCTGCCAGACCTGCTGAGATTTTCCAGCATTTTCTCTTTTGTTCCAGCTTTCATCCTGTTCCTCTGCTGACAATATCCCTCCAATTTTTCTGCAGTGGTTAAAGCCTGGCCTGAAATACTTCACCTATTGTGTATTTTCATGGGATATTATGTGGGTCTGTCTGTAACATCCATTATTTCAATATCTAGCACTTTGCACTTTAATGTCTCTTCCTTCGACAGTGATGACTTCCGCTGGATCTCTGAATTATTACAAACAGGAGCAAAAACATTGGGCTAGATTCTCCGATTTGGAGACTATGTCCGCACGCTGGAGTGGGAACGGTTGGGGAAAACTGGCGCAAAACGGCCACCAATTCCCCGTTTTGCTGGGGGCTAGCAGGAAGAGCACAGAGCACCCAGCTCTAGCTGCCGATATGGCCTGGAGATTTGGCAGGTCCGTGACCGCTCCTGTGCGCGGTGGTGGCCTGCAGCGGCCGCATCGCGGAAGCGGTGCCGCCCCCAATTCTGTCGGGAATTTGGATTCTCCGGCCCGTCACAGAATGCGATTTCGGAATCGGCAACTGGAGAATCCAGCCCATTATCTCTGTCCACCTTCAGTGACTGAGGTAATGGCAACTGCAAGAGCAGGGGTCATATCACACAGAAAACCAAACCTTCACACTGCATTGCAGACTCATTAACAAGGTTAGCTCTTAACATGATGCACTTCAGCCAGCGAATCTTTGAATTTGTGCATCTTCATAATTAAACAGATTCTCCGCCCCCCCCCCGTTGGGTCGTAGAATCCCCGGGGGGGAGGCGCAAATCCCGCCCTGCCACCCTGATGCCGGCTGCCCTATTCTCTGCCGCCGTTTTTCGGGTGGCGGCGGGATTCCCGCCATGCCGGTCAGCACCCGTTGATAACTCTTTTCATTCACTTTTTCGTCATTTAATCTCTCCTGCCTTCCACCCTATCACAGACATGCCTTTTTGGTCTTTCTCTTGCCCTTCACCCCACTTTCACTTGAACAAAACCTATTACATTTCTGATGTTTCCCCAATTCTGATGAAAGGTCACACAATTAAAGCATTAACGCCCTTCCTCACTACACAGATACTGTTAGACCTTGCTAAGCATTTCCAACATTTTCTGTCTTAGGTTACTTCTTGCCTCAACAATACCACTTAATCACATTCTATCAAGACAAACTCTATGCAATTACAATTCTGGCATAAATATTTTCCTAACATATGCTAGCTTGCTTGTTCCTCATCCAGCCTATTTTATTTTGCATCACCAAGGCAAAATGTTTTTCCAAAGTAAAATGTTATAATGTGGCTTGATCTATGTTGCAGTCCAATGCACAATCCTGACCAAAACTATAATAACCAAAAGTACTGCAATTATGGTATGACTTTAACTGTTTCTATGTTACTGATTTGAGTAACAACAAGATGCAGACAGTCATTGTTTCAAACTCTGCAGCACATTTCAAGCAATGATCAAATCAATTCATCATCAGCTAAAACCTGAGCCACCTCCCTTCACAAAGAAAAAGCTGCTCAATAATTAACAGTGTTGCATCAGCAAATAGCAGCAGGTCAACCACAGGAATGGCTGCATACTCAAAGGTGTTTTTAATTTCCTGTTTTCACTGTTATGTTTCTTAAATGAATGCTAGAAGTCGTTCAGCAGTTGAAGGATGGTTTATTGTGCTCCACAATAAATGACTTCATTAGCTTTTACTTACAGAATAGCACTTGTAAAGATACTGCTTTTCTATGCTCTGCAACTAGGCCTGACCACACTCGCAGCCCTGAGCTCAACTTCCGTCCCTGTCCTGCTCCACTGTCTCTCCAGCCAAAGTGAGCGAGGGCGGGCCTTCGGCGTCATTCTTATATGTCCCTGTGCTGCCCCCTGGTGGTACTTCCATTTCCCATCAGCCCCTTCTGTACACACTCAGGCGAGTATCACTACATCCCCCTTTTTCACTTTTTTTTTCTTAGTTGCAGAGCTGTAACTAAACACAAATTCAAACACAGTTAGGTTTATATACAAAGACAAGGCAGAGCAATGATATTGTCAGTCCATGTTCATAAGCTCAGACGGTTGGGTGCACGTCTGATCCCGGTAGACCTCCTGAGTGGGCATGGAGATCCAGAGTCTTTTACGTCCATTTGGACACCTGCTGCTGGAGTTCCAGGATGTTGCATGACAGAGTCCCGTAGATCTAGTGTTGGAAATACCTGTCGACGAGGTGTAACTTTTAGAAGGTCTCGGCGATTTCGTCGAAACAGTGTTCCATCGTCAGACTGCACAATGTAGGATTGTGGCGATATTTGGCGGAGAACCATCGCCATGTTAGACCATCCCCCAGCCGGGTGTCGCAACCTCACCGTATCGTTGATTGCCAACGGATGCAGTACTTTAGCCTGTTGGTCATAGTGCTGCTTTTGCACCTGACGTTGGTGACGCATCTTATCCAGGACAGGCGAGTGATTGGGATTGGTGAACTGTAGTGCCGGTAATGATGTCCACACATCTCTGTTGAAGAGCATTTGAGCCGGTGATAGTCCAGAGCTCAAAGGTGACGAACAATATGACAAGAGGGCCAAGTATATGTCGGACTTTGAGTCCCTAGCCTTGCTGATTAGTTGTTTAATAATGTGGACACCTTTCTCCACCCTGCCATTCGATTGCGGAAAGTGTGGACTCAACGTCACATGCTTGAAGATGTAGTGCTTGGCGAAGTCCATCCATTCCCAGCTGGCAAAGCAAGGACCATTGTCGGACATGACCATCCGTGGGATGCCATGCCTGGAGAAGGTTTCTTTGCAGGCCTTGATGACTGATGCCGCTGTGAGATCCGGGAGTTTTAGTACTTCCGGAAAGTTGGAGTAGTAGTCGATGAGCAGAACATAGTTGCGGCCCATGGCGTGGAACAAGTCAATGCCAACTTTGTCCCACGGTGACGTGGCCATCTCATGCTGCTGCAGTGGCTCCTTGCATTGTGCCGGTCGATGTCTCTGACACGTGTCACAGGTGAGCACCATGTTCGTTATGTCCTCATTTATCCCTGGCCAGTAAACGATTGTCGTGCTCTCCTTTTGCACTTTTCGGCACCAAGGTGCCCCTTGTGAATCCTGCGGAGCATGTCCGCCCGGAGTGCCAGTGGGATGACGATTCTGTCATTCCGCAGTATTATGCCATCCACCACGGACAGTTCAGTCCTAACGTTTTGGAACTGTGGGCACCGCCCTTTTGGCCAGCCATGCTGAAGGTTGTGTATGACTTGAAGGAGGGTGGCGTCCTCCTGTGTCGCCTGATGAATTTGCTGCAGCCTCTCGTCCGTTGCTGGGAGTGTCTCCTTGCACCACTGTGCATGAGCTTCCACATCATTGATGGAAGCCAGTGGCGGGTTGTCAGCGTCCATGGCTCGTGATAATGTGTCAGCTATTACGAGGTCCTTGCCAGGGGTGTAGACCAGCGTGAAGTCGTACCTCCGCAACTTCATCATTATGCGTTGTAGGCGCGGTGTCATATCATTTAGATCTTTGCCGATGATGTTTACCAGCGGCCTATGATCAGTTTCCACGAGAAACGTGGGGAGACCTTCCACATAATGGTGGAATTTGGTCACGCCTGGGATCAGCCCTAGGCACTCCTTCTCTATCTGTGCGTACCTGCACTCTGTGGTGGTCATCGCTCGTGAAGCGTAAGCCACTGGGACCCAGTCCGACTAGTCATTCTGTTGCAGTAGCCCCACACCAATTCCATGTTGACTGGCGTCGGTGGAGATCTTTGTAGGTTTTGCCGGTTCAAAAAATGCGAGCGTTGGAGCTGCCATCAATTGGTGTCTCAGATCATCCCATTCATCTTGGTGATGTTGGGTCCAGGCAAACTCCGTGTCCTTCCTTATCACTTTCCTTAACGCCGTCGTCCGTGCTGCTAGGTTCGGTATGAATTTGCCGAGGAAGTTGATGAATCCCAGGAACCTGAGTACTGCTTTCTTGTCATGTGGTCTCTGCATGCTCTGAATTGCGGCGATCTTCTCAGCGTCCGGCTTCACCCCGTGCTCTGATATTGGGTCGCCCAGGAAGGTCAGAGAGGACCGTGCAAAGGTGCACTTGGCCCGGTTGAGCTTCAGTCCAAAGTGGTGGATTCTTTGGAAGACTTGCTTCAACCTCGCAATGTGGTCTTCCTCTGTCGTTGACCATATTATGATATTATCAACATAGACACGGACGCCTTGAATGCCTTCTGTCATCTGCTCCATTACTCTGTGAAATATTTCGGATGCAGATATGATGCCGAAGGGCATCCGATTATAACAGTACCTTCCAAACGGCGTGTTGAAGGTGCACAGAAGGCGGCTGGACTCATCGAGCTGCATTTGCCAGAAGCTCTGTGAGGCATCAAGTTTGGTAAATATGCAAGCTTGTGCCATATCGCTCGTTATCTCCTCTTGCTTGGGGATAGGGTAGTGTTCCCTGCGAATGTTCTTGTTTAAATCCTTGGGATCTAAACAGATCCTGAGTTCACCAGACGGCTTCTTAACACACACCAACGAGCTGACCCAGTCAGTCGGCTGTGTGACTCGTGAGATAATGCCTTGAGATTGGAGACGTTGGAGTTCAGCTTTTAGCTTGTCCCACAATGGAGCCGGCACCCTCCATAGGGCATGAACGACCGGTATGGCATCCTTTTTGAGCAGGATTTTGTATTTGTAGGGTAGCGTACCCATGCCAGAGAAGACGTCGGGATACTCGCTGAGTAGCAGCTGTATGTCATCGGCCATGCGTGATGAGTCAGCCGCGTGCATGAAGATCCTTTGAATTAGCCGCAAATCCTTGCAGGCTTGAGCACCTAGCAGTGAGGTTCTTTTGTCGTCTACAATTTCAAATCGTAGTCCTGTTGTGACTGTCTTGTTCGCAACTTGTAGGTAGCAGGATCCCTTTGAGGTGATCTGGTGTCCATTGTAATCAGTTAACTTGCATGCGGCAGGTAACAGCTCGTGCGTCCCTGGGACGGATTAGAGATCTTTGCTCGTCATCAAGTTCACGGACGCTCCCGTGTCCAGCTTGAACGTGATAGGGAAGTCATTGACTTGCACCGTATCACTCCATTTGCTTGTGGAGTCGATGGCATGCACGTGTCGAGGCTTTGTTGTCAGCTCCTGTGGTTCCGCTGTGGCGTTTATGATTCCAATGCCATATGTGTTCTCACAGGAGTGGAATTCTTCATGGTCGGAGAAATTTTCTTCAGGTGCCGGAGTGTCCATTACATCAACTGTGCGTACTTTAAAGTCTCCATGCCTTTGCATTGTGGAGTAATATTTGGCTGTGGACTGACATTGGGAGGCATAATGGTTCATTTTGGAGCATTTTCTACACCTTTTTCCTTGTGCAGGACATTGCCCTTTTAAATGGGCGGAGCCACAGTGATGACACGTCATGACGTCCGTTACGTCATGAGTATGTTGCGTTCGCGCATGCGCAGTGCAACTTTCAGACTGGGGCCGGTATTGCGAGAAGTGCGCATGCGTGTACCGAGTACTTCCGGGGTCGCGTCTTTCAGGATGGCGCGCATGCGCAGATGGGCCGGCGACCGGAAATGAGGGCCTGTGAGGAGAGGTCACCATTCTCACATCTGCCTCGTGGTGAGTTTTCTCCATGTTTTGTTTGTCAAACAGCTCCAGTAACTGCTGCTTTTTCTGCTCCTGTAGTAAGCATTTATCCATCGTGGTTTTCAGTGCTAAGTCATTTTGCAGCAGAAATGATTCTTTTAGATTTCCGTCGGCAAGACCATAGATTAATTGATCTCTGATGATTGAGTCTGTTAAATCAGCATAGTTGCAGCCTTGTGCTAGCAAGCGCAGATCTGTTATAAAGTGGGAGATAGTCTCCCCGTTTTTTTGGAATCTGTTACGCAGGGTGAAACGTTCCATGATTTCATTGGATTGTGATTTACAGTGGTCATCAAATTTTGCCACTATCACTTGATACTTAGTTTTATCTTCAGTATCAGCATACGTAAAAGAGTTATAAATGTATAGCGCCTGCTGGCCTGCCGTTGAGAGTAAAAGTCCAATTTTTCTGTCATCGGTGGCTGCATTTAAGTCCAGAGCTGACATATATAGCTGAAACTGCTGTTTAAACATTTTCCAGTTGCTATTTAAATTACCTGTAGTTCTCAGCATCCCTGGAAGTAGCGTGTGATCCATTGCTTCAGAAGGTCGTCTGGAGTCGAGAGGCTGCGAAGTCTTCCACAGTCGGGCAGCCGGCCTGTTGCTTTTGCTGGTTGCGTTGGTTCTTTCTGTTCAAAGAAGCCACTCCTGTACCATGTTATGTTTCTTAAATGAATGCTAGAAGTCGTTCAGCAGTTGAAGGATGGTTTATTGTGCTCCACAATAAATGACTTTGTTAGCTTATACTTACAGAATAGCACTTGAAAAGATACTGCTTTTCTATGCTCTGCAACTAGGCCTGACCACACTCGCAGCCCTGAGCTCAACTTCCGTCCCTATCCTGCTCCACCGTCTCTCCAGCCAAAGTAAGCGAGGGCGGGCCTTCGGCATCACTCTTATATGTCCCCGTGCTATCCCCTGGTGGTACTTCCATTTCCCATCAGCCCCTTCTGTACACACTCAGGCGAGGATCACTACATTCACTTTCAGAGAATTAATTTTAAAAACTAAACATTTGACGATTTGTGGGTGGAACCACAGAAGAAGTCATGAATTGGGACTTGGATACACTGGGAGGGGATACACTGGGAGGGGGAGGGGTGGTGGTGGTGGATGGTGATGTGGTGCTAATGTCACTGGACTAACAATACAGAGGTCCAGGCTGATGATCTGCCGACATGAGTTCAAATTCCACCACGGCATCTGGTGGGATTAAAATTAAAATTAATACATCTGGAATATAAAGCTCATCTCAGTAAAGGTGACCATGACAATTAATATTAATTGTTATAAAACCCATCTGGCTCATGGGAAACATTCTGCCATCCTTGCCAAAGTCTGTCCTACATATGATCCCAGACCGATTTGGTTAACTCCTTAACTCCTCTCTGAAATGATGTGGAGAAGCCGGCGTTGGACTGGGGTGAGGACAGTGAGAAGTCTTACAACACCAGGGTAAAGTCCAACAGGTTTGTTTTGAATCACTAGCTTTCGGAGCACTGCTCCTTCATCTGAGGAAGGAGCAGTGCTCCGAAAGCTAGTGATTCAAAACAAACCTGTGGGACTTTAACCTGGCGTTGTAAGACTTCTTACCGTCCTCTCTGAAATGGCTGGGCAAGCTAATCAGTTCAACACAACTGTGGATGGGCAACAAATGCTGGCCTTGCCAGTGACACTAACATCCCATGAAAGAATATATATGGTTTAAATAGCCACATTTCTGGCCTGCAGACCCCCCAAACTAATTTGGCAGCTTAGGATGGACAGTATACAATATGTAGATTTCAATGTATATTCCCAGCAGAAATAGTCCTCAGCAAGAGTCCATAGACAAAACCTTTTAAGCAGAACAATATATACAAAATTAAACATTTATTCATAATGCTCTTTATCTTCTATGGTTTACTATGTTGGCTCCTTAGATTTTGTATTGAGTGTTACAATATTCCAGCAAGATGCCGATGTTAAACAAAGCTGCAGCAGGAATGCACATTTTACGAAATGTGTAGAATACATGAAGAAAACATTTTGATTGGCTAGCCAGTAAACATAAAGATAAAACTAACATAGTGCTCTTTGTCAATTACAGCAGATGTCTATAAAATAATATCTGAACAAACAAGACAATAGTCATAAGACATGAGTTTTTAAACACATTGGCTCAAATCCTCTGTCTCCGGATCATCAAAGACATGTATTTTTTAAAATAAATTTAGATTACCCAATTATTTTTTCTATTAAGGGGCAATTTAGTGTGGCCAATCCACCTACTCTGCACATTTTTGGGTTGTGGGGGCGAAACCCACACAGACACGGGGAGAATGTGCAAACTCCACACGGACAGTGACCCAGAGCCGGGATCGAACCTGGGACCTCAGCGCCGTGAGGCGGTTGTGCTAACCACTAGGCCACCATGCTGCCCTTTCAAAGACATGTATGATGGAAGATGAGCATCAGGACCTTGCAGAAGTCCTGATGTGTGGGCCTACATGGGAATTGCCAAGGAAGTTTAAACTTACGATGGGCAATTTTCCTGATGCCCAGGATCCTCCACAAATGTCTCTGGCTCTTAGCTTGAGTTGGAGACTTGGGACTAGTATGCATAAGTTACCTTGATAGTTACCCAGGAGATGTTAGATCTAACTAACACCTGGGTAACTCCATAAGCAACCAGCCCCGATTATCCCTCAGCCACATGACTACTCCCACGACTCTCCAACTCCTCCAACCCCTCGTGACCACCCAGTTAACCACCTGCCCCCAACTAACACCATCTATCTCTGAATCATCTATCTACCCCTCACCTTGATCCAACTAACTAATCCCCTGACCACCTAACTATCCTCAACCAGAGCCAACTAGTTCCTGACCACGCTTTGACCACTTGACTAACCCCACCAACGATATGTGACCCGACTACTCCCTGACCAGACCTGACTACCCCACAACCACCTGACTAACCCTCCCTGTGGCTTCACAACGCCAGGGACCCGGTTTGATTCCTGGCTTGTGTCACTGTCTATGCAGAGTTTGCATGTTCGCCCCATGTCTGCATGGGTTTCCTCTGGGTGTTCCGGTTTCCTCCCACAAATCCTGAAAGACATGCTTGTTAGGTGAATTTGACATTCTGAATTCTCCCTCGGTGTATCCAAACAGGCAGGGGTGTGGCGACTAGGGGATTTTCACAGTAACTTCATTGCAGTGTTAATGTAAGCCTACTTGTGACACTAATGAAGATTATTATTATTATACCATACTGCCCACTCACCTACCTAACCATCTCATTCATTCGTCAACCTAGCCACATTATCTACTCACCCACATATCCATTCACATAATATCCCACCTCACCCATTCACTCATCCGTTCATGGACCCACACTCAAAGACTGGACCTTTAAACTTCCCGAATATGGCAGCTTGTGTTGTAAAAAGGAGCATCTCCTCTCTTTCCCCGACTCTGCTCTGACTGGATTTTTTGTTATGTATGAGGAATCAATGGAAGTGAATAATGTTCTGGAGGTGGAAGCAATTTTGGCTTGGTGATGAATATGATGGCTGAACCGCAGCAGGATGCAAATGTTATGCATGGCCGAGTTCAGTAACTGGCCAGGGACAGGGTGGGGTCAGTTGCAGCAAGTTGAGTTCATGGTGAATGTCAAAAACAATAGCTCAATCTTGAATGTCATTTACAAAAATGTTTAACATATGCAGAGGATTGACTGACTCTCATGAGGTTGAGTGTGGGGACAAAGAGGTCTTTTCCAGTTTTGGGACGATAACTTTTCACAATATACATTAACGATCTGGAAGAAGGAACAGAGGGCAGTGTTGCCACGTTTGAAGATGATACAAAGATATGTAGAGGCAGAGGTAGTATTGAGGAAGCAGGTGGACTGCAGAAGGACTTGAACCGGCTAGGAGAGTGGGCAAAGAAGTGGCAGATGGAATACAATGTGGAAAAATCTGAGGTTGTGCACTTTGGTAGAAAGAATGGATGCATAGACTATTTTCTAAATGGGAAAAGGCTTAGGAAATCAGAAGCATAAGGGGACTTATGAGTCCTGGTTCAAGATTCTCTTAAGGTTAACGTGAAGGTTCAGGCGGCAGTTAGGAAGGCAAATGCAAGGTTAGCATTCATGTCGAGAGGACTAGAGTACAAGAGCAGAGATGTATGTCTGAGGCTGTAAAAGGCTCTGGTCCGGCCCCATTTAGAGTATTGTGAGCAGTTTTGGCGCCCATATCTAAGGAAGGATGTGAGCCATGGAAAAGGTCCAGAGGATATTCACGAGAATGATCCCTGGAATGACGAGCTTGTCATATGAGGAGCGGTTGAGGACTCTGGGTCTGTACTCGTTGGAGTTTAGGATGAGGGGGATAATCTCATTAAAACTTACAGGATACTGAGAGGCTTAGATAGAGTGGATGTGGAGAGGATGTGGAGGGAAAACTTGAACTCGAGGCCACAGCGTCAGACTGAAGGCACGATCCTTTAAAACAGAGATGAGAAGGAATTTCTTCAGCCAGAGGGTCAGCACGGTAGTACAAGTGGCTAGCACTGTTGCTTCACAGCTCCAGGGTCCCAGGTTCGATTCCCGACTTGGGTCACTGTCTGTGCGGAGTCTGCACATTCTCCCCGTGTCTGTGTGGGTTTCCTCCGGGTGCTCCGGTTTCCTCCCACAGTCTAAAGATGAGCAGGTTCGGTGGATTGACCATGATAAATTGCCCTTAATGTCCAAAGGGGTTGGAAGGGGTTATTGGATTATGGGGATAGGGTGGAAGTGAGGGTTTAAGTGGTTGGTGCAGACTCGATGGGCCGAATGGCCTCCTTCTGCGCTGCATGTTCTATGTAAAGGGTGGTGAATCTGCAGAAATCATTGCTGCAGAAGGCTGTGGAGGTCAAATCATTGAGTGTCTTTAAGATAGAGATAGATGGGTTCTTGATTAGTAAGGGGATCAGGGATTATGGGAAGAAGGCAGGAGAATGGGGATGAGAAACATATCAGCTACGATTGAATGGCGGAGCAGACACAATGGCCCGAATGGCTTAAGTTTTCTCCTTTGTGTTATGATGGGTGGGAACCAGATTTGTACATTCACATAAGCAGTTGGCTTGCTTGAATATGTTTACGTCTGGTTTATCCAAGGTGCGGGATCTAACGGCCTCACCTCGGAGGCCCCAGTCGGGTGAACGGGCTCTGAGCAGGGTGGTACCCTGACACTCCCAATGCTACCCAGGCACCCTGGCAGTGCTGACCTTATACCCTGGGATTGCCATACACTTGCTACCCTGGAAATGCAAGGGCCCTCGTGTGACACTGCTAGGCTGGAGGGGTCACAGCCAGGGTGCCAGGCTGGCAGTGCCAAGGTGCCCAGGTGACATCTTGCCTGTGCCAGGGATTAGGCATGAAAGTGCCCTGCCCTTGAGATGGGGGAACTTGAGGACCTCTTAATTGGTACATTGGGGGTCCAGAGGCCGTGGTGGGGGATCCAGAGATCGGGCACCATCTCTCCACTGGTGAGCTGAGCTCATTAGTGCAAGAGCTTTGCTCGTTAGTGCAGGAAATGAGCCTAAGTGAGGCCTTGGCAGGCATTTCCCAGCGGGGTATTCCTCGCCGAGGCCCAAAAATGAGGCAGAGTCCCATTTATTAACGGGGTTGTTCTTAGCGCTGCAAGCGCCAGGAATTCCCCGCTAAATGCGCTCAAAATGGAACTCTGTTTCATTTCCATTAAATCGTGCCCAGAAACACAAATTTAAACTTACTTAAAGCCTTAATACTCACAAATACAAATATAGATTACTTCTTTTTCCTGACAGTGCCAAGATTGGTTCCAGTTGTATCCTTCACTAACTGGATTTCTGAATTATAACAGGAATGTCCCTGTAGGATCTCTTATTCTATCTTCTAATAAGAATTGATTGTCCGGTTGACTGGAGGTGTCCAAAATACAACTGTATTGCTAATTATTCACTTTAATACACCTGAATAAGAACTGAATCAAAGCTTAGAAACAAAATATCAAACTACAATATTTTGTAATAAGAATGTATCAAATAATTAGTTTCAGCAAGATTGATAGCTAGCCATGGTGTGATGCATGGTAAAAAAAGCATTAAACAGAAAAGCAGAAAGAAATCACTTAAAACACAAGTAAAGGATAGATGCTTCAAGAATTCAGGAAGGCAGTCATTCAGGAACTAATCCTTGACCACGGAGTCTTACTTTTAAGGGAAACCTTATCATAGAATCATAGAATTTACAGCGCAGAAGCAGGCCATTCGGTCCATCGAGTCTGCACCGATCCTTGGAAAGAGCACCCTACTCAAGCCCATGCCTCCACTCTTTCCCCGTAACCCAGTAACCCCACTTAACCTTTTTTGGACATGAAGGGCAATTTATCACGGCCAATCCACCTAGCCTGTACATCTTTGGACTGTGGTAGGAACCCGGTGCACCCGGAGGAAACCCACGCAGACACGGGGGTAACGTGCAGACTCCGCACAGACAGTGACCCAAGCGGGAATCGAACCTGGGACCCAGGAGCTGTGAAGCAACGTGCTAATCACTGTGCTACCGTACTGCCCTATCTATGGTCTAGTGCCTCATTTACCCTCATTGATTTCTAATTCTCATCTGAGACCTCCTGCTTTGTTCAAATAGATGTCTATTTCTTAGAGGACAATTCATTAATTAAGTATTGGCCATTACTTAAGATTAACTGTTATGCATCAGGAATAATTCAGTGTCTATTTGCGCAGCCTTATGAGAATAAGCTTCTCACACCATGGCTAGCTATCAATCTTGCTGAAACTAATTATTTGATACATTCTTATTACAAAATGTACTGGAATACAATGGCCTATTCATTATATGAAACATTCATTGAAACAATGTCTGAATTTCTGCAGTCATGACCCTAAAGTTCAATTGTTTATTCATTATCTGAAACAATGACTATCTTTGCACAGTCATGGCCTTTTGAATAATTCCATTCTTTAGCTATGCATTCAATCAGTACCTAAAGACATCAATAAATCAATGAAAGAATAAATCAATAACCTATCAGTCTCTAACACTGGGATCTGCCACTTCCCGCTGGAAACTGGTTTGAAATATCAGTACTGCTTCACTACTCCCCTCAACCTTCCAGCCAACTTTGTGCAGCCATAATGTTGATCCACAATGAAGTCATGCATATGTTAAACATTTTTGTAATTGACATTAAAGATTGAGCTATTGTTTTTGACATACACCATAAACTCAACTTGCTGCAAATGACCCCAACCTGTCCCTGGCCAGTTGCTGGCCATGCAAAACATTTGCATCCTGCTGAGGTTCAGCCATCATATTCATCACCAAGCCAAAATTGCTTCCACCTCCAGAACATTATTCACTTTCATTGGTTCCTCAAATCCAACAACACTGAAAACTGAACTGAAATATCACAATGAATAAGTATAATAAATGATGTCTATTGAGTTAATGCATCTTACATGCCAGTATCTTACCCTTAACACTGTGGGCTCTTAGCTTATGTAACAGCCTCCTATACGGCACCTTGTCAAAGGCCTTCAGGATATCTAAATAGATCAGATTCACTGGTTATCCTTTGTCTAACTTCCTTTGTCTAACTTCCTTTGTCTAACTTTCTTGTTACCTTCTCAAAGAATTGAGGGTGAGATCCAGATTGCGACGCCTCACGAGATCTCGTGATGTGTAACAAGCACCTCTTGTGAGATTTAACGGCCTCGTCGCATCCCGAGTGGGGCACGGCGAGGCCATTAGATTGCGCCCTATGTGTAAGAAGGGTTTAAACGTTAGTAAGATTCATGTTAATCAAAGGGTTGTGGGTCTGTGGGTTTTGATTTTATTTCAAACTGTGCCTGCATTGTGATTAAAGGGTTTACGACGTGAAGGTAAACAGAATTAAAGAAAGACTAGGCTACCGCTTAGCAACCAGGGGCCACCTTAGGTTAGAAAGAACTTTGGAATTTTAATTTAAAGCTGGACCCAAAAGAAGCTGGACAGGACAAAGGAGATGCAAAAAGCAGACTTCCCAAAGAACCAGAGAAAGTCCAGACAACCAGGGAGGTGGACAAGAATAATCTCTCAGGAAGAGAGTTAAATTAAAGAAGCAAAGAACAAGAAGTTGACCAAGGTAATGTTCAGGAGAATGCAAGTAAAAGGTGGAGAAAATGCTCGGAGTTTAAGATTCATCTGCAGTAACCAGATTTGAAGTGGGGAACCAGGCATCAGAGAGAAATCAAAAGGTTGGCACCATCTTAATACAGCCTGTGAAGAAGTGGCATTCTGTTGGAATGGCTGGGCACTGAGAGATTGTGTGGAAGCTTGAATGCACATGGCACTCCAAGACGGAGGAATACTGAAAGGAGAAATTAAAATCCTTGCTGAATGCATTGGAGAGAAAGTTTCTCTCCAATAGCAGAAGATTCTAAGGCATGTTTTTCGAGAGTAGAGTTTGGAAACACCCGTAGGGAAATCCATACGAGTTCCAGTGAGACCAGTTGGCTCACAGTGTGATAACCATCTGGGAGGATGAATGAGAAATCTACAGAAGTTATATTAGGTGGCATCTGCCACTTGATTTCAGAGTGTGATGTGTCTGACCACAGTTTGCCTGTTGGTTTTCATGGATTGTCTACTTACCGAGAACATTATAATATACAATGTATTTTAATACTTGTGTTATCCTTGAAAATTTGTTTACATCTGTGAAAATATTTTAGTGGAGTGAAGGAGTATTGTATTGTAGTCAACCTTTTCATGTTTAAAAAATGCTTTATTATTTTGTTAATAGTTAATTAGCAGTCCTTTGACTCTAATTGTATCTAAAGAAAGTAAAAGCTGTTGTCTGTTAAGCCAGGAATCTATTCTCGGACCTGACTGTCTAGTAGTAACATCAGCTGGGACCATAACAACAACTCTTATAGCATTAGTTAGGGAATGTGCCTCTTCACCGAACAATCATAGTTTCAGTCTATGTGTACAAGTTAATGGCCACCACTTATTTACAATTAAACACAATTAACATTCAGCAATTACCACTAAAGTGAAACTGCCTTCTGGTTAGTGGAAAATAACTTTGTTAAACAGCTGTGCAAGTGTTGTTCCACATTAATGCAACAATAGTTGTACATGTATGTGAGTTAAAAGGGTACTCATTATCATACGAAGTTTCAGAGTCAATGAAATGAAATGAAAATCGCTTGTCACAAGTAGGCTTCAATGAAGTTACTGTGAAAAGCCCCTAGTCGCCACATTCCGGCACCTGTTCGGGGAGGCTGGTACGGGAATTGAACCATGCTGCTGGCCTGCCTTGGTCTGCTTTAAAAGTCAGTGATTTAGCCCAGTGGGTTATGTGGAATGTGGTGACTAGGGGCTTTTCACAGTAACTTCATTTGATGCCTACATGTGACAAGAAAAACTTCTGCATTAAAAATTGCAAACATTTTTGGAGGGCTAAAATAAGGCAAGTTCAACAGATGTTGCCAACCTTTAATTACATTTACTTTCAATCATTGTAGTTCTTAACTTTCCTCTTAAATCTTAACCTGACACTTTGGTGGAAAATTTCATAATTAAAATATTAATTAAAAGATCAGCAGAGGGAAATCAGCATGTATCAGACACATTCTCAATCTCAGTTCCAAACTGATAACTACCTTCTGCAAGTTAAGTGTAGAATGTTCATGTGCCAAAGGAACTGAACATTTCATGATGGGAAGCTGAACATTTCAATATGATACAAAGTACAGTTGGTAATGAATAGGATCAAGGCCAAGTTTTTGATTTCACATGTGGATTATTTCAGATTTCTTGACAGGAAAGGGGTTTTGCATTTCACTCTACATTTGCCAATGTAACATGTTCTGACGTTGTTATTATGACTTGTATGATCCATTCTCTTTAAATATTTCAACACCAACATCTGCCTGTAAACATGGATATTCTGATGCAAGGTGGGTCTATAAGCTTGATACCAGCCTTCCAAGGCAGATGTGATGTCAGCCAGAGAGGGCCTGAACACACCAGTGGCATTTCACATTCAGAATGAGAACTGCAGCATCAGGAGTTATGATTGTCATTGAAATCAGAACCAGCCAAGTTTTGTCATGGTTACTATCAACACATTAAATTCAGGAAGGACGTGGAAGCTTTGGAACGGGTGCAGAGGAGATTTACCAGGATGTTGCCTGGTATGGAGGGAAAATCTTATGAGAAAAGGCTGATGGACTTGAGGTTGTTTTCGTTAGAGAGAAGAAGGTTAAGAGGTGACTTAATAGAGGCATACAAAATGATCAGAGGGTTAGATAGGGTGGACAGTGAGAGCCTTCTGGCTAGCACGAGGGGACATAGCCTTAAATTGAGGGGTAATAGATATAGGACAGAGGTCAGAGGTAGGTTTTTTACGCAGAGTGGTGAGGCCGTGGAATGCCCTACCTGCAACAATAGTGAACTCGCCAACATTGAGGGCATTTAAAAGTTTATTGGATAAGCATATGGATGATAATGGCATAGTGTAGGTTAGATGGCCTTTAATTTTTTACTTCCCATGTCGGTGCAACATCGTGGGCCGAAGGGCCTGTACTGCGCTGTATCGTTCTATGTTCTATGTTCTATGTGCAAGAATTCAAGATTTTTTCTTCAAAACAAAGTAGAACTTCTGAGCAAGAGAAATAACCTTGGGAAACAGAATGATTGATTTAAAAAGGTAATCTTCCCATTTATGATTTATCCAGCAGGTCAGATTCACTTATTGACCCGTTCATGTTGAACTCGGTATTGATTACTTAATTGATAGGTGAAAAAATGTCACTTGTGACAATACAAATGTGAAAAAACTAGTTGTAAAGAAGTGCTTTACTTTCACTCTCCAGCCATCTTCATCACCCAACTTCTGCCGAAGGTGTTCTTGCAGCTGCTCAATCCTGTTCTGGTGTGACATCATCATCTGTTGCCTATCAGAAACCAATGTGTTTATTGATAAAGCTCAAAGCTATACAACAATTAGTAAAACATTTAAAATACAATTTGCACAAGAAACATGTATAAATCATTAATTAAGTCAAAATTTTCTGTTGAAAACAAACTAAAAGGGAACAGAAAATTACTGGACTTTCATTTATGATTTAGTGCTAATTATTGCCCAATAAATGGAATAAATTTTGTGTAACTGACAAATGAATTTTAATGTGGATAAGTAGGAGGTGTTTCACTCAGTTGCGTCAAATGGGGCTGGATTCTCAAAAAATGGGGTTATGTCCCCACGCCGGCGTAGAAACGCTGGCATTTCACGCTGACTTTCCCAAAAAAGGTTAAGAGCAATTCTCCTACCTGCAGGGGGCTGGCAGGACCCTGGAGTGCTTCTCACAGCTCTGGCTGTGGGTACGGACCCGCACTTCTGGTCGGCCTGCAGTGGCCGCGCCGTGTGCCATGGCGGACTCGGACTGACATCGACAATGTAGGCCTCCCCGATATGGTGAGCACCCATGGATCCGAGCCACCGATCGCTGTCCCGACCGCCCATGAGCCCTCCCCTCGGTGCTCAATCCCTCCCGCCCTTCCACCAGGGCAGCCGCAGACTGAGTCCGCAGCCGCCACCCGAAGTTCCTGACTGGCAGTACAGGGTTAGAACCATGCCGTCGGGAATTCAGTCAGTTTTGCCCGTGGAATAGCTGGGGGGGGAGGGGGGGGGGCTCTGTTAATGGCCCCCCAGCTACGTAATTCACTTGTGAGAGGAACAGTGTGGGTATAGAAATCAGGGAGAATACTTTTCTCTTAAATCTAGGCATTTCATTCTGAGTACATCTTGTAGTTTTGTTCTCTGATCGGTGTTTTTTCAAAAATTAACCAACGACTCACTTATTGCGTCAGAATCTGGCCAAAATTTCCACAATGCACATTGGTGGTGGCCAAGTAAATCATCTGCCATAACAGGTGAACTTTGCCAAGGGAACATTAACAAATTAAAACTGAACATTTGTAGCCACAAAGAGAAATAACAATTTTTCAGTTGAAGCTGAGTTTCCATTACTGCCAGACCAGTGACAGTCTCAAATCTAATTTTTCTTTCAAAAATGTCCCTGTTAGAAAATAATCTGTTTCTGAACACAAATATAGTCTGCTAAATAAATACAGGAATGTTTGTTTACAGATTTACACAAAAACAACAAAGGGATGGCTTATTGCAGAATGCCCAAAACAAGGAATAAGAGCAGTCAAGTCCTAAATAGAGGCTGTTGAAATCAATTAAGTTTTATCCAAAGTAATGATAAATTGTGGCATAGAAAAGGTCCATACTGAAATTGGTTAATTGGCCTAGTACTAGTTGATATTACAACAAGTAACAACAATTCTAAATAAACTATATTTTATCACAGTAAACTCCAGATATCATGACCCAGAATCTGGTCTTGAAAAACACTAGCATGTTTGTTCCTGAGAAATAGAAACATGCATGTTTAGCCAAATCTGACAATACCCACACTATCAAATCCTCATGTTAGTAAATCTAGCTTTGGCTTAGGCAGTATAACTACAAATGACAACATTTTGACTTCCCTTTCCCATTGGATATTGGGCAGCGTGGCATTTAAATTGGTACAGGTTCATAGCCTGCCAGTTCTTGCTTTGCAGGGATTTAAACCATGAATGAGGCTCTTGTCCAAATCAGATAGATGCCTCATACATTTATGAAAATCAAAGTCCTATTATACTGAAAAGACATTGATGGCCTTCTAATATTGGCTTTATTGTGGACCTCATGAAGTCTCATGAGCAATGAAACCTCCTGTTAATGACCATGATTAATCAGCAATCCTCCATGTTAAACACCACTTGGAGGAAGCACTGAGGGTGGCAAGGGTGCAGAATATACTCTGGTTGGGGACTTCAATGTCCATCTCCAAACGTTGCTAGGTAGTACCACCACAGACTGAGCTGGCTGAGTCCTAAAAGGACATTGCTGCTAGACTGGGACTGAGCAGGTGGTGAGGGAGCCAACAAGTGGGAAAAACATACTGGATCTCATCCCCACCAACCTGCCTGTTGTAGATGCATCTGTCCATGACAGCATTGGTATAAATTACCACAGCACAGTCTTGTGGAGCCAAACTCCTGTCTTCATATAGAGAATACCCTGCATTGTGTTGTGTGGCACTACTACCATGCTAATGGATAGACTTTAAACAGATTGAGCAACTTACAACTAGCCATCCATGAAACGCTGTAATCCATCAGCAACAGAAGAATTGTACTCAACCATAATCTGCAAACTCATGGTCTGGCGTATCCTCCACTTTACCATTACCACCATGCCAGGATCAACCTTGGTTCAATGAAATGTGCAGGAGAGCATGCCAGGAGCAACACCAGGCATACCTAAAAATGAGGTGTCAACTTGGTGAAGCTACAACACAGGACTACCTGTGTACCAAACAGCATAAGCAGCAAGTAATAGACAGAACTGCGGTTCCACCATCAACTCATCAAATCTAAGCTCTGCAGTCCTGCCACATCCAGCCGTGAATGGTGGTGGACTATTTAAAAAAAAATAAAATAAATTTAGAGTACCCAATTATTTTTTCCAATTAAGGGGCAATTTAGCGTAGCCAATCCACCTATCCTGCACATCTTTGGGTTGTGGGGGTGAAACCCACGCAGACACAGGGAGAATGTGCAAACTCCTCACGGATAGTGACCCAGGGCCGGGATTCGAACCCGGGTCCTCAGCGCCGTAGGCAGCAATGCTAACCACTGTGCCACCGTGCCGCCCGGTGGTGGACAATTAAACACACTGGAGGAGGCGGCTGCACAAATATCCCAATCCTCAATGATTGAGGAGCATAGCATATCTGTGCAAAAGACAAGGCTGAAGCAGTCACATCTATCTTCAAAAGAAGTGCTGAGTGGATGTTCCATCTCGGTCTCCTCTGGAGGTCTCCAGCATCATAGATGTCAGTCTTCAGCCAATACAATTCACTCCACATACCAAGAAACATATTAAACTGGATACTGCAAAGCTATGGGCCATGACAATGTAAAAAAAAAATGTATTTTATTACAAACATGTATCAAAACAGGTTACAGAGAACACACATCCTGGGAAACATGCTTCCCAACAATCAACTATAGTCTACAGATTTTTCCCCTTTTTCACCTCCCCCTCTCCTGCGACAAACAGTCCCTCAAACACGGTGACAAACATCCCACACCTTTCCTCAAACCACTGTGAAGTGCCCCATTACTCATACTTTACCTTCTCTAATTGCAGGAAGTTGTACAGGCCACCCAACCAAGCCACTAACCCCGGTGGCGATGCCGATCGCCATTCCAGCAAAATTCGCCGCCGTGCATTCAGAGAAACGAAGGTCACAACATTGGCCTTCCTCCTCTCCATGAGCTTTGGCTTCTCGGAAACCCCAAACATCGCCACCAAAGGGTCCGGGTCCACCGCCTCCTCCACTATCCTGGCTAAGACCGCGAACACAGCTGCCCAGAATCTTCCCAATGTTTCCCAACCCCAAAATATGTGCGCATATTATTATGTGCGCATGATTCGCTGGCCCTCGCCCACACTGATCTGCTATCCCCTGAAATAACCCACTCATTCTCGTCCGAGTCATATGCACCCTGTGCACCGCCTCAAACTGTATCAGGCTCATCCGTGCACATGAGGAGGTCCCGTTTATCCTATGCAGTGCCTCACTCCATGCTCCCCATTTGATCTCCCCTCCCAATTCTGCTTCCTATTTCTCCTTGATCTTCACCACCCCCTCGCCTCCCTGCTCCCCCAGCCACTTATAAATATCCCCAATTCTTCCCTCTCCTTTCATGGGCGAAATTCCCATTTCCGGTGGGCAAAAGCGGTGCGGATGACTCCGGCGTCGGGGCCTTCTTTTAAGCCGTTAATCTCCGTTCCCGAAAGGGCCGGCAGCGGACTGACGCGATACGCGTCAGTTTCACCCGCTGCGGAAGTAGCGCGTTGAGAGAGAGAGAGAGAGGGGACGGGTACAGGCGTTGAGAGGAGAGGAGCGGGGGGTGGGTACCGGCGTTGAGAGAGAGGGGGTGGGTGGGTACCGGCGTTGAGAGGGGGGGGTGGGTACCGGCGTTGAGAGAGGGGGAGGGGGTGGGTACCGGCGTTGAGAGAGAGGGGACGGGTACCGGCATTGAGAGAGAGAGGGGGGGGGGGGTACCGGCATTGAGAGAGGAGAGGGGGGTGGGTACCGCCGTTGAGAGAGGGGGGGTGGTGGGTACCCCCGCAACCCCCCCTCAACGCCGCAACCCCCCCTCAATGCCGCAACCCCCCCTCAACGCTGCAACCCCCCCTCAACGCCGCAACCCCCCTCAACGCCGCAACCCTCCCCTCAACGCCGCAACCCCCCCTCAACGCCGCAACCCCCCCTCAACGCCGCAACCCCCCCCTCAACGCCGCAACCCCCCCCAACGGCGCAACAACCCCCCTTCAACGCCGCAACACCCCCCCCTCAATGCCGCAACACCCCCCCCTCAACACCCCCCTCAACACCCCCCCCACCACCCCCCCCTCAACAGCCCCCCTCAACAGCCCCCCCGTCAACTTCCCCCCCCTCAACCCCCCCCCCCCCCCCCCCCCCCCCCCCCCCCACACCCCCAATTCGGCCCATCCAGCACGGAGAATGTCTGTCTGTTAAAAATCAATGACATACCGCCGGCGCCAGCTGTTTTCAGAGGCTGCCGGCGGGATTTGAACAACGCCGCAACTCCCCCCTCAATGCCGCAACCCCCCCCAACGCCCCCCCAACGCCGCAACCCCCCCTCAACGCCGCAACCCCCACCTCAACGCCGCAACCCCCCCTCAATGCATCAACCCTCCCCTCAACGCCGCATCTCCCCTTCAACGCCGCAACCCCCCCTCAACGCCGCAACCCTCCCCTCAATGGCGCAACTCCCTTTCAACGCCGCAACCCCCGCTCAATGCCGCAACCCCCCCTCAACGCCGCAACCCCCCCTCAACGGCGCAACAACCCCCCTTCAACGCCACAACCCCCCCTCAATGCCGCAACACCCCCCCTCAACACCCCCCCTCAACACCCCTCCTCAACACACCCCCCAACACCCCCCCTCAACACCCCCCCTCAACAGCCCCCCCTCAACACCCCCCCCTCAACGCCGCAATCCCCACCCCCCCCCACCCCCCCCCCCCCCAAATCCTCCCCTCTCCAACGCCGCTACCCCCGCACTCGCCCTAGGTCACTGAACGGCGTCAACCATCATCAATGGTTGACGCCGTTTTAAAGTTACTCTGTTTTTCGCCGACGTGACCCGTGGCCACGTCGGCGGGAATTCGGCCCATCCGGCACGGAGAATGTCTGTCTGTTAAAAATCAATGACATACCGCCGGCGCCAGCTGTTTTCAGAGGCTGCCGGCGGGATTTGAACAACGCCAGTTTTTGGGCGCTTGGAGAATTAAAAACCTGGCGGGAGCGGGAATAACGCCGCCGCCGGCCGCTTCTCTGACCCTGCGTGGGGTCGGAGAATTTCGCCCCATATCTGGGAGCAACAGTCACTCCAGCTGGGCGTATCCCGGCAACCTAGGGCAGGCATTTTCAAAGTGGGGGGTCGTGACCTGCGGGTGGGTCGTGGGCGGCTGCCGGGAGGGTCGCGGAGCCGTCCATCGCGGCATTCCCGATTGCAGGAATTCCCACGCAACAGCTGCAGCAGCCGGTTTTTAATAATGTTGGGCGCGGGCTGCTTTAAAAATGGCGGCCGCGTCCAGCTAACAAAACGCGGCCGCACTGCGCATGCGTGATCGTTTATCAGTGCGCATGCGGCCCAGGAGTGTTGGGACCTGAACAGGGGTCAAAGTGCAATCGTGGCATGCTGGCGGCTGACTATGCGGTGATCACCGATGATGAACAAGTCTATGACCTCGATTTGTATTGCATCCCTAAACATTACTCAAATGATCTGGAGTATATATTGCTCATGGTTTAATCGTGGACAGAACTGTATGTTTGGCAAGGGACATAATGAAAGCCCTGGGAAATCATCACATCGTCGACCTCTGTGATGAAGGGCGGGTATACATTTTTTGCTGATGTTTTAGACTACATTAAAGCATTGAATCGAAACAATGACCAGTCAATCCCTATGACAGTGGACATCATCCACTTGAAGAGCTACTGTAGTTCAGTCAGCAGGTGAGCTGCTCAGAATTTACGAAATCCACACTTTTCCTCCTCGCGAAATTGTCCTCTCTGGCTGATTCATTTCCTGATGATACGTGGATGCTAACTATCACCTTTGCAATTCTAAATGAACTGAACCTCAGTTTGAAAGGGAAGGATGATGATTGCTTTCGGCACAGTGAAGCATTCACAGCTTTCCAAAAGTCATTGAAAGTTTGGCAATTGCGAGTACAAAGCCGAATTTACTACATGTTCCCCACACTGCTACGACACATCGAAGAAAATAGCATTCGTAAGGAAACTGTAATGCCTGACTCCAAATGAAGCTGACTGAACTTCTGCACCTCTGCTTTGACAACACATTAAAAACACAGCACAAGTCAACTTTCAGCATTCTGGAGTAGTGTCTCCAAGGAGTATCTGGAGCTGAGTAAAACAAGCATTCTGTTGCTATTGTCCTACACAATAACCTCCATGTGTGAGATTCGATTTTCCATCCTCACAAAAATGAAGATGGCACAAAGGAACTGGCTGAATCCTGCAACCGATATATGCAGAGCCCTCTACCCCTGTGAACATCATTGGAGTGAGATTGTGAGGACCAAGCAGGCTCTTCTCTCACATTAAAGGTAAGAGAAAATGGTGGTTCGCAAATGTCGGTCGGCATAGGTCACGAAGGTCGACCGGTGTGTGTCCCGAAGGTTGGCCGGTTGGTAAAAATGGGTCCCGGAAAAAAAGTTTGAAAAACACTGACCTCGGGAACAACCCCCACCGTCCCCCCCCCCCCCCCCCCCCCCCCCCCAGACCTTTCGCGCAAATTCCCTAACCTGCAGATACCTGAACTCACTCCCCCTCAGCAGCTCTACCCTCTCCCTTAGCTCCTCCAGACTGGCGAACCCTTCCTCCAAATACAGATCGCTCACCTTGACCAACCCCACTTCCCTCCACCTCCTGCATCCTTCTCAAGGCATTCTCCTGCTCTTTCACCTTTGCCTTCAATGTTTTACAGAGGTCTTCTAGGAGGCCCACCTCCGCCTCCAGAGTCACCATACGATTGCTGTGGTCTGAGATCACTCCTTCAATCTCCTGAATCTGTGACCCTGCACCGCCAAAATCTTCTCCACGCGTTTTAAAAAACTCTTCAGGAGTGTCACCGCTTCTTCAATGGCCTTTGTGAGGTCTTTTCACAGTTGTTCCCTCTGCTGCTGGAATTCAGCTTTAATAAAGGCCATCGAGCCAGTTTGAAGCTTTTGAGCTTGCCCTTCCCCCGTCTGCATGCTTAAATGGCTTTTGTCTTTGCTGCAGCACCAGCCAAATCTCTCATTGTTTTCTGCCAAAAGACATCCAATTCCTGGGGGAAAGTACTCCAACATTCACCTATGTCTTTTCATTAAAATTCCACCCCGTATTGGTTAAAAAGAGCTCTTTCTGTGACCCTGTGCAGGACCTGCCTTGTATGTAACCACTTACTCCATGGCCCACACCGGAAGTCGGGCCCTGACAATTTACCGGCAATAGTACTGAAGACTTGAGCTCCAGAATTTGTCGCACCCCTAGCCAAGCTGTTCCAACACAGCTACAACACTGGTATCCCTCGGCAGTTTGGAAAATTGCCCAGGTGTGTTCTGTGCGAAAGAAACTGGACAGATCCAAACCAGTGAATTACTGCCCTATCAGTCTACTCTCCATCATCAGCAAAGTGATGGAGGGACTCATCTACAGTATTATCAAGTGTACTTACTGAGCAATAACCTGCTCATGGACATTCAGTTTGGGTTCCGCCTGGGTCACTCAGCTCCTGACCTCATTATAGCCTTGGTTAAAAGACGGACAAGTGAGCTGAATGCCAGAGGTGAGAGTGGCTGCCCCTGATAGCAAGGCAGTATTTGACTGAGTATGGCATCAAGGAGGCCTCGCAAAATTCAAGTCAATGGGAATCAGGGGGGAAACTCTCCACTGGTTGGAGTCATACCTGGCACAAAGAAAGATGGTTGTGATGGTTGGAGGTCAATCATCTCGGCTCCAGGACATCACTGTAGGAGTTCCTCAGTGTGGTGTCCTAGGTCCAACCATCATTAGCTGCTTCATCAATGATCTTCATAAGGTCAGACTTGGGTATCTTCGCAGATGACTGCACAATGTTCAGCATTATTTGCAACACCTCACCTCGGGCGAAATTCTCCGACCCTGCGGGGCCGCCGAAAATCCCGCCCCCGCCGTGGCAGAAATTCTCCGCCACCCGGGAATTGGTGGGGGCGGGAATTGCGCCACGTCGGGCGGCGAGCTCCCTGCGGCGATTCTCCGGCCCACGATGGGCCGAAGTCACGCCGCTGGGAGGCCTCTCCCGCCGCCGTGGTTTGAACCACCTCTGGTGGCGGCGGCGCGAGCGGGCCCCCAGGGTCCTGGGGGGGAGCGGGGCGATCGGACCCTGGGGGGTGCCCCCACGGTGGCCAGGCCC